>NW_008351958.1:934321-949978 GCF_000622305.1 Nannospalax galili | reverse complement strand
AGGAGGAGGAGGAGGAGGAGGAGGAGGAGGAGGAGGAGTTGAACCAGGGTCTCATGTAGCCCAGGCGAGCTTCAAACTTAACTCACTATGTAGCTGAGGATAGCGGTAAAATCCTGACCCTCTTCCTTCACATCCATTGTGCAGGGATTAAGGTATGCGCCACTGCCCTTTCTCTTTCCTGAACCTTTTCTGACCTCTGTCCTTCACATGGAACTCATGCTTGAGCACCAATGGCTTCAGGACTGAAGTGCTTCATTCTGGGTGTTTTTAAATGAATAGACCTTTGGAGCTAAAGTTCCTTTTGGGGGATTTGTACAAATGGACCAAGTTGCTGCTGAGCCAGAGGCAGCAAGAGCTGCTGGGGTGGAGAAAACAACCACGTGTCTTGGATGATTCATCTAGCCAAGATGAGCAATCCTCCTCTCTGGATAGGCAGACAGAAGCATGTCATTTGAGAGGAGCAAAGGAAAGTTCTGGTGTGATTCAATAGAGAAGTAATAATATCTGGAAGCGATGGGTGTCTCCTTAGTTTGTGCTTATTTGAATAGAGTGGGCCTTCTCCATACTGACGGATGGTCATCAACTCAACCATTACAGGGAGCCCACTGTATGCTGCAAGACCATGTGAGCCTACTGTATGCCACAAGACTGTGTATCATTGAGGAAAGTGGGAAAATACCATCATAGAGCTTATGTTTCAAAAGAAGAGAGAACATAAATAGGCCAGTCCCCCATATCTGTGGGTTCCATGTCTCTGGATTCAATATATCCTGGCTAGAAAATATTCAGAAAAAGATTGTATTTGTATGGAACATGTACAAACAACTACTTACACACATTGTATTGTACTATAAGTACTCTAGAGATGACTTAAATGGGGAGATATGCATAGGTTACATCAGGTAACGATTTTGCTAAATGTAGAAACCCGACTCCTAAGTATACCAAGCAAAGACTGTAAAACTTGCCATCTATCAGGTGCTAAGCACTGCGGGCAAAGGTAAAGGAGGGAGGAGGGAAAATGAAGGTCATATCAGGATGTGTAGGTTTTAAAAGTATAGTCAACAAAGTAGAAATAGACTGGAAATCATTAAAAAAATTTTAAATGACAACATCTTAGTAACTTTTTTTTTTTTTTGGTCTTTTTGAGACAGGGTCTCCCTGTAGACCAGGGTGGCCTGGATCTCACAGAGATCTTCCTGCCTCTGCCTACCAAGTGCTGGGATTAAAGGCATGTGCCACCACATCAGGCTAGAAAGTAACTTAAAATTTTAATTATTTTTACTTTTGAGAATTTCATACATGAGTATTATTTTTGCATTATTTCCATCCCTCTCAGTCCCCTACTAACACCTCCCATGTCCCTCCCACTCCCTGTCAACTTCTTCTCCTCTTCTTTGATTATTACTGTTACATATGCATACATTTATAAGTATACATACCTATACACATGTATGTATATAATACACAATACACGGAGTCCATTTAGTGGTGTTTCATGAGTATTTGTGTTTAGGATTGGGTACTAGATAAACTAGATTGTTGATAAATCTAGGTTTGAGACTTGATAAAGTGTCAGGGAGTTAGTCCCTAGGAATGACTGATTCTCCCCTCCTCAGCATCATTGCTTGCAGCTCTTCATCTTGAGGTGGGACCCCCATGACATTCCCCCCATCCACCGTAGCATGTCAACTGGTTTGTCATTATGCAAATCCCACTAAAATATATCGTGGAGATTTCATTGGTGCAGCTTCTCTATCATGTCTAGAATGCATTAACTAGCTGCAGAAATCTTGTCCCTCTGGCTCTTACATTCTTTCCACCCCCTCTTCCACAATGTTCCCTGAGCCTTAGGTGTAGAGGTTGCATTGTAGATATGTCACTTAGGGCTGGGCACCTCACAGTCATTTATTCTCTGAATTTGATCAGCTGTGGACCTTTGTAACAGTCTCCATCTGTTGTAAAGAGAAGCTTCTTTGATGAGTGGTGAAAGAAGGTACACTTGTCTGTAAATATAAGGATATGTATTTAGAGTACTGTAAGAAATCACATTTTTCTAGGGAAATGACAAATGTAGGTTTTTCTCTAGGGTCTATGACCTCTTCAGCCATGTGTACTTGACTATGTTTACAGTACCACACATGATTTCCCTCCCATTGAGCAGGCCTTAGTCTAATTAGATAGCTATTGATTACCACCCAAATAAAAGTGTCACTGCTGCACCAATAGAGCCAGTTTGCTAGGCCAGTCATTGTGGTTCATAGTCTTTACAGATGGTTGGGATGGTTCATTTATCAGTTTCCTCCCTTGGCAGCTTGCATGCTATCTTCTGATTCTATAAGAGCTAGTTTTCAAGGAGGCAGCTTCCAGGTCAGTTCCATCTCAGTTGCTCAAGACCTGTGTTCAAAGTATGTCATAGCTTCAGCAGTAAGGTCTTACCTTCAAGGGGCCACCAAGGACTGTGACAATACCATGTATTATTTTGGGAGTCTCTTGGACTACCCTGACCAACAACTCAAAGGGAGGTTTCCCATACCTGGCACTGTGACTTTAGTCATCAGCTATACACATAAAGTTTATATTAAATGTGTATTTTTCAGTAGGCTTATTAAATACTATGTTTCCTCAGGTTTTTCACAGCACTTAGCATTATTTATCTCTCTTTCTCCTCTCTTCTGTGTATAGCCCTCCCTCCTCCCTCCCCAGTTAAAGTACTCCCCACTTTCTCTATTTCCTGCTTAACTCCTGTTTCCTACTATCCTCCTCTCTTGAGCCCCCAAGTAACTTCTTAAAAATTTTTTATTACATTTGTTTATTTGTGTTGGGGGTTATATGTAGTGGGTGTATGCATGTGAAGGTCAGAAGACAACTTGTGGGAGCTGATTCTCTCCTTCCAACATGTGAATTATGGGGTCATCAAGTTTCGCAGCAATCACCTTTATCCAATGAGCCATCTCACTGGCCCCTAGAAGGTAACTCTTAAACTTTCAAACAAATCAATGATTTAGTAAAAAATGACAACAGAGCCAGGTGTGGTGGCACATGCCTTTAATCCTAGCACTTGTGAGTTGAGGCCAGCCTGGTCTAGAAAAAGAAATTACAACAGAAACAAGAAAATACTGTGCATTGTTCCATGAGCTGGTGTTTCTAGTCCCCCCCCCCCCCGCCCACATTCCCTGCATCTCGGCATTTGCAGGGTTCCTGATGTTCTGGGGAGAATGGCGTCCACTCAGACCAGCCCCTTTCCTGAATCTCGGAACTGCAGTGACCTCTGCTCCACTTCATTCTCCCACACTACCTCAGCCCCTTCCTGGGTTCCTTGCTCTGTGCACATTTTATTTTCTAGAAGATTCTTTTCCATTTTGGTCCACAGCATCTCTAACCAGCTGCCCCCATGTTGAGGTCCAGGGGAAGAAATAGTTGTAGGGCCATATGCTCTGTGTCTAAACACTTTCAAGCTGTAAGTCAAGATAATTGGCTGTTAAATAAAACATGTTCTACTCTACTAGCTGGTTTATATCCTTGCATGGCAGTCTTAGAGACCAGACTTGCATGTACAATGCTTGAATACCTTGGCATCTTATACTTAAAGGTGGTGGAGAAGAAATGGAATGCCATCTCCAATCCTTTGGCACATGGCCCCCAGGGCCCACTTCCCTTCTTACGCTGTATCCAGTCTGCTTACTTCTTTCCCCATCACTGAACCTACCCTGTTCAAGTGCCTTCCTCTTCACCCTCAGCCCATGTGTTCCCAGTGCCATTCAAACATTTGCATACAACTTGGCTAGATACATACCTACAGAAGGGCTCACCTCTGGGGCAATATACCCAATGTAGGTAGGCCTATTATGGACACAACCTTGAAATCATTTAGCCAGGTATTTCAAGACCCCTACATGCCTGGAGCATCACAGAGAGGGCTAAGAGTTCAGGCTCTGAGTAGTCATTCATTGGTTAGGAGGCATGTAGGTAGAAAAGCAGGTCTAGGGAAGGGCCTCTCTTGTCTCTGGAAACAGCAGGCACAGTGTGTACAAGCTACCATCTTATGCCTGGTGTGGTTATTATTGGTACTGACTGGTTGTTATCTTGTCCTCATTACCATCATCATATGGAGCCTCGGTCAGTATACCTAGGCACTCTTTGATGGTTTCTCTATCATTGATGCAATGCTCTTCTAACCACAGAAACCAAATACCTACTGTGATGAGAAATTCCTAGATCAGTAAAACACACAGGGGGTTTCTGAGAGTGTTTCTTTAGAAGATTAACTAGGGAAAATATGTTTTCCTGAATGTAGGTAGCGCCATCCCATAGGCTGAGGGCCCAGATGGAATAGAAAAAGAACAACGGAAAGGAAAGAGCTCTCTCTCTTTCTCTCTCCCTCTCTTCTTCCTCCTCCTCCTCCTCTTCCTCCTCCTCCTCCCCTCCATCCACCCCCCATCTTCCATGAGGAGGTGTGAATTCTCTGCCACATGCTCCTGCTGTCATGATTTTCTGCCTCATCATGGGCCCAGAATCAACACAGTCAAGGACAATGGACTAAAACCTCTGAAACCATGAGCTAAAATAAATGCTTCCTCTTTTAAGCTGTTTTTCCTCAGTCATTTGTCACAGCATGGAGAAAAGTAACTGATATGTACTTACCATGTACCATATAATATTTATGTACTGTTGAACCTTGGAATAGATTTGTCTGATAAAATACGTTTTATGTATGTGTATGTATATATGTGTGTACTCATTCAGGTGTGGGTGCATATGTGTGCATGTGCATATGCATGTGGAGGCCAGATATCATATCAGTTGTTATTCCTCAGGTCACATTCAATACCTTATTTTCTGAGACTGAATTTCTTCATTAGCTGGCCTGGACTCACTGATTAGGTTAGGTTAGATGACTAGCAAATCCCAGGAATCTGCCAGTGGTGGGATTCTCCCCAGTGCTGGGATTACAAATACATGCCATGCCACTCAGATGTTTTGTTTGTTTATTTTTTGCTTTTTGTTTTTTGTTTTTTGACAGGGTCTTTCTAGTTACAGCCCACCTGGAACTCACTATGTGGACCAAACTGGCCTCGACTGCATAGAGGTCTTCCTGCCTCTGCCTCCCAAGGGCTGGGATTAAAGGCATGCACCACCACACCCAGCATCTAGATTAAAAAAAAAAAAAAAAGGATCTAGGGATCAAATTCAAATCCTCATACTTGCATGGAAAACCCTTAATCAACTGAGATATCTTCCCAGTGGCCCCCCATGAGTCAATTTAGAAGTGTTTCTTAAAACTTTATTTAATTGATCTCATAATCCAATTAATTAATGAATCTAGTTTGTCAGTTATTAAATCTTACAACAAGAGAGCTAGGAAGATGACCCAATTGTAAAAACACTTGCTTCCAAACCTGAGTTCAATTTCTCAGTCCACACATGTGGAAGGAGAGAACAGATTCCACAAGTTGTCCTCTGACTTCTACATGTGTATCATGGTACACACACACACACACACACACACACACACACACACACACACACTAAATAAATAATAAATGTAGTAAAAATGTTTTTGAATCTTACAAGGAAATTTTCTGCCATAAATGTATAAAACAGGAAATTAACAAATTATTCTAACATTATAAAACAACCCCCATCTACTTTAGGTGTGTGTGAGATAAATGTTATCTAAAGACCACTGAAAAACATACCCACAAAAATAACAGCTTGCAGAGGTTTGCCTCATTTGAAAAAGAAATTATATGAGTGAAGAGGGAAAATCCTTAGCCTCCCCTTACCGTGGAAGCCCCCGCTGTCCCCATGTTCTTGATCTTTCCTGAATTTATTCTCTGTTTGCACAGATACTCCCTATCAGAAGTGGGATCCTTTTAGGGGGATTAGTTGCCAAAACTTGTATCACATCATTTTCTTTTTTTTCACTTAATGATACATTGTAGGCATGTCTTCAGGTCAATACCCATGGAACTACTCTATGTTCCTCATTAGATGCTTAGTTTTTCCATTAATGGATATCTGAAAAAAATCATTTAAATAACTTTCTCAATGTGTATGTTTCCAGTGAACTCTGCAATGTATGTCTCTACATGTGTGTGTACATGTGTGTTTATATCCATGCGTCTGTATATGGGTAGATTAGAGTCTCAGAAATGGGATTGCTAGTTTCTATAGTACAATCCTTCCAACAGCATGTGTTATTTTATATAGCCAATGCCATGCTCTTTCCTTCTTTACCTACATCAGTTAGAAATCATATGGATTTTGAACCCAGTGTGGTAGCGTATGCCTTTAATCCCAGCGCTCTGGAGGCAGGCAGATTTCTGGGAGATCAAGGCCAGCTGATCTGCATAGTAAGTTCCAGGCCAGATGGGACTACAGAGAGACCCTGTCTTAAAAAGACCCAAAAAAGGGCTGGAAAGATGGCTCAGCGGTTAAGAGCACCGGCTACTCTTGTAGAGGACCCCTGTTTGATTCTCAGCATCCACATTGTGGCTAGCAGCTACTTATAACTCCAGTTCCAGGGGTTCTGATGCCCTCTTCTAACCTCTGAGGGCACTGAACAACACAGGTGAACTTACACACATTCAGGCCATACACTCATATACATGAAACAAAAATAATAAATAAAATATTTTTAAAAGGCCAAAAAAAAAACACCAAAACCAAAAGAAATCATGTGGATTTTGAATTATTACCAATCTGATAGGTTAAAAAATTATCTTTTTCATTTGCATGTCTTAAATTATTAGTTTAGTTCATGTATGTCTGTTATAGAATGAATGTTTGGGTCCTTCCAAATTCATCGATTCAGTCCATTGACATTCTCACCCCCAAGTGAAGGATATTTGGAAGCAGGACGTTTGGGAAGTAATTAAGACATAAAAGTAGGGCTCTCGTAGACAGCATCACTAGCCGAGTAAAAAGGCAAAAGAAAGACTACTTCTTGTCTTTGTGCCTCCCACCACGTGAAGGCAAACAAGAGGCAGATGTGAACCAGGACGCAGTCTCTCTCCAAACCCTGGATCTGCCTAGGCTTTGACCTTGGACCTCCATTCTGTAGAACAATAAAAATGAGTGTGTATGCTGCTGCCTAAGCCACCAAGTTTATGATGATTTGTTACAGCAGGCTGAACTAGACAAGGCCATGTATGAGTGCGTGTGTCTATGAATATCTGTTTGCTGTTATTCATCTGGTTTTAAATTTTTGTTTCTTTTTGTTACAGTTCTAGGAATCAAAGCCAGGGCTGTGCCTGCTAGACTAGCCCTTACCACTAAAATACATTCTTGGCCCTATTACAATAGGGCTATTAATCTTGTCTATAACATCTACCTTAAATATTGTCATGTCATCTGTTGCTGATTTTCATACTTTGATTTTGGTGGGTTTTACTGAATACAAGGTTTTTAATTTGTGAGTCAGATTTGTCGGTCACTTCTTTACAGTTTCTAGATCTCAAGCCTTAGAGAACTCAGTGCTCTCCTTTACTTTCTTTTTTTTTTAATTAAATTAAATTTTTTTAATTTTATGTGTATGCGTATATTGCCTGCATGTAGGTAAGTGCACCAGTGTTGTGTGATGCCTGCGGAGGACAGAAGAGGCTGCTGGATCCCCTGGAACTGGAGTTATGGACAGTTGTTAGCTGCCATGTGGGTGCTGGGATTTGAACCTGGATCTTCTGCAAGAACAGCCAGTGTTCTTAACTGCTGAACCATCTCTCCAGCCCTACTTTTTATCTTTTAAACACTGCTGTGCTGCTGTTTCCTCTGGCCTCGGCATGATCAGTGCCAGCTTGAAACAGAGCAGCACTGATTACAAGACCCTCACCCTCCTGCACCCTGTCATGAGACTGGGCCTGTTCACATTCCTTCATGAAGGACGGGGGAAGGGGTGTCATGAGGTTCACAGAGCTCTTGTAGGACTCAAGAACGTCATAAAATGCTCAGGAGGGCCCTCTCCTAGGTCATATGAGGTAAACGGGTTTGGGCATTTGAGTGGTCTACCTGCCCCTGCCTCACAGGGACCTTCCGAATGAGGTAACTGGCTTGGTGTCAACCATGCTCCTACAAGTGATCCCAATAAATTTACCAAATTAGACTTGGATGAAATCCTTTCTTTGGTCTCTATCTGAGGTGATAGGCATTTCTTTGCTTCTCCCAGGAAAAGCGATATGATATGAACAAGATGCTTGTTTTAAAGATCATAGAAGGTGCTGGAGAGATGGCTCAGAGGTTAAGAGACTCGCTGCTCTTCCAGAGGACCTAGATTTGGTCCCAGTACTCACATGGCAGCTAAGAACCGTTCCAGGGAATCCAAACTTCTGGCCTCCACAGGCATTGCATACACAGGTGCACTTACATACATGCAGGCAAAACACTCATAGACATAAAGTAAAAATTTAAAAAGTAAATCATATAAATAATTCTCAAATAATCGAATAATAATTTGAATAACATTCATTCAAATGAATAAATGATAAAATTACCTTCACCTCTCATTCTCCCTTACCCCACTTTCTCATAATCACCATTGATACAGAACCCAGAACATTGGTTCATATATTGTCTCCTTTCCAAAAAGGTTGAAGACTGTTTTGAAAGATATAAACCACATAAAAGAAATACATTCTGAATTCCCTAGAAGTCAAAGTTATAAAAGGAGAAATATCTGTGTTCATAAAGGAAAAAAAAAACCACATAGTCATGAAAACCATAACTTCTAATTCTGAGATCAGAGAACACTGTCTTGTTGGAGGACACAGTAACACAATGAACAAGATTCTCAAGAAAATTGCAATTCATAGTTTCGTGTAGCTTTTCTTACAATAGCAGTCAAGGTCAATGGCATCATGCCATTTGATCAATTTAATATGGGCCAATACCAAACGCTCTAGATTAGCTTCTCCTGGACCAAGCTGAATTCTGGGTGATGGGATTTACGACGCAGCATTAATTTTATGAAGAGGAAATAATGGAAGGAAACAAAACTCAAAGCATTACAGTCTTTGCCTTTCACAAGTGAACAATGTCATCATTTTTGTCATTTTTGATAATTAAGCAGACTTATGAAAATGGTTGTGAGTTGATTTATAGTAACTACTAATAAAATTAAAAGCAGATCTTCCCACCCTCCAAATTATGGTAAAATTAAAGAGAAAACAAAATTCTGTTTATACTGAAAAGAGAACTACATTTAAAAATTAAAGAAACCAAAAGAAAAACCACAAAATAATATCACAGTGGTCATAACAGTTATGACTACTAAAACTTCTTATTAAAAGGCAAGATTCATTGGAGGACAAACTGGCAGAGCCACTTTACAGGACCATTTATCAGTGTCTTTCAAAACTGAGAATATGGGTATTCTACAACCCAGGAATTCTGCTTTCAAACATACTCCCATAATGGCACTGCTGGAGATTGCTTTACACTAGACAATCAGCAACACATGGTAGGTGGCTTAGCAGCGAGAATGAGCAGAGAACAGCTGCACCCACCTACATGGATGAATCTCAATCACAAGGTTGTGCAGGGCATAGACACCACCGTGCACAGACTACATAAGCCCATTCATCTAAACTCCAGTACCACGGAAAGCTCATCTATGCTGTTAGAAGTTGTTACTCACGGCAAGTCTAGTAACCAGAAGGAGAGAAGAGAGGTTCTGGTATGCTTCTGATCAGAATGCGGAGTCCTTAGCTTTTCTTTATACTTTATGAAAATTCATTAAACAATAAACTTACAGTTTGTATACTTCTTTTGACACACAGTATTTTCAATAAAACTACATTAAGTGAAATTATAGAATCAACTTAGGTGTCCAGCAATACATTATTAGATAACAAAAATACACACAATGTGGGGCTGGAGAGATGGCTCAGCGGTTAAGAACACTGATTGCTCTTGCAGAGGATCCAGATTCGATTCCCAGCACCCACATGGAGGCTAACAACCATCTGTAACGCCCTCTTTTGACCTCTGTGGGCATTGCACAACATGGGTGCACATACACACATACAGGCAATACACTCATACACATAAAATTAAAATAAAATGTTTCTAAAATGCACACCATAGATTTTATTCAGCTGTAAGAATGAAATTACATTGTTTTGCTGGATAGTGAATGCAACTGGATATCATCATATTAAGCAGAAAAAAGACAGAGAAAGGCAAATTTCTCATGTTTTCATTCTTTTTTGGTGCCTAGATTTTCTTTTTCAGTTTTTTTTTTTTTAGATAGGTTCTCACTCTATAGCTTAGAATGTCCTGTCACTCACTATGTAGACTAGGCAGCCTAGAACCCATGGTCATCTGCTTGCCTCAACCTCCTAAGTGCTGGGATTGTAGGTGTGAACCACCATATCTAGCTGGTTTTATATATGTATACATATGTATATGACATAAAAACACACACACACACGTACACATATATATGACATGAAAGCATAAGGAAGACTGGGGGAAGGGAGGAGATTAGTGTGGGGGGGCAACTAAAGGAAGGGAATCAGAGGGTGAAATGGTCAAATTGCAGGATATATTTGAAAGATGTAGTATTTATGAAACCCAACACTATATATTATGAGTATACACTAATTAAAAAGAATTCTAGGGCCTGGAAAGACAGCTCAGTGGTCAAGCACTCCTCCACAGGCACGTCTCTAGTACCCACATAAAAGCCAGGCACCATAGCACACATCTATAACCCTAATGCTGGGGTGGAGATAGGCAGATCCTAGGCACTTGTTGCACAGCCGGTCTAACCAAAACAGAAAGTTCCAAGTTCAGTGAGAGATGCTGTCTCAAAAACCAAGGTGGAGAGTGATAGAGGAGGACAAAAAACTAAAAGTAAAGGAATTAGAAGCAATGGCAGCGCCCTCATCAATGACTTACTATGTGCTTGATACTTTCCAAATGCTTTCTTTTATTTACTTTTCAACTCATGCTTCATACAGTATAATAAAGACTGCTTATAACACTCATAGATATAATCTATGAGAAGTCTTAATAATATTGAATGTTTATTCACCACACAACATAATACCAAAGTATATAAAACAAAAGCCTTAGAGATAAGAAAAAAATTTACAAAAATACAAATTAATGAAGCAAAAATAAAGATAGTCTTGGAAATCTGAGACATATATTTTACTTTATATGTGTCCAAAAATTTTTTTTGACAAATGATCAGCTATTAGGACCAAAAATTCTTTTAAAAAATGAAAATACCAGTATTTGAAAAGGCTAAATTAGGGTTAAGGATGTAGCTCTATTGGTAAGTGCTAAACCAGCATTCACAAAGCCCTGGGTTAGAGTATGGTAGCACATACCTATAATCCCAGCACTCAGGAGGTGGAGGCAGGAGGATCAAGAGTTCAAGGCCAACCTCAATATACATAGCAAGTTCCAGACCAACCAGGGATATATGAGACTGTCTCAAAAAAACAAAATAAAAGATGGTTGTGGATGCCACAATGTGGCAGTGCCTGATTCAATACTAACTCCTGAATTTGTTTGAACCAAGAATGAGTCTGATCAGTTCTTGGACCTGTTCCTTTCAGATTTCTCTTGGAGCTGTTCCTTGAACAAAAGGTGTGTTCTCTTTATTTAAACAGTCCCACCAGCATGGCTGGAGAAAGGAAGGAGGAACTTTGTCTTCTCGGGAAGAAGTTGCCTTTTCTGACCCCGGCTGACCCAGAACAGCATGCAAATCCACAGATATTGTCAATGGAAGCTTACACTTGACTGTGGATAATTTGTTGTTTAACAATGCTGCTTTCAGCAATACTATTTTCACCACACACACACACACACACACACACACACACTATTCTGGATCAGAGGCCAGGAAGGGTCATGAAGGAGAAACCAGAAGCATAGACTATGTGTTCATCTTAGCTTGTAAATATTGATTACAAGAGGAGTCCAAGGACTAGTGAGATTGTTTACCTTGTTTTCCTAAAGGCTAGATAAATTTAAATAAGCCATTACACAGTAGGAAGGCAGATTGAATAGATATCGTTAAATGATCTCAAAACATAAAATTAAATTTGGCTGCAAAGTTAGAAAAGACAGGAGCAGTCCCAGAAAAGTCTTTCCTACAAAAGATAATAAAATTAAAAATTCATAAAACAGTTAATTTATAAAAACTCACATTTGGAAAACATATAGTAAGCCTCACACCCTTAAAAGTTGAGTCCATAAAACTATACTTACAGGAGACCTCATGTTTATAATAAAAAAATAAAAGGAACTAAAAATAAAGTACTTACAAATTTTATAAAAAAATCAATAGATTTCTTTTTAAACTATTATTAGACTGTTAAAAATGAAATGGAGAAAAAAATAGTCCATTAACAACAATAAAGCCATAAAATGGAAGTGTTTACCTAATGTAAACTGTGTAGGGGCTGTACAAAGAGAATTGGGAAGCTGTGTAGGAGGACATTCAAAACTGAACCTTGAGGCTATGAGTGGAGCTCAGTGGTAGCATGTATGTAAAGCATTGTGGGTCCTGGATTCAACCAAGCATTAAAAATATCATTGAAAGACATATGCTTCCAAATGTAAAAGTTGTAGTAATATCAGTTCTCCTCACATGGCTTTTTCATTGTAATGTAAGTTTAATCAGATTGTCAATTTTTTTGAATTGAATTGTGTGGTGGTGGTGAAAACATAGAAGCACAGGCAGAAGAATCCAGAGTTCAAGGCCAGTCCAGGCAACATGGCTAGTTCAGGTTAGTCTGAGCTACATCATGAGACCCTGTCTCAAAACAAAAACCAGCAAATAAGGACTCGTGATACTGATACAGCTCAGTGGTAGAATGCTTATATGGGCAAGGTTCTGAGTTCAGTCTCTACCACCAAAAAAAAAAAAAAAGATTAAAATCAATTAAAATTCTGGGGGCTGGAGAGACGGCTCAGCGGTTATGAGCACTTGTTACTCTTGCAGGGGACCTGGGTTCAAATCTCGGCATCCACATGGCAGCTAACAACTATCTATAAACTCCAGTTCCAGGAGCTCTGATGCCCTCCTCTGACCTCTGCTGTGTGCACTTACATACATGCAGGCATAACACTCATACGCATAAAATTAATTAAAAATTATATATTTACATAGATATAGAAAGGGAAGGGTTGAAAGAAGGAGGGAAAAGAAGATAGACAACTCAAATCAAAGGTGCCCCATTAAACTGACACTTGATTTCTTTTTTAAATTTTATTTTGTATGCCTGGTTGGGAGTGGCATGCCGTGGCACCATATGTGGAGATATTGTATAGCAATTTCTGAAATACACCATGTTGGAGGAAGCTCCTTAAGGCTCAGGATGTTCTAAAGGGGCTTACTTAAGATTCAGAGAGTAGCATCTCAGAAGTTTCAGGAAGTCCCTGAAACTAACCAGATACACTGGGCCCCTCTGGCCCCAGGTTTATATAAGCAGTAAGGACTGCTGAGAGACACTCTCTGACCAGTCAAGCTGCCTGCAAGTTGTGCAGTGAGCTCCAGGGTGCCAGCCTTCATGAGCTGTCACTGATGTGGTGGCTTTCAGTGATGCAGCTACCTGAGTCATTCCCGCTCCTGTAAGTAACCCCTTACACCTACTCCTGTACATAATCCCAATAAACTCATGGGTCCCCCAAGTTAGACTTTGGTACCCTTACTTTGGCCAGTTGTCAATCCCCTGTGTGGAATGAACAGACATTTGCTCACGTCTCCACAGGAATAGAGTCATGCAACAGAAAGTCAAAGGATAACCTCAGTTCTCTCCTTCCACCATGAGGGTCCTGGGGATCAAACTTGGGTAGTCTGACTTAGCATCAGGTGCCTCTACCCACTGATTTCTTAACAGAAGTCATAGAAGCAAAAAATAAAAATTTTTAATTGAATTTGTGTGCATTTCATTCATCTTCTATCCTATTTAGACCCCCCTCCCCCATCTGCATACCTACATGGCCCTCCACTGAATTTCATACATTCTGTTATATATGTTAAGGCCTATCGAGTCAATTATGTCCTCCAATGTCCCTTGGTGTGAGTTCATCCACTGGAGTCTGATCAGCCTAGCTAGTATCACTCACTTAAAGAAAACCAACTCTGGGACTGGAGAGATGGCTTAGCAGTTAAGAAGACTGACTGTTCTTGCAGAAGACCTGGGTTCAAATCCCAGCACCCACATTTATTTATTTATTTATTTTATTTATTTGTCTTTTTGAGACAGGGTCTCCCTGTAGCCCCAGCTGTCCTGGAACTCACTATGTAGACCAGGCTGGCCTTGAACTCACAGAGATCTGCCTGCCTCTGCCCCCCGAGTGCTGGGACTACTGGTTTGAGTCTGTGTGAGTTTGTGCATGCTGTTACCATTGCTATAAGTTCATATGAGCAAGTTTCCAGCCACCTGGAAAATTCTGCTTCCTTGTGATCATCTACCACCCCTGGCACTTACAGTCTTTCCACCCCCTTTTCAGCAATGGTTCCTGAGCCCTGGTGAAAGAGGTTTAATATAGGAGATCTATCCAAGGACACACACTCTGCAGTCTCTTATTCTCTATATTTTGGCCAGTTGTGACTTTCTGTGCTAATCACCATCTGTTGCATGGGGAAGCTTTGTTGGTGAGAGTTTGGAGATGCATTAATATTCTTTCTGCCTCCTGTTCTGCTATGTTCCCCAAGTCTTAGGAATAGAGGTTGCATTGTAGATGTATCACTTAGGGCTAGACATTTAATATAAACTTATTCTCTGCATTTGACTAGTTGCTGAATTCTGTAATAATCTCCATTGATTGCAAAAATAAACCTCTTTGATGAATGGTGAGAGGTACACTTGTTTGTAACTATAAGGATCCATATTTAGCATACAGTAAGAAATTATGTTTAAAAAGCAATGGAATGGCATCTTTATGAAAAAAGGAACAGAGTGCTGGAGAGGACCCGGGTTTGATTCCCAGCACCCACATGGTGGCTAACAACAATCCTAACTCCAGTTCCAGAGGATCTCACTCCCTCTTCTGACCTCTCTGGGCATTGCGTGATATGGGTGTACTTATGCACATGCAAGTAATACACTCATACACATAAAATAAAAAAATAGAATAAATGAACAGAGCATTCCAACCATAGAATTCCATACCCAGCAAAAATATACTTGAAGAATAAAGGTAAGCACCAGGCACAGTGAAACTTATAATCCCAGCACTTGGAGGTGGAGGCAGGAGGATTTCAAATTCAAGGCCAGTCTGGACTATACAGCAAGACCCTGTCTCAATTAAAAACAAAAAAGGTGAGACAAATGAATTTTTAAATAAATAGAAGAAATTGTTATGACTGGATGACTAGTGAAAATCCTGAAGATCGTCTTGGACAGATGGAAGGTGGAAAGCCAGGAGATGCAGTGGGGTCAGAGGAACAGTGGAGACAGTGCCCTGTGCATAATTCTAAATGAGCACTGATGACATGAAACAGCAGAAACAAGGAGAAGGCCGGAGCGATGACTCAGGGGGTGTTGCTTTTCTGGGGGAGCTTAGTTCAGCCATGACAGGCATCTTGTAAACACCTGTAACCCTGGCTCCTGGGGGATCAGTGCTTCTAAACCTACACACACACACACACACACACACACACACACACACACACACACACGCACACACACACACACA
>NW_008351958.1:931298-934257 GCF_000622305.1 Nannospalax galili | reverse complement strand
TACCAAAAAAAAAAAAAAAAGGGACAAGAAGAAATGGGACCATAAAATAAGCAAGGAAAGAAATTTCACTCAACAGGAAGGTGTGTTTAAGCCCCCCAAATGATATTAATTAATTAAATGGAAGTAGGAAGAATATTAAAGATCACCAATCTGGATATGTATGCGTTTTTTTGTTTGTTTTTTTTTGCTGTTGGTTTTTTTTTTTTTTTTTTTTTTTTTTTTTTGGTCTTTTGAAGCTGGGTCTCCCTGTAGCCCCAGCTGTCCTGGAACTCACTATGTAGACCAGGCTGGCCTTGAACTCACAGAGATCCTCTTGCCTCTGCCTCCCAAGTGCTAGGACTACAGGTGTGCGCCACCATGCTCAGCTTTGGTTGTTAGCCTTAGCCTTTAAGGGCTGTGCTACCCCTCCAGCCGTGTTTTTAGATATGGGTAATTACACCTGCATGCTGAATCTTTTAGGTTAACCAAACAAACAACAGAAACATGTAGTAAAAGGTGAGTAAAAAACATAAAATCAGTTCTTTGAAAATATGTATAAAGTTGGTAAAAAGACAAGGCACACATCCCTGGTGTCTCAAGTGGAAAGGGAAAAAGGTGTTGCTCAAAGAGGGGTGCCTAACCCTCAGGCTGGGGAGTTTAGAGGATGACCACTGAGGTACATGGCTGAAGGAGAGGAGGGTAACAAGGGGATTCAAGGACCGAGAAGCCTGGAAATGGAAGTAGCCATCACTGTGCTCCTCAGAAGCACCAGGGAGGGACTGAAGAGATAGATGGGTGGTTAAGAGCACTGACTGCTCTTGCAGAGGACCCAGGGTTCAGTTCCCAGTATCCACACAGTGGCTAACAACCGTCAGTAACTCCAGTTCCAGGGGATCTGATGTCCTCTTCTGGCCTCCCTGGGCATTGTATACAGCTGGTTATCATACATACAGACAGGCAAAACACTCATACACACTAAAAGAAAAAGAAGAAAATAAAAAAGGACTAGGGATAGAGGTAGAAATGGTGGCAGAGGATAAGCAGTGAGCTAAATTAATGATAGAGACATCACAGGTTAACCTCAGCCCTCCAGGACTGCAATAGCAAGGTGCTGATGAGGGTGCAGTATAGTCTGCTGTAGAGAGGAGAAAGCTGGGTGAGTTGGGAAAGGAAGGGGCCGAAGCAACAAAGAGGAAGGAGGGGGGACTCGGGTTCAGTGGCACAAGGTGTGGATGGGCAGGGAAAGAGCAGCTGGGATAGCCATATTTCAGAACAGTAGCTGAGGAGAAGAATCAGGAAGGAGGTAGAGGATTTAGGGGATTTCTGGTGGCCCCAGGCTGGATGGAAAGGTGTCAGGGTTGGGGTCTAAAGGTGTAGACAGAATAAGCAAAGTGAGACAGTGATAAGAGCATAAGAGTTGGAATGATGGGCATCCTAGGGCTCCGTGGAGTCACATGGTTGGTCCTGGCAGACTCAAGTGAGCCACAGGACCATCTAGCTCAGTGACAGGTGTTCAGTCTCCTCCATATCTTCATTCAGCAGAGAGGAGACTATGCTAGGTCTAGGCAGCAACACTTGGTCTGTCCTTGCTGCCTTCTGCAGCATGGGCCCCTTCCTGTGAGCTGCAGAGAGTGGAGACCCTTCCCTCTCGGTTGGAGGAGCCAGGCTCTGCTGGCTTCATCCTGAGAGCCCTTCCCCTGTTTGGGCCTTAACACCACCCTGGCATGCTGGAAACACAGTTACATGCTGTGGTGTGCCTGCCGATGCCTGAAACACATGCCAAAAGTTAAACTAAATTAGGGCCTAATTTTCTTTAATAATCATAGAATTTGGAGAGGCTTTTAGAAGACATTTAAAAAAAACAAAAGTTAACCAGGTATGATGGTCCTTGCCTTTAATCCAGCACTCAAGAGGTAGGGGTGGGCAGATTCTACTCATTTCGAACTTGCCTGGCCTCATAGTGAGTACCAGAGCAGCCAGAACTATACAGTGAGACTCTGCCTGAAACAACAAAACCAAAAAGAAAATACAGATATCGACGCTGTAGAGGGATGGTTAAGTGGTTAAGAGCATTTGCAGGTCTTGTAGAGGATCCGGATTTGGTTGCCAGCACCTACATGGTGGCTCACAAGTGTCTATGACTCCAGTTCCAGGAGATCTGATACCCTCTTCTGTCTCCACAGACTCCAGACACACATGTGGTGCACATATGCAGGCAAAACATGCATACATAAAAAAATAAAAATAGAGTAAATCTTTTTTTAAAAAATCAAAAACAGAATGGGAGGAGCTCAGTTAATGAAGTGCTTGCCAGCTGAACACAAGAACCAGAGTTCCATCCCACAGTTTTAAAAAAGGCCAGCGAGATGGCTCAGGGATTCCGTTCCCGGCACCCACATGGTGACTAACAACCACCTGTAACTCTAGTTCCAGGGGATTCAACGCCTTCTTTTGACCTCCATGGGCACTGCATGACACGGGTGCCCTTACACACATGCAGGCAAGGCATGCATACACATAAAATAATAATAATAAATAAATATATTTTTTAAAAATATATAGTATAGTACTTTAAGCCAGGTATAGTGCTTTTAATCCCAGGGCTGGAGAAGTAGAGGCAGGCAGGTTCATGGGGCTTATGGCCAGCTAGTCTAGTCTAATTAGTGAGTTTCAGGCCAGTGGTAGACCCTGCTTCAATAAAAAGGTGGGGGTAGCCAGGCATGGTGGCACAAATCTTTAATCCCAGCACTCAGGAAGCAGAGGCAGGTGGATCTCTGTGAGTTCAAGACCAGTCTGCTCTACATAGTGAGTTCCAGAGCAGCTGGGGTTACCCTCTCCCCCAAAAGGTGAGGGCAAGGCCCAAGGACAGCCAGAGGTTGATCTCTGACCACCACCACCACCCCCACTCTTCCCAAAAGCTATGGGGCAAGAGGTAGATTGCTGTGCTTAGCAGATGCAAGTCCTTAGGTTCTGTCACCAG
>NW_008351958.1:918540-931281 GCF_000622305.1 Nannospalax galili | reverse complement strand
GAGAGAGAGAGAGAGAGAGAGAGAGAGAGAGAGAGAGAGATTGAGATTTTAGAAATCTATCTTCAAATTACCCACCCCCAATAGCAAAATCAAAAATAAATGTCAACAGTCCACAAAGGAGAAAATTCAAATATGTAATCTAAAAATGTCACTGTAGAAAAAGCAAATTAAAGCTATACTGAAATATCATTTTAACTTGTCAGCATGTGGTGACGATGCTGACCTACCACAAAAGCACATGAGTTAAAGAAATTCCACATATTTTTGGCAGTTCACGTTTCTGCGCATTTAAACATTGCTGTTTCTTCTACAGAGGATGGCCTTTGACCCTTTGCTTTTGGTGCTGTGCTCCTAACCCCAACTCATGCTTCAAAACTCAGCTTACCTCCTTCAGGAACCCTTGTCCACCAGCTAGTTTGACCAATCCATCTCTGTTCTTTCTTTCCTTCCTTCCTTCCTTCCTTCCTTCCTTCCTTCCTTCCTTCCGTCCGTCCGTCCTCTGCTCCATGCATGTGCCACGGCACTCATGCATGCACATGCGCTTGCACACGTGAACACACACAGACATATTAAATAAATGTAAAAACAACTTTAGAATGCATGCAACACTTTCCAAACAACAGTGAACAGAAAGTGTGGCTCCCTCCCTCCCCCTTCCTTCCTCCCTCCCTCCCTCCTTCCTTCTTTCCTTCCTTCTTAAATTCAATCATATTCTTGCCTTGCTGATTTCAACGTTGATTTACTTGTTCCTTTTCCCAGCCACTCTGTGAGAACACCGAGTCTAATTCGATTCTGTGTTCCCAAGGCCTAAGCCACTGGAAGCACTCAAAGATTCTTTGTTGGGCAGAAGAATGCAGAACTTGTTACTTTCCTCAGAGAATACTCTTCTGGGGCTCGGCGCCGCTGGGGCTGTGTGCAGCACGTGCCGCTGGGAGGCAGTGTTGTGCAGAAAAAGGATCTCTGCTTCGCAGGTAGAAGGCCAGGCCGGCTGCTCCAGAGCTGGCACATCTACCTGCCTGACAGGGGGCACACAGTCTCCCTAAAACAATGGCAAAAAACAGGAAGAGAGAAGATTTTGCTTATGGGAAGAGCATGAAGATTAAGGATAATTTAGGCCCTTTTAAGAAGAGAATAGTTGGTGTATTTATCATAAAATAGCTCTTGATTGCTTGTTTAAATAACAGGAACAACTGCAGATAAAGACTCATTTCAAAGAAGTGTTCTTATTTACTTACTTACTTACTTACTTACTTACTTACTTACTTACTAATTTAAGACAGGATCTTATGATATAACCCAAAGTGACCTAGAACTCAATCTGGTCTCCAGCCTAGGCTGGCTTTGTGGAAATCATCTGGCCTCAGCCTCCCAAATGCTGGGATTATAGGTGTGACTTACCGTACTCAGGTTCAGGAAGTATTCTTTAAAAAAAAAATTTAATTCTCTTAGAATTTCATGGAATGTATTTTGATCATATTCATCCTCAAATCCTTCCCTTAACAAGAAATGGTCTTAAAATCATAGTATAAATGACTGTCTCTCTAAATGTCAGCATAGATCCCCACCTCACCCCATCCCCAGAGGACTGGAGGTTGGAGGTTGGTTGCCTGAGATCCTTGGCACCCCTGGGATTGGGTGTTCTGTTGGGGCTTAGATGAGTCAAGGTCTAGAGGGACTCTCATTGCTAGGCCCTGATTCAGCTGTATGTGCATTAAATAGATTTTTGTGCACAGGCCTGGGAAACAAGCCACCATCTATAATTCTGTTTCTATGGGGAAAGGCTTTCTGTGTTCCAAACAACCAACTTACTAATGAACTCCTGGAACACAACCTATTTGTCGATGGGGACCGGCTGACTGGGTTTACATGGCTGAGCCAGCCGCCCAAGTGACTGCACAGTGTTGATCTAATTATAATGAGTTCTCTACGGTGACTAATCTAGCTGTGGTCTCCACAATTGACGTGGAATTCTCAAAAACTGGAGAGAGTTCTGCAAAGAACCACAAAGATGATTAAAAGACTGAAGGAAAATCTAGTCTGGTCTCTATAGTTTTAAGATTGTAGAAACTGCTCATTTAATAATGAGTCTCAAATGGGAAAAAAAGGCAAAAAAGCATTTGATTCTACACTATCAAGTGCATTTATCACTTGCTAATTTGCAATGACTTTGTAGAGAAGGGATCCAGTGTTGGCTGACTTGTACTAGCCATTAGTCTCTCTGCAGGCATTTACGCACAATATTGAACTCTATCTTCATAACCACCCAGCCAGATGGACATAATTACCTCTGCTACAGATGAGGAAACTGTTTAGTTTGTTGAAAAAAGTCTCTCTTGGCTGGGCATGGTGGCACACACCTTTAATCCCAGCACTGAGGAGCAGAGGCAGGCAGATCTCTGTGAGTTCCAGGTCAGCTGGGAGATCCTGTCTCAAAAAAGACTGAAAAAAAAAGAAGAAAAAACTCTTGTTTTTTCTCATGTGCATGTGTGCATGGACGTGTGTGTGTGTGTGTGTGTGTGTGTGTGTGTGTGTGTGTGCTTGTTTGCATGTGTGTAGGTATACATGTGTCTAGGTTGGATGTACTTCTGTGCATGTGGAGGCTAGAGGTTGACACTGGTTGTCTTCTTTGATCACTCCTCCCTTTACTGAGGCAGGGTCTCTTACTGAACCCAGAGCTTGCCATTTTGGCTAATCTAGCAAGCCAGCTTGCCCCAGGGATTCCCTTGTCTCTGCCTCCCAAGTTTGAGTTTACAGGTGAGCTGCCACACCCAAGAGCTTTCTGTGTGGTTGCTGGAAATCCTAACTCTGGTCTTCATGCCTCCATTGAGCCATCTCCCCAGCCAGGTTGAAAAACCTTAAAAATGGGGCTGAAGAGATGGCTCAGCAGTTAAGAGCATTGACTGCTCTTGCAGAGAACCTGCGTTCAGTTCCCAGCATCCACATGGTGGTTAACAACCATCCATAGCTTCAATTTCAAGCATCTGATGCCCTCTTCTGGCCCCAGTGGGCATTGTATGCACGCAGTGCACTTATAAATACACAGACAAAACACTCATACACATAAAATAAAAATAAAATTAAAACAGAAAATCTTCAAACTAATAATATAGATTGAAGATTCAAATTCAGGCCAGATGAACTTCAATGAACTAATTTTCACACTGTTGCCTAGAGTGGTGGTGAATTCCCATAATCCAGCACAGAGGAGGCAGAGGCAGCAGTCTTTGATGTTCAAGGTTAGGCTCCATTACATAGTGAGTTCAAGGTCAGCTAAAGGTTTATGAGATTCTGTCTCAGTCTCCCCCTCAAATAAATAAAAAAAATAAAAACAGGTTCCACACTGCAGCCAGAGTGATTTTTCTGAAACATAAACTGATAATGTCCTTTCCCTGTATAAAATAGTTCCAAGCTGTGCTCTGCTCCTGAGATGAATTTCAATTTGTTAACATGGCTGATGTGGCTCCCAGTCTTCCGACCTCCTGCCATCACCTCCCCCCACTCTGCCTAGTGCTGTGTTCAGATACTTTGCCATTTCTCCACTCATCCACACACTGCCAGCCTCCAGGTCTTCCCACAGACAGCTACCCGGCCTTGCTACCTCCACCTTCTCTTGACTGTCTTCTGTCCATCTTGTGCTTCTGTTTGCTCTTCCCAAGAGTAGGCTCATCAGCCTTCTCCATTATCTCACTGAATGTTATGTTCCATTATAATAGCATTTATCACAGGGAACTGTAAATACAGACACCCCCAAAGCCATCCCCCTACTCAAAAATTGTTATACAAATGTGAATGATCATATCATGGCTTACTTTTTACAAACAATAAAAGACTAATATTTTTAAAACATTTAATTCTCTCTCTCTCTTTTTTTTTTTTTTTTTTGAGACAGGGTCTCCCTAGCTGACTTGGAATTCACTATGTAAACCAGGCTGGCCTTGAACTCACAGAGATCCACCTGCCTCTCTGCCTCCCAGTGCTGAGATTACACATGTGTGCCACCACGCTTGGCAGTTTACTTCTCTTTTTAAAATAATTGATTTATTTATTTTTATTTATTTTTATTTTTTTTCTGGTCTCTTGTTACTCACAGCTGATTTTTCAGCCCCATATTTTTATTTTTATGTGTATGAGGTGTTATTCCTACATGCGTGCAAGTGCACCAGTGTCATACAGTGCCCAAGGAGGTCAGGAGAGGTGTCGGATCCCTTGTTAGCTGCCATGTGGGTGCTAGGAACCGAATCTGGGTCCTCTGCAAGAGCAGTCAGTGCTCTTACCTGTTGAGCCATCTCTCCAGCCCTGCCTCCTCTCTTTCTAAGAAAGGTATTTGAAATCATCCCTAGGACCACCACATGACTCCTAGTTATCTTTGAATATATCTCCTTGAGAGGAAGGAAAAGGAGTGTTAACTGCAAAAGGCTTCTGGGAATTGAGGGAAATGTCAGCTTAGCATGGGAGAGCATCCCACAGCTGACATCACCCAGGCAACAGTAGAAGAGAGTGAGCGCAGTCCACTCCTTAGCTTCGGGAGAGACCCAGGAATCTGTAACATTCAGAGGAACATTGCTCTTTGTAAAACTTCTCTAAACAAAAATCTCCTATCCTAGCTAGCATGGGACAACTCTGGGGGTGAGGGAGTGTGTCAAGAAAATTTTTAACTTTAATAAACCCATTCTTTCACTGTCCTTGGCAACAGAGAAAAAACGGCCATCGTGTGCGGTACAGTGCTCTTCAAGTCCAACACCAAGGCTTCTAAGTCACTCCCGAAGCATCTGCTCTCTAAGCTGACTGATCCCAGGTCCTGGAGGCCTGTTTGCTGGTGACTGAATGATTATTCTCCTTTGCTTTGAACTCTCGGCATTCTCTCAATTCCTATTGAGTTGTAGAGCCTGGAGCCAGCCCCAGCTCTCTGTCACAGAGAGCTCTGGCCAGTACAGAGAGCAATGTAGCAATTACCTCATGACACAGACATGCTTTTCATTTGCCACAGTTCTCTGCTTGCATTTTTTTCAATCAACAGAACTGCGGGGTTGTGACAATTCCTCCCGGTCAACTGGCTATCCACGAAAGCTGTACTTTCAATTTTCCAGCCAACTGCCTTTGAGTGTTGGCACCTTGCCTTCGAACATGTTCACTTTTCAATTCTAAGTTCATAACCATGAGTTTGTCTATTGAAACTTTCTACGGAACTCTATCCAGTCTATGTTCCATTACTCCAGTTGACCAGTGCTGCCTTCTGTAATAACTCTTATTCTCTGAGATCTGTCCATCCCCCTTATGTCACACCTTGAGGGATGTGTAATTAGCTGCTAACTTCCCTAGCAACTTTCTTTTCAACCAGTGTATTAGGCAAATGAAGCTGAATTGTACTGTAGCAAACAAGTTGCTCTCATATCTTCAGTGACTTAAATCAATATTTTGAGGGCACTGCTCTTTGGTATTTACATTATATTTCCTTTTTCTTTTTCTTTATTTTTATTGTATGTGGTTGTAGATATGAGTGCCAGTGCACTTGGAGACATCAGAGGATGACTTTTTAGAGTTGGCTTTTTCCTTCCATTGTGGGTTCTCAGGATCAAACTCAGGCCATCAAGCTTGTGCAGCAAGTGCTTTTACCTGTTGAGCCATCTCAATGGCCCATACACACTCAATTTCTTACACTAGCCAGCAAAGGGGCTCTGATGATCATACTCAGTCCATGACCTGGAGCCACAGAGCCACCATTTAGCAGTGCCATCTCAACACAAGGCTTTAGGGTTCACAGGGGCAGAAGAACAAAGCATGAAGAGTGGAAAGCTTTCACCCATCTCTACCATGTGGAAATGGTGCATCTCACATACGCTAATATTTCATCAGCTAAATCAAGTCCCATGGTTAACAGTAATTTCAAGGCTTGAGTGCTCTGAAGGAGACGAACTGGGGAGAAATCTCAGCACTTGCTAGTAGGACCTCCCACAAGCAGTGTGATTCAAATTTGCCTAAGCACAGTGATCTTGTCTTTCCTCTTGTCTCTGTGTCACCCACATAAAGAAAACATGGATTCTCAGCACACTACTCGCCTGCACCATACAAAAAAAGGAGTGTTCTTCTATTCTATAGTCTAGATTATATCTGAAGACATTAGGCCAAAGACCAAAATTCATCAAGGAATCCAGAGACCTGGATTTGTTCTAGGGCCTTCCCTCTCCCAAAGAGTTAATCTTTACATTCATCCCTCTGTATTCAGAGTCACTGTCCTAACTCAGTCCTTCAGCATTTGTTGCTTGGACAACTAGGTTGGCCTCTTTCTATATTTCCCTGATTTGAATTCCACTGTTCCCTCTCTAGCCTACCCTACCCCTTAGTTCCAGGCTGGTTTTGCTAACAATAAGAAGACCTATTAAAAATCATCAGTGATTTCCCATTGAATTTAACATCTAAATTCCCTTGCATGGCATTCAAGAAACTTCCTAACATTGCAAGACTTCAGGGTCAACAGCAGCAGACTCCCCTCTACCGGGAACCTCACAGCCATTCTCAGTGACTAGCTGTCCCTCTGATGGAAACCTTGTTCCTGTGCCTCAGTAAGACCTGTCATTACCTGCTTTGGAAGTCCTCAGCTTCTCCTTCCAGACTGACCAACTACTTCTCCTGGACTTCCGATGCACATTGCTCACGGGGTCTATTTCTTGGTACCAAGATGACTTTTTTGCATCTCATCTCCATCGCTACAGCAGAAGATACCCGAGAGCCTGAGCAACCTGTGGCTCACAGCAAACCTCTGTGAAAAATACACAGATATATGGACAAATGAATGGTCCCATCAGCTCTAAGCATAGGAATCTATGTTGTCCGGGCAACCATGCAGAATGTAAAGTATCACATGAAATCCCAACATTAACACCAGAGCCATGATCGGCATCAAGGTGGGAATGCCAACATTCTGAACAAGAGAGTCAAGGAATGGGCAGTCATGATGGGGAATGGGAGGACTGAGAAATCATGGGGCTGAAACACAGGAGAAATGAGGCCTGGATACCAACTGCACACAGTGCCCTCGGTGCTGCCAAAGCCATTAGAGAGGAGGCCGCATGGTTAGAAAATGATCCACTCAACTTCAAGCCACTGCATTGCAGATTCCACAGAAGCACTGACCAAGTTCTTTCTATTATTACTAATTAAACGTATTTAAAAACTGGTAGATAAAAATATAAAAAATTGTCAAGAGTTCTTAAAGCAAATTCTTTTCACTTCTAGCCTCTCTTCTCTGTCTCTGTTCCAGTTCAAGTACCGACACACAGTAAATCCGGAAAGGCTGAAATGATCCTTTAAAAAAACCTAAAAGATGAAGAACTTCCTAAGTGAAACCTTTCTTCTGGTTCTTACCTGGAGCTGATGGGCTCCTTCAGGTTCGTGCAGTGACCAAGGCTCAACCATGGGCCTTGGTAGCCAAGGAGAGAAGTGTGGCCTCTCTTTTGCCACATTTCTTATTTAAACAAACTTTAGAGAAATATTTGGCGCCAGGTTCTTAGGACCAGTTGCACAATGAAATTTTCTTCTCAAATATTTATTCTGTCTGCCTGTAGAATTTAACTTAACAAAAAGATCATTAAGTGTGAGGTAGCAATGCACATGAATGGATTTTTTCATGTGCTTATTCAAAACTGGGGTTCTGAAGAACAAATCAAAAACCTATTCAGAATAATTCTGCTTTCCTCAATGATAGGGAGAAATCCCACCAGAAGAAGAAAGTTATAAAACACTGCATTCATTCTACAGGACAGACAGAATCAAGTGTCAGTCAAAGAATTGGTATGTGAAAATCAAAACAGCAACAGTTCAGCTATGGAAGTAAGTCCCCACAACCAGCTCCCTGTCCTTTAACACACACACACACACACACACACACACACACACATGCACACACACACACTTACAAACATGCACCACAAATGGAATTCAGTCAACCAGAACTTTACAAGAACACTTGAACTTTCTAGTAGTTATGGGTATAAAATTCTCAGGCAGCCGGGTTAAGAATGTTCTCTGTAGCAGGAGTCCCATTTTAAAAGACAGTGAGTAAGGTTTAGCCAGGGCCATGTGATGGTTTTAGATAAGTGCTCTGTTGGACCCCAAACAAGATTATTAATCCTCCTCTTCCCACTTTTTCTCTAAGTCCACCCCAATGCCTGGCCTTAGCAATGAAGAAGAAAAAATAACCAAATAACAAGATCACAGCACTCACTTTGCAAATCACCTCCTACCTGGAATTGAGCTTGGTCAACAGGAACAAAAGTATCCTTTGACCTCAATATTTTCACTCTTTTTCAAAGGCAAGTTGAACTTTGGATGGGTCTGAGGTCCTGTCCAAGATGTGGCCCTTACCACAGCTCCATCGCAGAATGGATTTGATGTGATTGGTGCGTCTACCTTCCCCTTACTCTGTTATGAGCTTGCAATTATTTAAAGTTGCTCATTATGATAGAAAGAGTTGATGATCAATTTGTAAATTTGACTAGGCTAACAACAGTAGAGCGGCAGCATAACTTTCTAAGGAGATGCCCCCACACCAGTCTATGCACCCCCCACCACATGGGGGCCATCCACTGTCACCTCCTCCCACCACTTCTCACTTCCAACACAGCCTCCCTACTGTGTTAGTATGCTTGGACAGCCATAAAAAATACCACAGGCAGGTGACTTAACCAATAGAAATGTTTGCATTTTTTCCATTGAATTCTTACCATTCTGAAAGCTGTGCTGTTCAAGATCAAGGTAGCAGGAAAGCACCCAGGACCTCTTCTCTGTTCACCTCCCACAAGAAGAGAGACTGCCTGGTGTCTCTTCCTCCTTTTATAATACACGAATATGATTAGGTCTGGGTCTTGCCCTTATGACTTCACTCAACCTTAATTATCTCCATAAAGTCCCTATCTTCAAACAGTCACATTGGAGCTGAGGCTTCAACATATGACTTCAGGAGGAATTCGGTTGATAACATTTACCTTTGCATCCTTGTTACACGTTGCTCTAGAGAGCAAGTGGCAGGAATGGGGTGGATGTGGCAGGAAAAGAAAGAGGAACATTTGACCCAGCAAAGAGAGAGGTTTAGAGCTGGGAAAGGCCTCACCTGTCTTGAGCAGCACCACCACCCATTTAGTTTAATAAGATGAAAGGCGGAGTCATTTTTATTTTATGTGTATGTTTTGTTTGCTTGTATATAAGTGTACAAGTCATGTGCGCACTGCCAGAAGAGAATGTTGGATCCCCTGAACTGGAGTTAGGGACTGTTGTTAGCTACTCTCTGGGTGTTAGGAATGAAACTCGGGCCCTCTACAAGAGCAGCCAGTGTTCTTAATCACTGAGCCATCTCCCCAGCTCCAAGAGTCATTTTTGGCTCATCTGTATAAGTCAGGTATTGCTGAGTAACAAACAACTGCAAGTTTCAAATTTTAAAGTAATATTCAGCAGAGGATGTAGCTAGGTGGGTAGGGTACTTGCTTAGTAGCACAAAACTTTGGATTCAATACCCAGAACCACAGAAACTGAGTATGGTAGTGCATATCTGTATTCCCAGCACTTGAGAGGCAGAGGCAGGAGGATCAGAAGTAAAAGGTCATCCTCAGATAGGGTTTGAGGCCAGTATAGGCTACATGAGATCCTATCTCTAAATACATACTGTTCTAGTTTGGTTTCCCAAAGCAACTTGGGGAGGAAAGGGCTTATTTCCTCTTTTTTTTTTTTTTTTTTTTTTTTTTAGATGAATAACAAATACAATTTTTTTGGTCTTTTTGGGACCGGGTCTCCCTGTAGCCCCAGCTGGCCTGGAACTCACAGAGATTCACCTGCCTCTGCCTCCCGAGTGCTGAGATTAAAGGTGTGGGCCACCATGCCTGGCTTGGGTTTATTTCCTTTTACACTTCCAGGTAACAGTTCATCACTGAAAGAAGTCAGGGCAGGAACTTAAGGCATGAACCTGGAGGCAGGAACTGAAGCAGAGACTATGGAGGATCACTGCTGATGGAATTGCTTCTCCCTGGCTTGCTCAGTTGTCTTTCTTTTTGTTTTTTTGGGTTTTTTTTTTTTTGTTGTTGTTGTTTTTTGTTTTTGAAAGGGTTTCTCTGTAGCTATAGCTGGCCTGGAACTCACTATGTAGGCCAGGCTAGCCTTAATCTCACAGAGATTCCCCTGCCTCTGCCTCCCAGGGTGCTGGGTTTAAAGGCATGTGTCACCATGCCCGGCTTCACTTGTCTTTCTTATACAGCCTAAGCCTATCTGCCTAGGGATAGCACCACCCATAGTGGACTGGGCCTGCCCACATCAATCAGCAATAAGAAAATTCCTCATAGACATGGCCACTCCAATGGAGAAAATTCCTCAATTAAGGTTCCCTTGTCCCAGGTTACTTTAGTCTATGTCAAATTGACAAAACAAACAAACAAACAAAAACCAAACTAACCAGCACACATAGATACATACAGCATGAAAAAAATAAAACTATTACTATTTAGATACCCAGAAGTTAGTTGAGCTTTGGCTGATCTATGCTTGCTCATTTTTGCAAATCTGGCCCAAATGGCTCTGCTTTTTGATGCAGGTTCATGAGTGACTCTTCTACATGTCTCTCATCCTCTCGGAACAGTGGTGAACAAGGGCATGTTCCTTCTTTGGTGGCTAAGGCTCAACAGCCTGAATGGAAATGGACCCCATCTCCTGACTCAGACTTAGAATGACACACTGGTCTGTTTGTGTCACTTACTGAAGCAGGCCTCAAAGTCGAGCTCCGAATCTACAGCCAGAGAGGCCCCAATGGTGTGGATGCAGACAGCAGTAAAGGACTCGGTGTAGGAACTTCACCTCTCAGCACAGTGCCACCATGCCAGCAATCCACTCAAGCCATTTGTGCTGCTCTCAGCCTCCACCAGAGAAGCTTGTTCATGCAGTGGGTAGCAGTTAATCAAGGACTGTTGACCAGTCAAAGTGAGTGAATAAATGACTGTGAGTGTTCAGCCTTAAATGGGATGTCTATATCACCACTTTCCCCTATCCCCCAGCACACTTCTACCTCCACATGGCCCAGGGAATGTGAAAGAAGAGGAGATATGAAATACCACCTTCTGGACATAACATGACAATTGCAGCAGTGCTTACCTGCACAAGACCTGCTCAAGATTAAGCCAGTCAAAATTCCAGCTTAGATGGAAGAGGGGCTCACAAGGCCCCACTCCTAGCTGAGGAGTTATTGACAGTTGATGATTTCTAGGAGAGTGAGAGTCATTTTTCTTTGGGGTTGTGGCCATTGCTAGGCTGGCCATGCTTCAGTAGATGGCCCTACAACTGTGTGCATGCAGGCAGCATTGACATGACTCTAAGTTATTTTAGGAGATGAAAGAGCCAAGTGTGGTGGCACATGCTCTGATCCCAGCACTTGGGAGGCAGAGGCAGGTGAATATCTGTGAGATACAGACCAGCCTGATCTACAGAGCAAATTCCAGGCTGGCTGAGGCTATAGGGAGACCCTGTCTCAAAAACAAAGGCAAGGAAAAAAGACGAAAGAAAGAAAGGGAGACATGTAGTTGGTAGTAGAGGGAGGTGTTAGAAAGGTCCAGGGGGTGAATATGATAAAAATTCATTGCATACCTGTATTAAATTCTCAAAGAGTAAATAAAAAATATTAGTTAAAAGACACTGAACACGCTCTCTCCTACCCGCAGACCTCTCTCCGGGGTAAGTCCATCACACCCTCCGTGCCTTGACTCCCCCAGCCTCATTCATGCTCCCATCTCCCCCTTCAGTCTGTCCTCCTAGTTTGGGTCCTGCCCCATTCCTTGTCTTGGGGCCCCAGACACCTGGGGAACCAATGCTGCTTCCTGATCCTTTTCATCCAGACCAATGCAGTGCATTCTCTGGACCCCAGGAGCACTGCTTCTGGGCCTAGCGGGCCCTCACCTCCCTCTGCTTCCCTGGGCCTACACCACCTGCCAGCCTCTTTCTGGGATGGGGGGTGGGGCTGACCTTTCTTCTTCCTGATCCTTTGCATCAAGACCAACACAGCTCCTCAGTGCAGTCCCCAGGAGTCCTTGGGGCCTCTTTCTGCTCCATCTGCCTTTGCATCTCTGGGTGGCACAGCCACCAGCTGCCCTAGACCAGCATCTTTCCTGGGCCAGGCTCCGAGGCCAGTCAAACCGCCAAATTTCTGAGACCAAAATCGTTCCTGGATGGATCCAGAATCGTTTTCAGTCTTAGGAGAAAGCCTGAAAACATCTGACCCTCATCTGAATTGGGCCTCTGTGGGAACTCCTGAAGACAAAGGCAATCTGGCCACTCCAATATAAAATCAAAAGACAGAACTGGAAGCTTAGATGAACCAGCTTTTCATGCCCAAAAAGTAAACCACAAAGACACATAAAGTTCACAAAAAGAAGCAGACCTAAACTTGAAGGCCTGTCTCACACAACAATCAGAAACTACAAAAGAAATTTACATGTCAAAATCACAGAGAAAAAATAAAATAACATGAAAAACCAAAATAACATGTCCCACCAAATACCAATAGTCCTCTACAGGAGTACAATGAGACCCCCCTAGAGATAATGCAGGACATGGAGCTCAAATGAATAATTATAAATGTGATAAAAGAATTCAGTGAATTTAAAGAACACACAAAAAAGAAATCAAATAACTGAAGGAAGATAGGGATAAACTTTTGAATGAATTCAGAAAAAGAGCTAGAAATATTGAAGACTACTCAGGCTGAAATGAAGA
>NW_008351958.1:917254-918194 GCF_000622305.1 Nannospalax galili | reverse complement strand
GACCAGAAAAGAAACTCTCCACAGCACATCATAGTAAAAACACTACACGTACAAAACAAAGAGACAATTCTGAAAGCTGAAAAAGAGAAACAAAAAGTCACATATAAACGAAAACCCATTAGGATTATAGCTGACATTTCAGTGAAAACTATGAAAGCCAGAAGAGCCTGGACCAAAGTATTCCTAGTTTTAAATGACCACAGATGCCAACCCAGATTACTATACCCAGCCAAAATGTCTATTATAGTTGAAGGGGAAAGAAAAATCTTCCATGACATAAATAGGCTGAAGGAATTCATGTCCACAAAACCAGCCCATCAGAAAGTTCTGGAAGCAGTAAAAGGAGCTGAAGAAAGGAATGTCTATACCCAAGGGATTGCAGAAAGAAATCCAATGAAGGTATAACTGTGGAAAAGTACAGCTATATCAAGAATGTAAACAGAAATAAAAATGACAGGATTCAATACTCATCTTTCATTAAACTTTAAATATTAACAGACTGAACTCCCCAGTCAAAAGACTCAGACTTTGTGAATGGATTAAAAAACAAAATTCTGCAAGAAACTCATCTCACTTTCAAGGACAGACACTATCTCAAAGTGAAAGGATGGAACAAAATATACCAAGCAAATGGCACCAAGAAAAAAGCAGGCGTAGCAATCCTAATATCTGACAAAATAGACTTTAAACTGAAACTAACCAGAAGAGACAAAGAGGGCTATTTCATTCTGATCAAAGGAACAATCAATCAAGAAGATATTACAAACATGAACATATATTCACCAAACTCTGGTGCACCCAACTTTATGAAAACAGGCCTTTAAGACCCAGATTAATCCCAACTCATTATTAGTAGGGGACTTCAATACCCCACTGTCTCCATTACATAGGTCAACAGGGCAGAGAGTTAACAGACAGACATCTGTTAAGCAGAATTAAG
>NW_008351958.1:914570-914731 GCF_000622305.1 Nannospalax galili | reverse complement strand
TAGCTAAGAGATGGAAGCAACCTAAGTGTCCCTCAATTGATGAGCAGATAACGGAAAATGTGGTTCATTTATATCATGGAGTTTTACTCAGCAAAATAGAAAGATGAAATCATGAAATTTGCAGGTAAATGGATGGAACTAGAAACTGTTATACTAAGTGA
>NW_008351958.1:885752-914535 GCF_000622305.1 Nannospalax galili | reverse complement strand
AAACATACATCTTTAAAATTTGTTGGTTCCCAGACTCTGATAAATAAGTATGCAACCAGACATAAGTGCAGGAACCAGGATAATGGAAAGGAAACAGGGAGGTAAAGGAAAAGAAAGAACCTGAAAGAGAAGAACAGTAAGAAAGAGGCCTTAATAAGGGAGATATGGATAAAAATTGCCTTAGTTTAAGGGAGTGGGGAGGAAAGGGTATACAAGGAACCTAGGGGATAAAGGGAAAGAAGGAGTTCAAGAGAGGTAGGACCATAGGAGAAGGGTATTAGTAAGGGCAAAAGGGGGGGAATGGGGGCACCTTAAGTGGGAAAACCATGATGAGGGGTGAGACAATGTGAGAGATAAACAATGCCTAGCTAGTTTTGAAAACCAGAGGGAACCATATTACTCCTACCCCCTACTGACAAATTATACATAGCAGATCAAGAAATATATGTCTAGGTAAGGTTTATCTGAGAATTGGTCTTTGCCCAAGATTTATCTACATGGCACACAGTAATTAGAAGTACCAGACTGGTGGAACTAACCTCCTTGGATGTTTAACAGACATACTATGAGGCCTATACTAACTTGTCAGAGGGACATAAAGGACCGTTTTTGCTCCTTGCACTCCTAGGTCAACTAGTTCCAGGGAACTATGAGCACCTCTCAAAATGTCCTGTAATTGTGGTGGGTCACCTGTCCTCTTGATCAAGGAGGCCAAGGAGACCCCACCAGATGGACTTGAATCAGTGTCTAGTCTACAGAGTAGGGTCAACACAGAGGAATCCCTTCCTCCATGCTTCCAAGTGAAGCCAGCCATGGTCGAGCAGGACCTTTGACTTATTTTCACATAGGTGGAACTGGTAAAAGAAAGGAGCCAGAGGCTCCTCCCAACCCTATGAGGAACAGATCCGCAAACAACCTTAAGAGTAAAAATACATAGGTTTATCTTGGCCAACTGTATGGCCTTAAACATCCAAAAGGAAAGTATAACCAAAGATTAAAGGGGTCAATATAATTTCTTAAGAGTCCATATGCATAGCTTAAGGCTACATAACACACAACAATGCCAGACAGGAGGTACCTTCTTCGAGTTGTTGGCCTGGGTGACCAATGGGACTCCCAAATAGTAACCCAGCATAGAACTGGGAAAATGAACAGCAGACCCTAATCTTTTCTAAAGGAGTATTGACAACTGATTGCTGCTAGATGAAGAACAGCTGACCCTCCTAAAACAAAGACCTCTAGATAGGCTGACTAGATTCACCAGAAGGGCAAGTAGTGGGGATTGGCTGGGGTGCCGACAACACAGCAGACAGTAGCAGGGATACCAGGGTCTAAGGGCTGTAGTAGGGGGAGGGAGGCTATGGGAGAGTGCCATCTGGGAAGTGAGTGTATAGTTGGATATGATGGTTTGGGATGTTCTGTGTGATATACACACAGAAAACAAAATCAACAAATTTTTAAAAATGTATTATATTTGAGGAGGAAGCATGGAAATTTATGTTATGCTAATTAGTGGAGGTGATAAGCATTATCATTGAAATCTACCCAATGACTTCATAGACATACACAGGCTCTAAGGATCCAAGTGCAACCAATTATGACTAGTAATAATCAGATGCATACAGATTAGAGATGCATGCGCCAACATCTCAGTGTTAGTAGCAAAAACAATGAGTCTTTCTGCAAAGAACAATATATTCTAAAATGAAATGGAGATCTTTTTAAAGGTTAAAAAACTCATTCAATTTTATGTCTTACAGGGCTTATACTAAGTTCAATATTGTATAACTGTATTAACTCAACTGTGAACCTAGAAACTTGCACCCACTTGTTAAAGAAATGTACTCTTGCTCTGAAGTGTGTTACTGAATATGTTAAATCTGTAGTGAAATACTTCTAATCATGTAGTTATTAAAAATTTTTAAAACCATGTGCACTGTTAGTGAGATTATAAAAAAAAATGTTTGAAATTAAAAAATGAAGCTGTTATGACTTCATATCCATATTCAGGTGCCAAGGAACCAAGTGTAACTGACTGTGACTAGTAATAATCAGATATATAGAGATTAGAGACACATGTGCAAACATTTGAATGTTAGTAGCATTAAAAATGAGTCTTTCTGTATGAAGCTGTGTATTTTAATAATGAAATGGAGATCTTTTTTAAAGGTTAAAACCTCATTTAATTTTATGTCTTATAGGATTTATACTGAATACACTATTGTATAACTGTAATAATTCAACCGTAAATCTAAAATTTTACAGCCAATTTTGAAAAAGATGCATCTTAGCTCAGAAAAAAAAATGAGGTTGGCTTGTGATTGAGCCAATATTTTTTTATCATTTTAATAAAGACTCCTTATGCTATTATTTTAGGAATAAGAAAAAAACACAGGCTTTATTAGGTGTCTTTTATCATCACCCAAGATAATTATGTTTGCTTTCTCTTTAGGCTTAGAGATTTAGGATCATATTAATATTCTTACCAATATCAGGCCATCTTTGCATTCCTGGAATAAATTTTAATTGAATTTGACATATGGTTCCTTTAATATTCTGCCAGATTTAATTTGCTGGCATTTGAATTTATTTTATTTTTTAATATGAAATTTTATCACTACCGAGTCTACATCATCAAAATTTATGACCTTACTCTTTCCTTTTTGTCTTTGTATGGGACCTAAAGAGACACACTGTCTACGTTAACATCCCTGAAGCAGACTCTAGGAACCACCAATTGCATGACCTTTCGGCAACAAGACCTTCATTGCTTTTGTCCTTAGGGACAAAAACTGATTTTCTAGCTGCTCTTGGTCAGCTGGACCCTGACACACTTCCTCATAACAGAATTGGCTGTTTAGCTCCAACCCCAACTTTTCCCTGCACAATTCCCTTGGTGTGAGAAGCACTTCTAGAAGGATTGCCCCCAGGGCCCCACCCAAACGGGCTTCCTTGTGCTGTTTATCATGCCACTTCCGATCTTATCCGTGGCTATGGAGCTTCCTCATAGAACGAAAACCATTTTGCCAGCACAAAGGGCCAGAGTGAAAAAGAAGAAATTATTTAAAGGATTATAAGGACTGGAGAGACAGCTCAGATGTTAAGAGCACTGGCTGCCCTTGCAGAGGACCAGGATTATGTTCCCAGCACCCACATGGCAGCTAACCATCCATAACTCCAGTTCTAGGGGATCCAACACCCTCTTCTGACCTCTGTGGGCATTGCATGATACCAGTGCACTTAAATACATGTAGACAATACATTCATACAGATAAAATAAAAATAATAAAGTATTTTTAAAAAGAGATTATAACTATTAGAAATTAGAGATATAAAATATTTTTGAGAAAAAAATCTTAAGAAAAATTTGTCAGTTTCTTTCTCAGTTAGTAAGAAAATATCACTCAAAACACCTGTCTCACACCTAGGTTCAGTCTGCAGCACCCATATGGTGGCTAACAACCATCCGTAACTCTAGTTCCATGGGATCCAATGCCCCCTTCTGGCCTACATGGACACTGCACACAGGATGCACAAACATATATGTAGGCACTCATACACATTAAAAACAAACAAAACAAAACAAAACCCACCTCTTCCCTAAGAATTCTGGTAAGAAACAGAGAATGTGAACTTCACAAAATCACAAGCCCAGTCAGATCAGCTGAGTGAGCTGTTGGCTTTACAGATTGAGAAGGCAGCTGTTGAGAGGCACTGTGACCTGTGCAAGGCTACACTGCTTGGGAGTGGTAGACACTGATTAATAAAGTTAGTTGTAGGGGTTCAAGGCAAAAATAAAGAGAAAGACTGGTCTCATTTCCAGTGGAACATTATCTTAATTCTGTGGGAGAGGGAGAATAGTTGTTTGGCTCTGAAACTTAAAGTTTAACCAACAACTGATGTAAGCATTTTAGTGAAGACATTATTGTCGTCTTCAAGGGATTAAAAACCTCACTGGGCTCAATTTTCCTAAATCTTTCAGTTCCAACTGCCTCGCCCTCCCTACATGCATAGAGTTGAAACTGTCTCGGAGTCTCTGCAACTTGGACCCCTCTCCCCAAGACACACCAGGGAGGCCTTCCTGCCAAGACTGAACTAAATGTTTTCCAAATGGGGATGAAGGAAAATAGAACAAAGGAAAGAGGCTTCAAGGACAATATTTCAGAAAGTCGCCAACTGTTAAAAGTCTCTGGAACCATACCAACACATACATGGGACCAGGTAGATGTGGCTTCTGTACCTGCTGTTTGTGCAGGTTCTGGCTACTTTTGCTGTCCAGATCCAGCTGCAAATGTTCCCTCTGCTCTGGGCAGATCCCACTTCTCAACCACCCTTCCCTGCAACCTGATTATCAGAACAGCAAAACACTCTTGCCTGCTGACCAGCAGAACACCTGACCTCAGGAGGGGCAAGGGCTGGCCCTCAGGTGCTCAAATATCTGTCCCTTTGAAAAAGCCAGTGAGAACCTCAGTCAAACTGGTTGTTTGGTATCACCTAACCATCAATCAGATATTCGTTTATCTTCTCTCCTGATATGTTGACACTGCCTCAGATTCTAACCTTGCTACAAAGAACACTTTAACTTTAAAAAGAAAAAAACAACAAAAAAATTTACAATTTATTTGAATCACTAAATGCCCTTTAAAGCAGACAGACCTGCTAACATTATTGTAATTGAACAAAGGATGAAACTGAAGCCAGGTTGCTTCAGTTTGACTTGCTCCACATCAGATAGTTTGTTATAGGTGGAGAAAGGGCCTGAGCCCCCCACCCCCTGGGGCAGCCAGGTGCCCTGACTTTATCTGCTCCTCTGGCCCCTAGGCAGTACAGTCCTAGCCTCCTTACAATCTCTTTTCTATGACTGTTCTATTTCAACAGACAAGGGTGTATGTTAAGATTTTCAAATGGTGGATGTTTGCAAATATGTGCAAATATAGGCATGCAATAAATAAATGCTATATAAAGTTGTGAATAAATTTTCATGAGGACATCATTTCTATATAGATTTGGGGGATCAATGAAGACAATTCAAATGTACCTTAAAATGATGTTGTGGGTATATCATTATGCACCTTTATGGAAAGACACAGACTCAAACAAAACTACTCACTTGAGTTTTGACAGCATTGATTTTTTTTTTAAGTTTTTCATTGTGGAAATATTTAAATATACAGAGACAAAGGCATAAAACACAGGGGTAACCTTCCTTCAGCTTTGTGCCCCAACTCCCACCTCTTCCTTCCATCATTTCATATTTTTAAAGATACATTTTTAAAAATTTTATGTAGATAAGAGTATGTAAGTGCATTCATGTCATGCAATGTTCACAGAGGTCAGAAGAGGGCATTGGATCCCCTGAAACTGGAGTTACAAATTGTTATTAGCTGCCATGTGGGTGCTGGGAACTGAACCTGAGCCCTCTACAAGAGCAGTCAGTGCTCTTAACTGCTGAGCCATTTCTCCAGCCCCCCTTGCATTATTTCATCCATAATTTCAGTATGGATCTTTAAAGATAAAGGGCTTTTCACCCGATTCCCAGTGCTAATGGCACAATTTTAAACTTAAAAGCAATTTCCCAATATTGCTTAATATCTAATTAATATTCAAATTTTTCTGCCTGTTCCCAAAATGTCTTTTTACAGTTACTTTGCTCAAATCATAATCCAAATGAAATCCAAGATTTCAACTGACTTAATCTTTAAAATCTCTTTTAATATACAGAAGTTATGTCAAGGGATGTATTTAAACCATGCTCCTGGAAGAATCATTTGGCATTTGGGCAAATCCTTTCATTTATATCTACAATACTTGATTGGCTCTAAGGCAGGATTCTAACTCTAAGATGTGTTATTATTTTATATATTTTATTTTAAATGCTGGCAATGATTGTGTGGGTGTTAGCAATTATAAGATACATTCCAAGTTCAGAGATTATGAAAAATAAGAAAACATGTATTTTAGAATCATTGAAATATAGTAGTTGGAACACAGCAAGCTCATGTGTCATTTTTCATTTTTAAATGGGGTAAGAAAATGGTATATGGGATGTGCAAAGAGTCCCAGAGCAGGCACAGATGGGACTGTGGTTTCCTTCTTTTCAGAGCCTAGTGTGGTGAACTCCTCTCTCCTCTTTAAATTTAAAAAATAATTTGAATTTCTTAGGATGTTGCGGTGCATTTAATATGTATCAATGCGGTAACATTTGCACAAGTTGTGGTCTCTAAGAAGGCAGTGATTGCAGGGATGTGAGGATGTTGGGTGAGTCAGCGCTCAATACTATGCTAGTCTTCAAAGTGTCAGAACAAGGACAGGTGCAGACAGACAGCCCTGCTTCTTCGTTGGTGCCATCGTAGATGAATGCGCGTCTCAGACCAGAATCATCTCTATATTAGCTGGATGACACAAAGGGGAAAAATGAGGCCCTGTTGATTTCTATTTGGCTTAAAATACAGTGGTTTGGGTTTCTACATCTTAAAGATGTTGAGATTACAGATTAGTCTCTGATAAGGTGACGGTCTACTTCATAGAGCTCCACCGTGTCCTTGGTAACATAAGTTTCTGGATAAGGAAGCCTGGGAGGGCATGAAGATGCATGGGTGAAGGTCTAGGGAAGTGGTTCAGGGTTAGAATACCTACCTAGGCTGCAGGAAGCCAAGGTTCAAACCCCAGCACCCCAGCACCCCCACCAGAAAAAAAAAGTGGATAGTTCTATCATAGATGCTAGTGTGGGTGAAAACAGGCCCTAAATTTTTTTGCCTCAGGTCACTGGCAAATTTTGAAAGTCAAAAACCTTTTATTTCTCCCTGGAGAGATTCCAACTCAACATTAAAAGAATTTTGCTCCCAGCAAGCTATGTTTATAAGAAGGTAAGGGGTTGTTTATCAGATCTGAAGTAGTGCAAAGGCAAGCCACCCAGAGGGTTCTCTGAAACCCTGGCTGTAGACATTTTTTTCAAGTAAAATGTACTAACCAGTTCTTTTTGAATGTATACAGTTGGTGGTACAGAAATGAGACTGTTCTCAGCTTTCTAAGGATTCAGGAAGTTCTCATGTAAGAAAACGCAAAGCCAGGGTTCTAGGTGAGCCTGCAGTTTCTTATTGCTCTACTTTACCTTGATTATTGAAAGAAATGAAGTTTCCTCAAAAGGATTTTGATTTAGAACATTGTGAATTCATTCTTCCTTTCTACCATTCTAGTTCAGGTTCAGTCAGAGAGAGCGTTCAGAATGCTACCTTGCACTGCCTAACTTCCTTATATGACAGAGGAGAGAGAGATTAACTCCACCTTGCTGTTTTCAGTGATCTGGTGTCTTGAAACATCACACCAGCTAGTTGAGAGTGAGCCTTGCTACTCACCTGTAAGAATAGTTTGTTAATGGAAAGAAAATCGAATGCAAAATTTACAAAGTTCAATAAAGGCATGGAACTTGGGGGCATAAGAGATTTGAAGATAGACCCTTATAGATGGGAATAAATTTAAAAAAAGTCATGATTTCTGCTAATATTGTATAATGAGCAATAGCAGTAGTAGCCAATGTGGTCTCTTAATAATGCCAACAACTGAGACTCCCAAAATTACACAGGGTATTGCCACAACCCTTCGTTGCCTCTCAGAACTTGAAGGTAAGATCCTACTGCTGAAGACAAGACATACTTTGGACACAGGATTTGGAGCATGGAGCTGGAAATGACCTGGAAGCCACGACTCCTGAAGACTAGCTCTCATAATTTTGGAGAACACTATGCAAACTGCTAAGGCAGAACATCAATCAATGGACCAACCCCAGCTTTAAGGCCTAATAACCATAACAATGACTGGCACAGCAAACTATATTGGGGCAGTAGTTACACTTTTATCTTGGGGGTAATCAACAGCTACCTAGCTGGATTTAAAGCCCACTTAATGGAGGAGAAAACTCATGTGTAGTACTGTGAACAACCAAATACATATGGCTGGAGAGATCATAGATCTTAGAGAAAACCCCAAGGATGTCACATACCTAGGCAAATGTAATTTCTTACTATGTGCTAAAATATGGATCCTTACATTTACAAACAAGTATCCCAGTCACCACTCATCAAAGAAGCTTCTTTTGCAGCAGATGGAGACTATTACAGAGTTCCACAACTGGCCATGCACAGAGAATAAGTGTCTGTGAGATACCCAACCTTAAGTAACACATCTACAATGGAACCTCCGTACCTAAGGCTCACGGAACACAGTGGAACAAGGGGTAGAGAGAACACTAATGCATCTCTCAACGCTCATCAATGAATCAGCTCCCTCATGCAACAGAGAGCAACAAACACAAAAGACCACAAATGACCTAAGTGTAGAGAATAAGAGTCTGTGGAGTGTGGGTCCTTGGACAGGACTCCTATATTAAAGTTCACCTACCCGGGGCTCAGGGACCATTGCAGAAAAGGGGGACAGAAAGATTGTAAGAGTCAGGGGAGGAGGTGCGTGATCATATGGAAATAGAGTCTTACAGGCTCCTGGGACCTTGCTCATATGAACCTACAGCAATGGTGTCAGCATGCACAAGTCCCATGGAAACTCAAGCAGACAAAAACCCAGCACAAAACTGTGGAAATGGACAGCAGGCCCCAATCTTAGCTGAAGAACTATCGGCAGCTGATTACTATTGAGTGAAGAGCTGATCTTCTTAAAGGGAGTGCCTGTAGATAGGCTGACCAGACCTCAGTAGATGAAGTTGCACTGAGAGACGCCTGGGGACACTAACTTGAGTCAATAGGCCTTAACACGAATGACAGAATGTACGCACTCCAATGGGCAGGTGCCCATGGGGACGGGAGTATAAAGATGATTCAGATGTTCAGTTTGAAATACACAAAAATTCAATAAAAATTAAAAAACTATAATGCCAACAATCAATGATATTGCTCATCATAGAAGAAAAATAAAGTTATGGCCCTAACTTTACCTAAATGAAAAAAATGCAACCCTCAAGCGTCTTTTCTCTCCACTTTAGTACTTACAGTGAGACCAGGGACAGCAGCCATCATCCCAGCAGGGATCTGCAAGAATTGCTAGCATGATCAATTGCATTTATATTGTAGTTGCTGCCTTGTTTTGTTTTGTTTTGATTTGTTTTGTTGTTTTGTTTTTTGGAGCTGAGGCCCGGTCCCAGGGCCTTGGGCTTGCTAGGCAGGTGCTCTACCACTGAGCTAAATCCTCAATCCCACATTCATATTCTTTTGTTCCAGTCCCAGTCCCCAAATTTACATAGACCTATGGAACTGAAAGGAGAACCTCTTTTTAGTAGCCGGTCGTGGTGGCTCATGCCTTTAATCCCAGCCCTTGTGAGGTAGAGGCAGGTGGACCTCTGTGGGTTTGAGGGCAGCCTGGTCCACATAGCGAGTTCCAGGTCAGCTGGGGCTACAGAGAGACTGGGTCTCAAAAAGACCTGCCCCCCCCCCAAAAAAAAAGAAAGAAAAAGAAATTACTAAGCAAATCACAACTGTTTAGTTGAAATAAATTTTGTAAAGTGAACTCTTGCATAGCTGCCCTCTCAGATCCAAAAGTGTGTCGTGGGGCTGGAGAGATAGCTCAGTGGATAAAGTGCTTGCTGTGCAAGCATGAGGAGCTGAGTTCGGATCCCCATAGCTCATGTAAAAACTGGCAGAATGTGCCTGTAATCCCAGCACTAAGGAGGCAGAGACAGGCAGAATCCGGGTCTAACTGAGGCATTCAGCTCCAGGTTCAGGAAGAGACCTAAATAAAATAGTAAGGAACATGAAATCAGGTGGGGATAAGTGAAGGGTGCAGAGAGGGGAGGGGGTTGGGATGGGATCAGAAAACATATGAAATTCTCAACAGTTCAATAAAGGAAAAGGGTTAACTTCTGGCTTCCACATATGCATGCACAGATAAGTGCACCTGTACACACACACACACATGCATGAACACAGGAAGAGAGGGAGGAGGGAGGGAAGGAGGAAGGGAGGAAGGGAGGGAAGGAGAAAGGGAGGGAGGAAGAAAGGGCAGAGGTTATTACCTCTTACTCTAAAGGAAACTACTGTTCTGATTTCTTTCACATAGTTTTGTCTGTCTTGTTTTCGTCAAGAATATGTATTCTGTAGTGCCAGCACTTGGGAGGCAGAGGCAGGAGGTTGCTGCATGTTCAAGGCCTGCTTGGCCTACATAGCAAGTTTCAGGCCAGTCACGACACAAATGACTCTGCCTCGCCCACAAAACAAAGTAAAAGAATGTGTATTCTTTTTGAATTTATCTTTCACGCTACGCTAATATGTGTAATTATTGTTTATAATGTTGCATCCAGCAATGGGCTATCTGTTCTCATTGCTCTATGATGTTCCGTTGAACAAGAATATGAATATATTTATTCATTTGTAATATATCTATCCGTCCAATGCAGATGGGTATTTGAGCTCTTTGAATGTATATATGTGTAAGTTTCTCTCAGCTATATATAAATGGAAGGCTTCGATACGTATAACTATAGTGGATATGCTCGAAGAGGTTTTCCAAGGTGTGGAAATTTGCACTTCTTCTGTATTCTTGCCAAAACTTGATGCTGTTGGTCTTATTAATTTTAGCCTTTCTGATGGGTATGCAGTGGTTTTGATTTGCATTTTGGTTTTAATATGCATTGTCACGGAAATTAATAAAGTTAAGCACCTTCTCATATGTTTATTGACTATTTGGGTATCTTATGAAATGCCTTTTTAAATTATTTGCTCATATTTCATTGGGTTGTTTGCATTTTTCTATTGATTTGTAGTAATACTTTTCTATTATAAGAAACGATTTCTTTTTAGGCGTATACATTATCATCATTTTCCACCTGATAGCTTTCCTTTTTATTATTTTAACATCTTTTGACACACATAGCCTTTCATTTCAGTGCACTCCAACTTATCAATCTTTACCTTTATGCCCGATTTTTGTTTGATTTTTTGGTTGGTTTTATGGTGGTGCTTCTGGGAGTCAAAGCCTCTGTGTTTGAACCACACCTCCAGCCCTGCCCCCAGTGGATGCTTTTTTGTTTTGAGACAGGGTCTTCCTGTAGCCCCAGCTGGCCTGGAACTCACCATGTAGACCAGGTTGGCCTCAATCTCACAGAGATCTGCCTGTCTCCGCCTCCTGAGTACTGGAACTGGGCCACTACAATAGAGGCCAGCCTAGTCTATCTATATAGTAAGTTCCAGGGAAGCTGGGGCTACTAGGAGAACTTGTCTCAAACTCAAACAACAATGAGAGAGAGAGAGAGAGAGAGAGAGAGAGAGAGAGAGAAAAGGAAAGGGAAAAAAGCCCCCCCCTCCCCGCCCAACTCAGGAGGTAGAGAAAGGCCAGCAGATCTCTGTGAGGTCCAAGGCCAGACTGGTCTACATATCAAGTTCCAGGCCAGCTGGGGCTACAGCAAGACCCTGTGTCAAAACAGAACAAAACAAAACAAAACAAGAAATCATTGCAGATTGCAGGGGCTAAAGAAATGGCTCACCAGTTAAGAGCTTTTGCTGCTGTTCCAGAGGAACTGAGTTCCACTCCCAGCACCCAGCACCCATATCAGGCAGCTCACAACTGCCTGTGACTCCAGTTTTAGAGGATCCAATGCCCTCCTCTGGCGCATGTACTCACATACACATACCCCCCCCACCACACACACATAATTAAAAATAAATTGAATATTTAAAAAGAAAAGAAGAAGAGAAATTATTGCAGGATCTGTGAAGAAGGCTCAGGGGTTAAGAGTACTTTCTGCTCCAGAGGATCCAATTTCAGTTCCTAGCACCCACCTCCTTCAGCTCACAACTGCCTATAACTCCAGGTCCAGGAAATTTAACATCCTCTTCTGGACTCAAAGGCATATGTGTGGTGTACATTAATGCATAAGTAAATAAAAGTAAATAAAAAAAACGAAAAGAAAACTACTGCATATATCAGCATAATGAAAATTCTTTAAGGAAATCTAAGATTGAATCTAGGACCTAATACATATTATACAAAATGTTCTACCCCTGAATTATATTGCCAGAACTTTTCATTTTTAATTTTGAGACAAGATCTCACTAAGTTGCCTAGGCCGGCTTCAAATTTACTGCATAGTTCAGGTAGGCCTTCAATGTGAAATCTTCTGCCTCAACTTTTGGAATAGATGGGGTTACAGGTAGGCACCACCTTGCCCAGCTATGAAAATATTTGTATACGTCTTCTTCCTAGCAGTGCTGCTTCATAGTTGGAATTAAAATCATCTGCTATCGATATCATGCATGGAGAGAGGTAAGGTTTGAGTTTCACTTTTTTGTAAATATAGAGACCAGTTGACTCAGGAGCATTTGAAAGCACCATTCTTTTCCCTTGGTGCTATTCAATCATGCCATTAGGGGACAATGATGGTTTTCTCTTCTTTCCTCACCGTCTTGTAATTTTTTCTTTTTTGCCTTATGACTTTGGCCTGTAGTTCACTGTTGAGAAAAACTGTGCTGGTGAGACTCTTGGACTCATTTTTGGTCTCATATTTCATCAGTAAGGCAGTAGGAGCACAGCTCAGTGGTAGACTGGGCGCCCTGAAGACCCTGGCTTCGACCTTCAGCACCTACCCCCAAATTACCAGTAAGTATGGTGCTTGTTTCAGAGACTTTTGTATAGCTGTTTTGTCAAATTAAGAACATATCCTTCTATCCCAGTTTGCTAAACTTTTTTAAAAATATCATGAGTGGATATAAGCTTTATAGAAACATTTATTTATATTTTATTTAAAATTTTAATTTAAAAATAGGTGTTATTTATTTCTTAGGGGTCGGGCTTCCGCCATGTCATGCATTTGGAGATCTGATGGCAACTTCTGAGAATCAGTGCTTGCCTTCCACCTTGTTAAGGCAGGGTCTTCCTCATTTCTGCTCTTGCACTGTACACTCCAGGCTGGTTTGGGAGCATCTGGGAAATTCTTCTGCCTCTACCTCCCATCTTGCTGTAGGAGTGCTGGGATTATAGATTTGAGCCCCCAAATCCAGCTTCCTGTGTGGTTTCCAGGGATCTAAGCAAGTCGTCACAGATAATGCCTTTACCCACCGAACCATCTCCCTGACCCTTAAGTTTTACTTCTAATTGAAAAATAAATTGTATCTATGATGATGTGAAAGAAAGAAAGAAAGAAAGAAAGAAAGAAAGAAAGAAAGAAAGAAAGAAAGAAAGAAAGAAAGAAAGAAAGAAAAATTGCATATATTTACAGAGTACAACGTGATTTTTTTTTCTTTTTTCATTATCACATACTGATTGTGCAAAGCTCTGGCTTTCACTGTGACATCTTCATGGGTGCACATCTTCATAGGTGCACATGGCAGACATTGATCATGTTAGTTTCCCCATTGCCCTCAGGTGCCCCTTCCTCTCACCCTGGTCCCATTCTTATCCCTAGCAGTACCTCTTCTACTGACATAGTGCCTTTTCTGTTTTTCTATGTTTAGAAAGAAACTTTTATTCTAGCTTCTTTATTCTTTATCTGCACAGGCTCCAACTACTTTGTAGTTAGGATTAAGTATTGAGATTAAAAAAAAAACTTTTTTTTGAGACAGAGTTTAGCTATGTAGCCCAAACTAGCCACTTCCAACTTGATATCCTCCTACCTCCTCCTCCCAAGAGTTGGGATTACAGACATATCCCACCATACCTGGCACGGCTTGCATTTTTATGCTCAGTTATTATGGAGACTCGATATATCTTATTCACCATTCTGTCTACTACTCTATAAAATGGGGATTGTAATTGTATCCACAAGAGTCTTGGGAGATGAAATAAGTTATGTGAAATGTTTAAACCGTGTCTGACATGCAGACAGTGTTTTATAAACATTAGTTATTATTAATAGCTGTTTTTCAGATGAAGAAAACACGGCAGGGAAGAAGGAGTGACAACCATTTGTGGGCATGGTCCAGGACGGGCCAGCTGTTGACTCACGTGCTTTGGTCCGTACACCATTTTCCCTCAGGAGCATCCGGTAGCCTGTAACAATTGTGTACCACCGTCTCCTCATCACACAGAAGGTCTTCAAAAGATTACAAAATGATGCTTACAGACTTTGCTGATTAGACAGGCTCTTGTGTAGATAGTTCTCAGTAGTCAGTGTGTGGAGTGTACCTACTTCTTGGCTGTGTATCGAGTAACAGAATTGTTGGAGGGATTTTTTTTTTTCGGGTCAACCTTTTCCTTCTATAGACTCTTCTTACAAGTTAAGACAACCACTTCACTCATGGTGGCCGACCAAAGAATCTTGCCTTCAATCAGCTCATTAAGGTAACTTTGGAAAGATAGTGTTTTTTTAAAGGGCACTTTGCCAGCTCCCTCAAACACAACTTTGTAAGAAAAACATGGAGAATTACTTCCATATGGCTCCAGGCAATGAGAAACATTTTTGATTAACAACACATTCACTACAATAAAATCACTTCCAAATCTGCCAGAGGACACTAACTTATCTGCTACATCTACTTTCAATTTGATTTTTCACTGTTTTGACTCTCAAAAATAAAACTTTCAAAATTCCCAACGGGTTCATTTAAACAATGGCCTTTCTAGGGCATCACCTGCCCCTACTTGTCAGTGCCAGTAAGCAAATAGTTGCTCTTGTACTGATTTTAGAACCAGCTGCTTTAGGACATAAGCTTCAAGCATTCAAGGGTCTGGCTTTTTTTACAGCCTTACTGCTGATATAATCATTAACATGTCATCTGCATATGCAAATTCTGGTGTAAAGATTACAGCTCCGTGTCATTCATGTGTCTCAACAATAAGCCAGGTAAGCTACTTTACATCATATATTCTCATCAAAAGGCTTTCATTGCTGTATAAAGGCCCAAATGGATATCCTAGTCAAGGTTTCATTGTCTGCATCACTCCCTTGTTGACAGAAAGGAACTAGAACTAATCACAAGGTTTTAGCTGTCTTGACACATTGAGAAAGTGTGCTGTAAACCATTACAATTTGGATCAACATCTCTCCATACTTCATCCTTTTTCAAAAGAGATAAAAATGAAAATTGGACTGTCTCTTACTCTAGGCATTTTACAGTTTCTGTGAGTCTAACAAAACCATCTGTCACCAAGGTCCCTTACCGCCTGAAAGGAATCACATCATCTTCCTTGAAAGGACTGTTAATCGCACAGTAATCCCTACTAATCACATTGTAATCAGCACTCACAGGGCTAGAGGTCCCCAGTTCTTAATCAGGATGTTTTCATCCTCATTCTTGTGAGATAGCGTTCAGTAATCCCTAAATCTTCTGTTCATTTCTTCTCAGCTTCCTAATTATTTCCCTAGATGAAGACAGGAGCTCTCTAGATAAGGGAAACCAGAGCTCTCTGGCTTGAACTAGTCCAGGAGACCATAGCAATCCCAGGGTGAGTTTTCTGATGTCTGACCATGACTTTTAATTTTGGGTAATGAAGATAGATCCTTAAAAAAAAAATACCCCCCCCCAAAAAACCCCACCAAACCACCACCACCACTACCACTCTCTTCCCCCATCCCTGCCCCCTTCCCCTCCTCCACCTCTATCTGCCTATCTCTTCCTTTCTTAGTCTTTAACTGCTTTTCTCCTTCAACTTCACATCTTATTTAGCAAAATTTGGGGTGAGAAGCAGCTCATTTGGGCCTTCTACATCCTTAAAAGGCTTTAGCTCCTGATTCATAAACTTTCTTCTTTTTGTTGAATTAAGTTGAGGAAATTTTTCTGTAGCTAAATTGCAGGGAGTTTTGTTTTTTAATCATAAATGGATGTTGCATTTAGTTAGATGTTTTCTCCTGCATGTATTAATATGATTAAAATTAATCGCAGTTACGATTAATATGATCTCACCATTTTTCCTTTTTAGTTTGTTGATGGGACAAACTGATTTTTTTCGTTCTTTTGTATTTTTGGGTACAATACCTCAATTCTTTTACACGAATACACACTTTCTTTGCCCTTTTCCGTTTCCCGTCGTACTCCCTGAAAGGATGAACAACACTCATCGCACCTTTCAGAGTCTTGCTGTCTTGTTAATGATGAATATTCCCGTTCCTTCTTTCTTCTTTCCCCTCTGTCACCAGTTTCAGATTCTGTGTTATTTTCTCACCTGGCAGTGATTTTCTTCTTTATATAACACTAGTCATAAAGTCTGTTTGGGGGCTGGAAAGATGGCCCCTTGGATAAAAAGCTTGCTGTATAGACATGAGAGCTGGACTTCAGATCCTCAGCACTAACATAGAAGCCAGCAGGGTGGCAACCCACCAGTAGGCCATTACTCATGAGGCAGAGAGTGAACTTCAGGGGCAGCTGGCTAGCTAGATTAGCCCAACCTGTAAGTTCCAGGTTCAGTGAGAGACCCTGCCTCAGAAAATGACGTGGAGAACTATTGAGGAAGTCACCAGACATCAACTTCAGGCTCCCACATGCACACAGGCACATTATATCTGCGTACACCCATGTGCCCATACACAGTCAAACACATAAACATATGTATATGTATATGTACATATACATATATATGAAGTCTGTTTTACTCTAAAATTATTCATTTAGTTAAAAACGTAAAATATGAAGGACCTATTATATGCCAGGCACCAAACAGAAAGTCATTCCCTACTTAAGTCTGAGGTACCACATCAGTACGTATCTCTTGCTCACAACTTAAGTTTAAATTTGTGACTTTTTTATTGTAAAATGAATAAATCTTTATTTATGGGATTTCACAAGACTTCTAGTGCTGTCCATCAAGGTGGCAGAAGTACAAGATAAGCCGGACAATCCTTTCTCAAAGAAGCAGGTATTTCTTAATCTAGTTGTGCTATCAGTCCTTATTAGCAACTGAGATTTACACTATATGCCCTAAAGCATGCAGTGTTGACAATTTGCAGTGTGGTTCTGAAAATCCTCATCAGCAATAAAATGTTCCCAGCAGGTTGATTGCTAGCAAAGTAGCACACAGAAGAACCTAGTGGGAGTGGTTTTTTATGGTCATGTCCACAGTAAATTTGTGACTTTAAAATAAACAATTGAGAAATGAACCTTTTGCTCTTGGTTATGTAAATAATAATTATGGTCAGGCATGGTGGTATAAACCTGTAATCCCAGCAACTGGGAAGGCTGAGACAGGAAAATGGTGAGTCCAAGTCAGCCTGGGCTACATAGCCACCCTTTATCTCAGTAAGTAGATAGATGATAGACAAACAGATCACTAGAAAGTTGGGCCCTCCTGTCTGCAGTCTCTGTGTCCTGATCCCCACCCTATAGCATATTATCAAATTTTCAAGCCTATGCCTAATCTCTGTGCTTCTCTGTAGTTGAAGGGAACAGCCTGAGGATGAAGACTGCATGCAGAAGTCTGGAGTGCTGTGGTTTCTCTCCAAGAACGTAGATGAAGGGCAGTAGTCCTCCACATTGGTCTTCATGCCTTCTGTTTTTCTCCTGTCTGGTCAGAGATCTCCCTAAAGGGCACCACTGATTTTCTCTTCCTCTATAATTCAAGGGTTTTCAGCATCACAGAGTTATCCAATCATCACTATTGCAGTATTCCCAAAGTCACATTACTGTTACACCTGAATAAATAAACACCCTGACTCTTAGCATTTGTCTTAAGGGCAAGAGTGGACCTGAACTCCCTGAGCACCCATTCCTTCAGAAGTCTCACAGAACTGTGCACTTGAGCCAGCTTCACTCTTTCTTTTATTGAAACAGTATCTCCAGCATGAATTGGGGGAGTAGAAGTCAAGACCCACCCTTACCTTTTTTTATTTTTTATTATTTTATTTTGTGTGTATGAATGTATTGCCTGCATGTATGTAAGTGCACATTTTTTGTGCAATACCCACAGAAGTCAGAAGAGGGCATCAGATACCCTGGAACTGGAGTTATGGACAGTTATTAGCTGCCATGTGGGTGCTGGGAACCAAACCCAGGTCCTCTGAAAGTGCAGCTAGTGCTCTTAACCACTGAGCCTGACCCACCCTTATCCAATCAGAGAGTCTTGCCCTTTGATCCTAGGCCTAGAATATCACATACATCCTTTCAAGCAGACTTCTCAGTTCTTCTCACTGGTTTTAATAAGAAAAACATGCTACTTCCAGCACTTTGATATGTTAACCATGCATACCCACATTTTTTCACTATCTTGGGTGGAGGGTAAGATGGAGCCCTGAAGGATTAAGACCATATGCCCAGGTCACTAGATCACATGGCTCAGTAAGCTTGTTTACATTATAAAAATTAATTTTTTGGTTGCAAGATTATGTTAGTCTTTAGTCCAGATTATAGCTATAGTATAAAAGTCATCCCTGAACAGCACAAGTTTTACAAGGCTTTCACCTCTCCTGGAAACCTCACACCCTCTAGCTACCATGTCCCAATCTTCTCAGTCCCCTTCCTTGATCTGAACATTTCATACAAATGGAATAGACTCTGTAGTGTTTGTGACTGACCTTTTCCACTAGCATAGTAATTCCAAGGGTCAGTCATCTCTAGTATGGATCACTATTTCATGCCTATTTTTGGTCTTTTTCAAACAGGTCATGGTCTCCCTGTACCCCAGCTGGCCTGGAACTCACTATGTAGACCAGGCTGGCCTCGAACTCACAGAGATCTGCCTGCCTGTGCCCCCTAAGTGCTGGGATTAAAGGCATGCACCACCATGCCCAATTTATTTTATTCCCTTTTATCACAGAATAATATTCCATTGTGTGATTATATCACATTCATCATTTTTACAGTTAATGGGGGTTTGTGTTTACCCTCTGCCTTTTAGCTATTGTGAATAGTTTTAAACATTCATTTATAAGTGCTTGGGTACATACTTAGGAGTGGAATGGCTAGAGCATATGGCAACTTTTAAAAATTTTGAGGAACTGGGGGCTGGAGAGATGACTTAGTGGTTAAGAGTACTTACTGCTTTTGCAAAGGACCCCAATTCGGTTCCCACACCCACATGGAGTAGCTCACAACTGCATGTAATCCAGTTCCAGAGAATCTGACACTCTCTTCTGGCTTCTGTAAGCACTGCACATTTGAGCACGTGGTTTAAGGTAATAAAATGCTTACTTGTCCCAGCACCATTTGTTGAAAGATGATCCTTAACTTTATTGAATTGCTTTGGTATCCTTGTTTTAGAAAAAAGCAATTGATCATAAATGTGAGGAATTTTAAAAGACCTGGGCATATGGCCATTTATAGTTCATCTTTTGGCAACTGTCAGTTCATTTCATTATCTTGGTTTCTTTTTTAAGGTTTATTTTTAATTATGTATATGTGTGTGCATTTGTACATGTGAGTGCAGTGATTGCTGAAGGCATTAGGAACCCCTGGAGCTGGAATTACAGGTGGGTGTGAGCCACCAGACATGGTTCCTGGGAATGATACTCAGGTGCTCTATAAGCACAGTCCCCTGAGCCATCTCTCTATCCCCTCATAAGGCCATTGTTCTAGTTTGTTCTTCATTGCTGTGACAAAATACTCTGACCAATACCAACTTGGGGAGGAAAGGGTTTATTCAGCTTACATCTCCCAGGTCGCAATTTATCAGGGAGCCCAAGGTAGGAACTCAGGGCAGGAACCTGGAAGCAGGAGCTGGAGCACAGGCCATGGAGGGACTCTGCTTACTGGGTTGCTTCTTGGCCCCTGCTCAGCCAGCTTTCTTATGCAACACAGGCCCACCTGCCCAGGGGTGGCACCACCCACAATGGTCTGGGCCCTCCCACATCACTCATCAAGAAGATACCCTTCAGACATGGGCACAGGCCAGTCCAATAGAGGCAATTCCCCAACTGAGGCTCCCTCAACCCAGGTGTGTCAAGTTGACACTAAAGCTATCCAGCACAGCCATTTTCTCATTGTGTTGTTTGACTTCTTGTTGCTTGGTTGTTTGAGTTCTTTGAATATTCTATATATTAATCCTGTCACATGTATAGCAGCAACATTTTTCTCCCGTTTTGTAGGCCACCTCTTTGCGCCATTAACAATTTCCTTTACTGTGAAAAAGACTTTTAATTTATACGACCCCATTTGTAAATCGATGGCATTATTCCTAACTGGAGTCCCATTCAGAAAGTCCTTGCTTATGCCTATGTCTTGAAGTATTTTCCCTACTTTATCTCCTAACAGCCTTACTGTTTCTGGTCTTACATTAAAATATCTGTCCCATTGTAGTTGATTTCTCTACAAGGTGAGAAATGGGGATCTACTTTCATTCTTTGACATTTGGCTATTCATTTTTCCAACAACCCGTTGTTAAAGAGACCGCCTTTTCTCCAGTGTGTGCTTTTGGCCTTGTCTGGATACCGTTAGTGTCAACTTGATACACCTGGGTTGAAGGAGCCTCAACTGGGGAATTGCCTCTATTGAACTGGCCTGTGGCCATGTCTGTGGGGCATCTTCTTGATTGTTGAGTGATGTGGGAGGGCCCAGCCCACTGTGGGTGATGCCACCCCTGGGCAGGTGGGTCTGTGTTGCATGAGAAAGCAGGCTGAGCAGGGGCCAGGGGAGCAAGCCAGTAAGCAGCATTTCTCCATGGCCTGTGCTCCAGCTCCTGCCTCCAGGTTCCTGCCCTGAGTTCCTACCTCGGGCCCCCTGATGAACTGTGACCAAGGAGATGTAAGCCAAACAAACCCTTTCCTCCCCAAGTGGGTAGTGGTCAGAGTGTTTTGTCACAGTAATGGAGAACCAAACTAGGATAGGCCTCTTTGTCAAAAACTCAGGTGGCTATAGCTGTGTGGGTTTATATTTGGGCCCTTCATTCTAGTCCATCAGTCTACCTGTCCCAGTACGTGATGTTGTTACTGTGGCTCTGCAGGCTAACTTGAAATCTTACTTCCTTGGTCTATATGTTATGTTTCCCCAATACTACACTGTCTTGACTACTTGCAGCTTTATGACAAACTTTAAAATTGGGACATAGGAATTTCCTGATATTGTAGGAATTTCCTGATATTGTTTTGGCTTCTCCATGTTCTTTACGACTCCCTGTGAGTTTTAGGATCTGCTTGTTGATCTCTATAAATAAGCCCACAGAGTCCTGATAGGGGCTCCATGGAATCTGTTGGCTGCTGTGGTAGTTCCATCTTAACAATGTTAAATCTTCTGGTTTGTGAACACAAGGCATCTTTCTCTTTTCTGACCTATTGAAAACTTTTTCAACAAATTTTGAGATTTTCAGAGTAAAAATTTTTCATTTCCCTGTTAAATTTACTCTTAAGTTTTTAAATTGTTTTTGATGTTATTGCAAGTAGATTTACTTTTTAAATGTTATTTTTGGATTTTCATTGAAATGCAATTGATTTTGCATGTTGATCTTGTATCCTAGTAAACTTAATTATTAGTTTTAATCATATATGTGAATTTTCACTATGAAAGATTAAGTCATCTACAAATAAAGATAATTCTATTCCTTGTTTTCCAGTTGAGATGCCTTTTATTTCTTCTTCTTATCTGGTTGCCCTGGTTACTGCCTCCACACAATGCTGAGCAGAAGTGATGAAAGCAGACATCTTTCTCTTGTCATTGACCATTGGGAAGAAAATTCAGCCATTCACCATAATGTTAGCTATGGACTTTCCAAGATGGACTTTATCATTCAAAAAGCTGTCCACTCTTTCTAGTTTGCTGGAATTTTTTTAATAATGAAAAAGAAATGCTTTTTCTGTATCTATTGAGATAATTGTGTAGTGATTATGATTTTATTCTGATAGAGTAGAATTTGTGTGTGTGTGTGTGTGTGCGCGCACACACGCACTCACGTGTGCATGCACTCACTCATGCATGCATCTGTGGAGCCCATAGTGACATGTCACTAATACACTGGTCTCATAGAACATGCTGGGAAGTGCTCCCCTGTCTTCTCATTTGGAGAAGAATTCATGAGAAAAACCGACATTAACAAGTCTGTAAATATTTGGTAGAATTTACCCAACAAAGTCAGAATTGTCTTTTTAAAAAATCTCCCAGAAGCTGGAGAGATGGCCCAGCTGTTAAGAGCACTGACTGTGCTTACAGAGGACCTGGCTTCAGTTTCTAGCACCCACATGGCAGTTAACAGCTGTCTGTAACTCCAGTTCCAGGAGGTCCAACACCCTCTTCTGGCCCCTGTGTGCACTGTACACACATGGTACACTTGCGTGCAGGCAAAACACTCATTTACATAAACTAAAATTAAATAAAATACAAAAAGTATATATATTTAAAAATCTACTTGTGCAGGACCTGGGGGGATGGTTCAGTGTGTAAGAGAACTAACTTGCTGTGCAAGCGTGAGGACCAGCAAACACGTGAAGAGCCGAGCGTGACTGCAGATGCCTGTAACCCTAGCATTGGAGGATGGAGACAGGAGGATCTTGAGAGCTCTCCAGTCAGTCATTTAGCCAAAGCATCACACTTCCAACTCTCTGAGAGACTGTCTCAAGGGAATAAGGCAGATGATAGAAGACATTTGATGTTCTGCTCTTGCCTTGGCATGGGCACACACAGCATGCCCCCCCACACACATACAGCATGTGCATGCACACGTGCACACACGCATGCACACACACACACACACAGAAAAATCAAATACTTAAAAATTTTAGGAAATCTTCCTCTTGAAAACCACTCAATAGTTAACCATTACTTAATGAACAGGGTACAGCATTCCAATGTGCATTTCTAGAAGTGTATCCTACTTTCGCAAGTGACAACTACCGCTCCATCTGCTGCTACTAATAGGCAACTTGTCCACAACCTTAAGTTGCCCTTCTCACATCCTTGTATGTCTCACTAGTCAGATGCTGTCCCCCTCTTAAGACAGCTCAACTCCACCCACCTTGAAAAGTTTTTTTTCCTCTCCTGTTGTGTCAGTTTAACTTTTCTTGAAATATTCTCACCAATTTCCTTTAATAGCCACTTTCAAACCTTCCTATTGATTGCTGAAGCATAGCACTTATCAAAAAACCTTCATCATCAACTTCCATGGTTAACTTCCACTAAGCACCTTAATGGGAAAATTCTCATTGCAGTTACATTGGGGCCAGCTGCTTGCTTTGGTCATGACAGAACTGTCAAGTACTATGTGGAATCTATGCTGAACAGTATTTCTCTGTGAGTTCTTTTTCCAATGTCAGAATAATTAAAAAGAATTTTTGCTTGAGAAGCTCATTATGAATGACTCTCTGTGTTTCACCATATTTCTGAGGAAAATTTGTCTAAAAAAATTGATTCAGTGCTGGGAGAGGTTCTGCATGCCTTTTTACTGACATTCCACATCTCAAAATAACGATCTTCGCAGTGGGGAGTACCAAGGAAGCCAGGGGCAGGGTTACAATGGCAATAGTTTGCTAAAACTATTTCTTCTTCTAATACCTAAAATCAAGATTTTAATGTTTCAAGAATGATGTATAATTTTGTTAACAAACCGTATTACCCCAACAGACATAGCATTTAAAATATATAACATTACTTTTCAATTATATGTGGTCATATTTTCTTACTAAATTTTTAAAGTGTTTATGAGGAAATGAAAATTATATAGAACATGATCAAAACCCTGATGTATTTTGTCATATTTCAGGGGCTTTTTAGGTAAGTGAATTAGACTCTGGGGCAAAGCAAACTCTGCTAATATATATCTGTTTTCTAAATCATTTATCATTAAGATAAAACTTTTATTTTAGTGAAGGATGAGTTGAGAAGGAAAACCTTTAACATTTAAAAATATTTTATTTATTATTTTTATTTTATGTGTATGAGTGTATTGCCTGCATGAAGGTAGGTGCACTGGTGTTGTGCAACACCCAGGGAGGTCAAAAGAGGGTGTCGGATCCCCTGTAACTTGAGTTACAGATGGTTATTAGGCAGGCACCATGTGGGTGCTGGGAATCAAACATGGGTCCTCTACAAGAGCAGCCAGTGCTCTTATGTGCTGAGCCATCTCTCCAGCCATGTCTTTAACATTTTTCAACATCACATTTTATTTATTTTGTGTGGGGAGGAGTTATGCGTGCTATGGAGAATGGGCGACAGCTTGCAGGAGTTCGTTCTCTTTTTCCACTTTGTGGCCCCTGGGGATTGAACTCAGATCATCAAGCTTGACAGCAGTCATCTTTACCCACTGAGCCATCTTGCTGACCCCAAGAAGGAAACTCTTTAAGGTACACTTATCGATAGGCACCTGCCATAAATCTGTGGTTGTTTTAGATAAATCATGCAGCTAGAACCGTGCTTCCAGCTGACGTCAGCAGTCTGGCCAGTCTTCTCTGTCCACTAGCTAGAGGACTGTGCTGATATTCTTCTGTTTATGCCAGGCAGAAGAATAACAGCCACATATATGAACACTTCTGTGGATCCAACCCAACACCAGGTACTCATCACTTTGTTGACAACAATCCATCTTGAAGATTACTTATATTAGCTAGGATTAGGTTCCATTGTGAGTAACAGAAATGTCAAGTAATAAAGTCCTAAACAAGAGAGAATTTTGCACATGAACATCCCGAGGCAAGCAGTCTGGGGCTGGTTTCACTATGCTCCATAAAGCTCTTTCTCTCTTGAAATTAGCTACAAACTGCAATAGCAACAGACAAGAAAGGGGAAACAGGCTGTACATGGTGGCCGATGCCTTTGATCCCAGCAGAGGCAGGAGGATCTCTATAAGTTCCAGGCCAGTCTGGTCTGCATAGGGAATTCCAGGCCAGCTAAGGCTACATAGTGAGACCTTGTCTCAACAACAACAACAAAAAAACGGCAAAACAAAAACCAAAAAAGCAAGAAAAGGAAAAGAAAAATACAGCAGGGCCAGGGATGATGGCACAGATCTGTACTGTCAGCTGTTCAGAAGGCTGAGGCCAGAGGATGGCTCAGACCTATTAGTTAAGTGCCAGTGTGGGTAACATAGAAAGACTGTCTCTTTAAATAAAAATGAATAAATAAAATTTAAAAGAGAAAATACATTAGCCTCCTTAGAAAGCTGATATTTCATTTAGATCTAATTGATAGTCATATAACATATATAGGAGGGCACCTACATACCCAACTAAAAACTAGAGGGCCTAAAACATCGGGAGAGGGTGACACATATTTGCAGATAGCTAGATTCCTTCCTTGCCATATATTATAAGTGTCACTTTATAGGTTAGCAGCCTGATATCTATCTAAAAGGCCTGTGCTTAGGGGGCAGGATCCAGGCAAGGGAGGGGAGGAATTACTCTGGATAATTACTTCTAGACTATGTTGCCTTAATCATTATCTCAGTTAGCTATTACCATGCAGCACACGATAGCCAACTTAAACACCAGATGATTTATGGAAATCTGTGCCAATCTTGACTGATCTCTACTTAGAGATTCGTAAGGGGCTGACTGGGCTGTGGCCTTGCCTAGGACAACTTGACATTGTTCTCCATGGCTCCTCATCTTCCAACAGGCTAGCCTGGGCTATGGGTTGTTCTTATGGTATAGAAGAGGTCCAGGAGAGAGATCAAACAGGTAAGAGGCTTTTTGTTGTTGCTGAAACAGGGTCTCACTATGCAGCCCAGGCTGGCCTCCAATCTATGATCCTCCTGCCTCAGCCTCCTGTGTGTTAGGATTACAGGTATGCACCATCAAGCTTGCTCATGAAAAGCTTCTGGAGGTTCAGGTTCATAACTGATCTCATGCTATTTCTAGCTCATTATGTTGGTCAAAGTAAATAGCAAGAAAAACCTAGATTCAAGGGTGAGGAAATAGACTCCATATCTTTAAGAACTGCAGCGTCACCTTGAAAAGATTCCTAAGTACAAATAAACCACTAACTGGAGCAGAGAGTGTAAGTCATCTGCCGTGGTGCTAATAAATGTTGATTGGAACTGAAAAATGGTAAAGATCATCTTCAACCGAAGACATAAACATACTGTCATAATCTCACAGCAGCTTTGTTCTGAAAGAGACTCACGTTCTACCACATAACTTTACTTAGAAGTTATAGACACACCGTGAAACACAGCCTAGATAAATGTTCTTGGGTCTTGGAATATTTTCTTCTGCCACACTGAACTTGGATTGAGTCTGGAAAGGAATAAAAAGAATCTGTGGCTAACAATTTTTCATCGTCTCTGAAAAATGTAATTTGTCCTAGATTGCCTTTTTCTCTCAAGTATGTCCTCACTAAATCACAACTGAAAAAAAAGAAATGTACATGTCCTCAGATTCCTGAGAAAGCAAATGAAGAGAATACAGTTTTGTTTTCTTTCTTATAGAGCTGGTCTGCTCATTCATTCACTTAATAAAAATGCAATGATTTCCTGCCCCATATCAAGCACTAAGCTAGGCCCCAAGATGCAATGAAGGACAAACATCGAAGGAGTTCCTCCTCTCATGGAGTTTGCTTCTGTGGGTTAGGAAACGAGTCATAAATAAATGCAACATGACAAAATGTAATAAGGGACAGACAGTCTGAGATGCTCTAAAACAAAGAGCTGATCTGGTCCAGAACATTAAGGACAAGATGTCCAAGCTGAAGTCTGAATAGTAAGGCAGAATTCACAGGGTCTCCCAGGAAAACAGCATTTGCAAAGGCACTGAAAAGGGAGGAGCTGAGCAGTTATGAAGGAACCAGAGAAAGCCACTGGGCCTGGCATACAGAGAGGAAAAGGAAATGGATGGTGAGACTGAGGACCTAATAGCTGTCAGATTCCACTGGGACCCTTGGCCGTATAAAAGCCTTTTGTTTCTATCCTCAGAATAAACAGCAGACCTAGGAAATGGCACAACAGACCTTTGAGTTTATAAAATCACTTTGAGGTTAGGATTATGATTGGACAACCTAAGGCTGACTGAGGAAGCTATTGCAGAGTCCAGAGAAAGTCTGGGTTTTTTGGGGGTCGGGGGGCAGGGTCTCATGTAAGCTGATCTCAAACTCAATATGTAGCCGATAATGAGCTTGAACTTCTGATCTTATCGACACATCCCAAGTGCTGAGACTAGAGATATGCGCCAACATGCTCAGATTATGCCGTGCTGGGGACTGAACACAGGGCTTCACACATGGTAGGCCAGCACTTTACCGAGCTATATCCCGTCCCCAGTTTTTTGTTTGTTTTGAGACAGGGTCTCACTGTAGTCCTGGTCCATCTAGAACTTGTTACGTAGACAAGGCTGGTCTCAAAGCCTGCGTCTGTCTTTCAAAAGCTGGGATTAAAGGCCTGCGCAAGCACATCTGGCCCGGGTCCCAATTCTGATAAGTTGGATCAGGGTGGTGATGGAGAGATTCAAAAGCAGAAGTAGGTGAAGGTGGTGCTTAGGTCAATAAGGCCTGCATGATGTATTGACCATGGATGTGAGACTATGATGCATTTAATCTTTTTTTCTTAATATTTTATTATTTTTTTATTTTATGTGTATGAGTGTATTGTCTACATATTATGTAAAGGCACCCATGTCATGCAGTGCTCTCAGAGATCAGAAGAGGGTGTCAAATTCCCCTGGAAGTGGAGTTACAGATGGTTTTTAGCTGCCATGTGGGTGTTGGGAATCAAGCCCAGGTCCTCTGCAAGAGCAGCCAGTGCTCTTAACCACTGAGCCATCTCTCTCCAGGCCCATGTGTTCAGTGTCTTTTTTTTTCTTCGAAGAAAGGGTATTTTAATAACTAACCTAACCAATCAACATTTATCTTTTTGTGGTTATTTTTTATTTGATTATTTTTTAATTTTTTTAGAAGAAGCATTTCGTTACAGCTTTAACATGCTCAATAACAGTTTCCAGAGCAAAGATATATCTCTTTCAAAAGTGGCTAGAAAATTTTTAGGTTCGCTGTTAAAGTGCTGGGACTACAGGCGTGCGCCACCATGCCTAAAATTGAATGAGTTTTTAACCTTTAAAAAAGATCTCCATTTCATTTTTTGTGGTTATTTTTTTTCCTTTTAAAATCAGTTTTATTTATGTCACAGCATGATTTTTAAAAATTATTTATTTAATAACCACACAATCATAAGAAGCATTTCATGACGACAGCATTGACATATTCAATAACAATTTCCAGAGCTAAGATGCATTGCCTTCAAAATTGACTGTAAATTTTTAGGTTTACACTTGAATTAATACAGTTATACAATATTGTACTCATTATAAACCCTATAAGACATAAATTAAATGATGTTTTAACCTTTAAAAAGATCTCCATTTCATTATTAAAATACACAGTTTCATACAGAAAAATTCTTTTTCAATGCAATTGACATTGGATGTTTGCACATGCATTTCTAATCTCTATATATCTGATTTTTACTAGTCACAGTTGGTTACTTTCTGAGATCCTTGGTTTCTGAGCATGGATATAAAGTCATCAGGTAGATTTCAGTGGTAATGGTTTTCACATCCACCAATTATTAAAGAGAAAATTTTTATGCTTTGAAGAATTATTTTTAATTTTTTAAAAATTTATTTATTTATTTATACACCCACGATCTAGAGGTCTTTGTTTTAGGAGGGTCAGCTGTTCCTCATCTAGCAGTAATCAGTTGTCTATATTCCTTTAGATAAGATTGGGGTCTGCTGTTCATTTTCCCAGTTCTGTGCTGGGTTACTATCTGGAAATCCCTTTGGCCAACCTGGCCAACAACTCAAAAGAAGGTATCACCTGCCTGGCATTGTTGCTTCTTATGTAGCCTTTAGCTATACATATGAACTCTTATGAAATTATATTGGCCTGTTTAATCTTTAGTTATACTTTCCTTTTGGGTGTTTAAGGCCATACAGTTGGACCAGATAAACCGATTTATTTTTACTCTTAAGGTCATTTGAGGATCTGTTCCTGGCGGGGAGGGGGGGTCACAT
>NW_008351958.1:881098-883005 GCF_000622305.1 Nannospalax galili | reverse complement strand
AATTTAGTAGTATTCCCTTATAATGTTCTGTATCTTTCTGGTGTCTGTTGTGATGTTTCCCCTTTCATCTCTGATTCTGTTGATTTGGAGGTGCTCTTTCTTTCTTTTGGTTAACTGGGCTTGCGGTCTGTCAATCTTATTTATCTTTTCAGAGAACCAGCTCTTGGATTCGCTGACTCTTTGTATTGTTTTCTTTGTTTCAATTTCATTAATATCTGCCCTGAGCTTTGTTATTTCTTCTTGTCTGCTGGGTTTGGTTTTTGTTTGCTGTTGCTTTCAAGTGTCTTGAATTGCAATGTTAAGTCATTTATTTGTGTTCTTTCTGATTTTTTGATTTAGGCCTTTATATATGTAAGTGCGCCCACATCTTGCAGTGTTCATAGAGGTCAGAAGAGGGTGTCTGATCCCCTGGAACTGGAGTTATAAACAGTTCGCTGCCATGTGGGTGCTGGGAATCGAACTCAGGTCTTTATTGCATTGTGGTCTGATAGAATGCATGGAATTATTTCAATCTTTTTGTATTTGTTGAGGTTTGTTTTGTGCCTCAGTATATGGTTGATTTTGGAGAAGGTTCCATAGGGTGCTGAGTAGAAAGTATGTCCTTTGGTGCTTGGGTGGAATACTTGGTAGATGTCTGTTAAGTCCATTTGATATATGGTATTGCTTTATTCAGATGTCTGTCTGTTAACTCTCTGACCTGTTGACCCACCTAATGGAGACAGTGGAGTATTGTAGTCCCCTACTATTAATGAATTGGGATTAATCTGGGTCTTAAAGCCCTGTAGTATTGTTTTTATGAAGTTGGGTGCATCAGAGTTTGGAGTTTCATGATTATAATATCTTCTTGATTTATTGTTCCTTTGATCAGAATGAAGTGGCCCTCTTTATCTCTTCTGATTAGTTTTAGTTTAAAGTCTATTTTGTCAGATATTAGAATTGCTACACCTGCTTTTTTCTTAGTACCATTTGCTTGGTATATTTTTTTCCATCCTTTCACTTTAAGATAGCGTCTGTCCTTGAAAGTGAAATGGGTTTCTTGCTGACCACAAAAAGATGGGTTTTGTTTCTTAACTCATTCACCTAGTCTGTGTCTTTTGACTGGGGAGTTCAGTCCATTAATATTTAAAGTTATTAATGAAAGATGAGTATTGAATCCTGCCATTTTGATTTCTATTTACATTCGTGATGTAGCTGTACTTTTCCACAGTTATACCTTCATTGAATTTCTTTCCACAACCCCTTGGGTATAGTCATTCCTTCCAGAACTCCCTGTAGGGCTGGTTTTGTGTACATGAATTCCTTCACCCTATTTATGTCATGGAAGATTTTTCTTTCCCCTTCAACTATAATAGACATTTTGGCTGGGTATAGTAGTCTGGGTTGGCATCTGTGGTCATTTAAAACTGGGAATACTTTGGTCCAGGCTCTTCTGGCTTTCATAGTTTGCACTGAAAAGTCAGCTGTAATCCTGATAGGTTTTCCTTTATATGTGACTTGTTTTTCTTTTGCAGCTTTCAATATTGTCTCTTTGTTCTGAACGTTTAGTGTTTTTACTGTGATGTGCCGTGGAGAGTTTCTTTTCTGGTCCTCTCTGTTTGGTGTTCTATATGCTTCTTGTATTTGTATGGCCATGTCTTTCTTTAATTTTGGGAAATTTTCTTCCATGATTCTGTTGAAGACCTGTTCCATGCCATTATCTTGGGATTCTTCTCCTTCCTGTATGCCTATGATTCATAAGTTTGGTCTTTTTATGGTGTCACACAATTCCTGCATATTCCATTCTTGTGATTTCTTAAATTTTTCATAATCTTTGCTTGAGTGGTCTAGATTGTCCACTTTATCTTTCAGTCTTGATACTCTATTTTCCATTTCATTCATCCTATTGGTTAGGCTTTCTCCTGTCATTT
>NW_008351958.1:858352-880855 GCF_000622305.1 Nannospalax galili | reverse complement strand
GTTATTATTTTTTCTCTGTGATTTTGACATGTGAATTTCTTTTGTAGTTTCTGATTTTTGTGTGAGACTCAGGTCTTCAAGTTTAGGTCTGCTTCTTTTTGTGAACTTCATGTGTGTTTGTGTTTTAATTTTTGGGCATGAAAGGCTGGTTCCTCTAAGCTTCACGTTCTCTCTTTTGATTTTATATTGGAGTGGCCAGACCGCTTTTGTCTTCAGGAGTTCCCACAGATGCCCAAGTCAGATGAGGATCAGATGATCTCAGGCTTTCTCTTAAATCTGGATCCCCTCAGGGTAGGTTTTAGCCTCAGGAATTTGGGGGTTGGACTGACCTGGGAGCCATGCCCAGGAAAGATGCTGGTCTAGGGCAGCTGTTGTCTGTGCCACCCAGAGATGCAAAGGAAGATGGGGTGGGAGGCAGCCCCAAGGGCCCCTGGGGACTGCACTGGGGAGCTGGGTTGTTCTGGATGCAAAGGACCAGGAAGAGGAACGTTCAGGCCTGGTGTCCAGGAAAGAGGCTGGCAGGTTGTGCAGACCCAGGGAGGCAGAGTGAGGTGAAGGTGGGGCCAGGCCAAGAGCACCCCTGGGGAACTGAGTTGCTCTAGATGCACAGGATCAGGAAGCAGTGGTGGTTCCCCAGGTGTCTGGGGCGTCAAGGCAAGGAATGGGACAGGACCCAGGCTAGGAGGAGAGATAGGCGGGGGAGATGGGAGGGTGAGTGAGGCTGGGGGAATCAAGGCCCAAAGGGCAGGATAGACAACCCAGAGGGAGAGGCCTGTGGGTCGGCCAACCTCATTTTTAATAACAAAAACCATCAAGGCCTGTGGTCCTTGAACATCATAAAACTGTAGAAAAAATTTTGTATGTGCTTTTTTCTGGAATTAGTTTTTTAATCAAATTCTCAAAAAGGACATATCACAATGCTCTAGAGTTATTATTAATAATAAAAACAAGAAATGCATGCTTGCTGTTACTTCTCTTATGTAAAAATATTCTCAAAATTCTAGTTAACATCATGAAACAAAAAACAGAATAAAGAAGTACAACCAAGAAGATCAAATTATCATTATTTGAGGATAATGTGATGTTAGTAATTTCTTTCAGTTGTTAGGCATAGAAGTGTGCTCTATTAATATTTTGTCCATTTATTATGAAGAGGCAAAGAAAGTCAAAGGAGGGGGCACCAGCTTCAACAATAGGACACTTCCCAGGACAAAAGAAGACATTTAATCATCTGGTGGCACCTTTACTTCTGTGATCCACCACAAAGGTGACTGATCTCCTATTTTTTCTATAATTAAGGAATTGACAAAACCTATATGTCCATTCCTTGTATATTTTTCAGGGTTCTTTAAAGAAACAGAACAGGTAGAATGAATATATATATATATAGAGATTTATCAGCTTAGCTCACAGGATAGAGTCCAAGTAGTCCAACAATGGCTGAACCACACTGGAGAGGCTGAGAATCCATTAGTCGCTCAGTCCAGGAGGATGGATATCTCAGTAGTCCTAATCTGGTGCTGAAGGTCTGATGAATTCCAAAAGATTGGTTAGTCTTCAGTCTACAGCAGCAAGACAAACTCACAAGTGAGAGAGAAGGCAAGCGGCAAAAAGTAAGTGCTCTCCTCTGCCATGGCCTTTTATACGGGCTGCCATCAGAAGGTAACACCACATTCAGGGTGTGTCTTCCAGCTTCTGATGATCCAATCATGAAGAGCTCTCTCATTTCAGTTAATTCCAGACCCAGTCAAGTTGACACCCAGGATTAGCCATCACACCTTGTAAACAAACTTGCTCTTTCCAAGTTACTGCTCATCTGGCCAAACTAAGAGTCTAATAAATTCTGACTCTGGGGCTGGAGAGATGGCTTAGAGGTTAAGAGTACTGCCTGCTTTTACAGAAGACCCAGGTTTGAATCCCAGCACCTACATGGTGGCTAATGACTGTCCATAACTCCAGTTCCAGTGGATCTGAGACCCTCTTCTGTCCTCGAGAGCATTGCACAACATGGGTGTTATGTACATACATGCAGGCAATGCACTCATACACATAAAATAAAAGTAAATAAAAAGAAAGAAATAAACAAATTCTGACTCCAAGTCACCCCTCCTGTAAGATGAGGGGACTATGCAGGAGAGAGCTCCATTCTTACAGTTGAGGGATATCCACAATGTTGTTCAGGGTCCAAACACTGCAATCAGTTTCTGGAAAGTGTGGAAAAGTGGAATACAGGTTCTCATATAGTCATTCTCTTTAATACTTCATTCAGAAAACACAACTAGCCATTGGCCTTTGTCTGGGAAGTACTTAGGAGTTATTTGGATGAAGTCAAGGTAGGATGTGAGTAGCTTCTCATGTTACTGGGTTTTGAGTCTTACCAAAGCCTGGCACTATATATACCAAGTAATAATCAATGTGATGATACAGACTCACCATTATTAGAAATGGGCACTAGCACAGTGGTTAAGAGTGGGACCTCTGGAGTCAATTGGATTTGAACCTCAGCTTCATCACTTAGCTTGAGAATGTTCACAAGATATATGATCTCTCTGTGCCCCATACTTCTTGCTCATAAAATTAGAAGGGCCAGGTTTGGTGGTGGGAGCCTTCAGTCATAGTATTTGGGAGGGTGAAGTAGAGAGGTTCAAGATCAGCCTTGGCAGCATAGTGAGATCCTGTTTCAAAATAAATAACTTGAACAATAATTTAATCAAGTAAAATGAGAATGATAATTTTATATGTTTTTGTTTGTTTTGTTTTATTTTATTTTTATATGTTTTATTTATAGTGCATGATGGACAAATGTTCTGTCACTGAGTTACATACAGCCCAGCCCACATAGGGTTGTTTTGAGAATTAGACTCATTAGTATTTAGAAAGCACTTTAGAGAACCTAGCTAAATGAATGGTTCATTAAATAGTATTTATTGAGCACTTACTATTTGTCTGATACAATTCTGTTATGATTTTCTTCTAGGCTGCGTTGGGAACAGTAGTGGAGATCAAAAAGGATTCCTGGGGGGGGGGCAAGAGATGGCTCAGTGGTTAAGAGCTTTCACTGCTCTTGCAAAGGACCTGAGTTTGGTTCCCAGGACCCATATCAGATGACTCATAGTCACCTGTAACTCCAGCTCCAAGGTCCACCTCTTTTAGACTCCATGGGCACTTGTACGTACATGTACACATACCTACACATAGACATATATGTGTATACATAATTTTAAAATATATAATGAATGGCCTCACTCGTGCTAGACAATCACTCTATCACTGAGCTACATTCTCTCAGTAAGACACTCTCTCGACTCTCTCTCTCCCTCCCTCCTTCCCTCCCTCCCTCCCTCCCTCCCTCTGTCAGATAAGGCTTCATTTAAACTAGGCAAGAATTCTATCAAAGAGCTACATCCTCAGCCCCCTGCTAAGAGTTTTATGGGAATTTTTAAAATTGAAATCCCCTAACATGATCGTGTCTTTAATAACATGACAAATGTTTTAAAGGGACTCTTTCTGCATGGGCTTCAACTGAGAATGAAACAACAGAAGCTGGAGTTCTCATATTCCATAGTGGATGCTCACAACCTCTGCAGGACTGGCAAAGGAGGTAGCTTATGAACTATTCTGACCCTGTTTTTAAAGCATCAGAGAGGGAGGGGGTCTTCAGAAAAGGATATAGCTAATGAAAAGAGGGAAATTATATTTTTCTGACCCCAAATCTAGTAAGAAGGGCTTCAAGAAGGTGTTTAGGATGTTTTTGTTATTTTTTTCTTTTGTAGTTTGCCATCCCAAGGGTCGAATTATCGATACATACCTCCTAGCTCTGAAAATTCTAAAGGACTGGGACTTTCTGCTTGTGCTTAGAGCACAGAGAATTATCTGCATAGCAGCAGTCTGACCTCAGGATGGCAAGGCAGAGACATGATAGCCATTCGAATAGTCCCTGAAGCCAGTGGCATGGGATCTAAAGCAAACATTAGGAGTTAGAGGACATTGGAGCATGGAAGTGACCAACGCTAAGAGGACACTGGTTCATCACCAGGTCAAAGATGCTTTCAGTATGTTCCTCATTGAGGGTCCCCAATGAGCTATCCAGACATCCCATGGCGGTAGTCAATGCCGAACATTTGTTAGTTCCACAGAATTCAGTACCAGTATCGGAAGCAAAGAAAGGAAGGAAGAAAATAAAAACCTAAGAAGTCACAGAGGGATCAGCTGATGGGTTTGAGGCTAAAGAGGTATGGATGTAGAAGTAGGTTAGCATCAGAAAGAGGAAGGCAGTTGGAGCCCACCCGTGTGCTTTATAGACTTACATCCTCAGTCAAGCTTGACATCATGGAGAGGGGGAAGTTGCATCTAGAATTTTGCACAAAACTAGACATCTCAGTTACTGAATTATGACAACTTGTTGGTTACATGTAACAGGGAACTTTAAAGTACCCGAGGATGAATGGGATAGTCATAGCCCTACCCAAGACTCCACCCCAGGAAAGGATAGCTCCACAGAGCAGGGGAAAGAATGCTCATTTTTGCTTGCACTCTATGAAATACTATTCTTCAAACAAAATGGCTAGCTAGGCACAGTGGCTCACGCCTGTAATCCCAGCACTCGGGAGGCTGAGGTGGGATCTCGGGTGCCAGGATAGCCTGGGCTACATAGTGAGTCCCAGGCCAGCTTGTGCTAGAGAGTAGAACCTTGTCTCAAAAGAAGAAAAAAAGTTTGTAGTATTGGTGATTATAATAACGACCCTAATGTTTTTGAAAACTTATTATATCAGTTGATTTAAATCCAGTTGAATTCTCTGTATCCTCAGGTTCTACATTCATGGCTTTAAGAAAAACACATCATATCTCTGCTCAACATATACAGATATTTTTCTTTGTCATAATTCCCAAAATAATGTAACCACTACTTATATAATACTGCATTAGGCATTATAAATAATCTAGAGATTTAAAACGTGGGAGGCTATATAGTTTGTCTATAAATGTGTGTCATTTTATATAAGGAACTTGAGGATCCATAGACTGGCACCTCAGAAGGTATCCTGGAAGCAATCTTCATTGGATTCCAAAGGATGACTGGATATGCCATGAATTTTTTCACTTCATTCTCTCTAGGATGTAAACCCATGATTTTTCCAAAATCCATTTGTATTAGCTTTCCATTGTGAAATAATCAACTTAAAAGGAGGAACGCTTTCTTTGTAGAGTTTGCAGTCTACAGTCACTTGACCCCATTTCTTTGGGCCTGGGGTAGTGAAGCACTTCATAGGACAGGAAGCCTGGCCACCCCATAGCAGCTAGGCTGCAAAGAGAGAAGGAGGAAAGGGCCAGAGTCCTGATACCTTGGGTTCCCTGATGAACTGTGACCCAGGAGATGTAAGATAAAATAAACCGTTTCCTCGCCAAGTTGGTATTGGTCAGAGTATTTCGTCACAGCAATGGGGAAACAGACTAGGACAGAGCCTTTGAAGGGACATTTAAGATCCAAACTATAGAAACTGGGATTTACAGAAGAAACAAATTACCTGCCCACAGAAATACAGTTAGTAAATGGAAGAACTGGAACCCGTAGTACACTCAACTGTAGATCTCGGCAGACTGCCTATTTAGTACAAAAATTCTGTGAGCTCAGTAGCAAGTCAGGAGCTGTCTCATACAGACAGAGGAAGGTGGCAGAAGGGGGCATGGACTTGCTTGAAACCTCCAGGATTTTCCCAATAGTCCCCAGAGTTTCTATGGGTTCTGTACAACAAACTGATCTGTAAACTCTTGGGACTAATCTGGGTAGCTCTCTCTTGGGAAGACTAGGTAGAAGAGTTATGTCATATATAGTGACTTTATAACAACCAGTCATCCATCCGTCTTCCTCCCTCCCTCCCTCCCTCCCTTCTTTCCTTTTTTGGAGACGGAGTCTTCCTATGTAGCCGTGGCTGGCCTGGAACTCACTATGCAGACCAGGCTAGCCTTGAACTCACAGAAATGTGCCAGCTCTGCCTCCTGGGTGCTGGAATTAAAGGTCTGTGCCACTACATGCAGCTCTAGGCTTTTTCTTTATAAGACTTGTGGAATTTTTGGTCTGGAACTTGCCTGAGGCCTAGCACTCCTCCCTTGGATGAATTTGAATCAGGCACTGCGGCTGTTGTTTGTCAGCTCCAGGGCTTCTCTTCTCGAATCATCAAGGTGACACTGACCACTTTGTCTCTATGGTTCACACTACTGATAAGTCCCAACGCCCTGGGGCATGGAGCCTCTTTTATGCTACCAGGCTGCCTATGTCTCACAGCAGCAACTGCTCTGGACAGGGTGTCTACTTGGCTTCAAGCTTGTAACAACTGCCACACATGAGGGCATAGGTCTGCTATCCTAGCACTTGGGAACTAAGGCAAGAGGATGACAAGTTTGAGGCCAGCCCAAGATACATGGTGAACCTTGTCTAAATAAACAAAGAAACAACAACAACAAAAACCCTAGGGGCTTAGAGAATGGCCCAGCTGATAAAGTGCTTACCACATAAGCATGAAAATCTAAGCTCTATCCCCAGGAGCCAAAAAAGAGCCAGGCACAGTGGTGTACTCCTGTATTCCCAGCACTGGGGAAAGCAGAGAGGAGGATGCCGGGGGCTTGCTAGCTAGTCAGTCTAGCCAATCAGCAAGCTCCAGGTTCTGTGAGCGACCCTGCCTCACAAACTAAGGTGGAGAGCAATATAGGAAGTAATATGACATGGGTCAACCTCTGGCTTCCACATGCTTTTGTACACATGTGCTCCCCAGTGCACACACATACACACAAACATACACACACACACAACCCAAACTAAATAAAGCAAACAAACAAACCAAGCTTGTAACAGCTACAACCTCCTGTGGAAGCTCTTCTGTTCCTCTGTTATCAGTCACTTGATCAGGATTCAGAGCTCTGAGGAAGAGACATGAAATGACCTGGTAAAATTGTGCTTTTATTACTATCCCTGAAGAATTAAAACATAAAATCATATTTACAAAGACAAATACTAGTAAATATATAAAAATTTAGTAAACAAGAGGCTGGAGAGATGGCTCAGCAGTTAAGAGCACTGACTGCTCTTGCAGAGGACCTGGGTTCAATTCCCAGCACCCACATGGAGGCTATGAACCGTCTTGAACTCCAGTTCCAGGGGACTCCAAAGCCCTCTTCCAACTTCTGTGGCATTGCACGACATGGGTGCACTCACATACATGCAGGCAATACACTCATACACAAAATAATGAATAAAATATTTTTTAAAATTTAGTAAACTAAAAGCACATACTAAATAATATAAACAGTGAAATTTACAAATAAGATAGAAATAATGGGAAAGAATTGAGACTTCAGAGGTAGAAAACAGGAATATTTAGTATAAGATAAAGGTGGTAGCCCCAGTTTAGAAGGAAAAATGGTTTTGGAACATTTGGATGGACATATAGAAAATTTTTAAACATTTCTACTTCACTATTTATTAAAAAATAAAATTCAAGGGGTTGGAAGGATGATTCAGTAGTTAAAAATGCTTTTGGCAGCTGGTGGCACACGTCTTTAATCCCAGCACTCGAGAGGCAGAGGCAGGCGGATCTCTGTGAGTTCAAGGCCAGCCTGGTCTATATAGTGAGTTCCAGGACAGCTGGGGCTACAGGGCGACCCTGTCTCAAAAAGACTGAAAAAAAATGCTTTTGGCTAATGCTCCATTCTCAGCACCCAGTCCAGCTCTGGGAGTGTGCGGCACTCTCTTCTAGCCTCCATGTGTACCTATACACATGTGTACATACAAGAACACATGAAATAAAAATAAAATGTCCTTAAAAAATAGCATAAAATTCAGTTGCTGTGAGGTGGCTCAGGGGGTAAAGGTGCTTGCCACAAAAGCCTGGCAACCTGAGTTGGTAAAAGTGGAAGGAGAGAACCGATTCTACAAAGTTGTCCTCTGACTTCCACACACATGAATTTTATACATGAAAAAATAAATAATTTAAGAATAATAAACATAATGAAATAAAATTTGAGAGCCAGCCATGATGGCTTGTGCTCATAGTTTCAACTCCTTGGCAGGCTGAGGTAGGAGGATTACTTCAGTTTATGAGCTTGAGACAAGTCTGGGCAACATGGCAAGGTTCCATCTTTTAAAATTTCTATTTAGGACTAGAGCAATGGCTCAGCAATTAAAAGCCCTGGCTGCTTTTGCAGAGGACCAGGGTTTAGTTCCAAGCACCCACATGGCAGCTAACAACTATCTGTAACTCCAGTTCCAGGGAACCCAATGCCATCTTCTGCATTGTGTACATGGGTACACTTATATACATGCAGGCAAAATACTCAAATGCATTTTTAAAAATCCATTTAAATGTGTTGTTGAAACCTGATTGCAAGAATTTTATTCAGGGTTTTTGCATCTATGTTCACCAAGAAAACTGTGTTATAAATTCAGTGCCACATAAAATCATAAACTTACTTAAGACATTATGTGAATTTTTAAAAATGCAATTCCTAAGAGCGAACTTTAAGATGACAACATCTTGTTGCAATGTCAAAAAGCTGGACACATCTGGATAATTTTTTTGTTTTGTTTCTTATCCAGAAATTTTGTAGGAGAAGTTTGGAAGAGTTTGTTCCCATTCTATTTTATGAAATAGTCTGAGAAAGATTGGTGTTAGGTCAATCCATAAATGAACAACTAAACTGAACAGACATTTTTCAAAAAAGAACAAAAATGACCAACAAATACATGAAAAAGTGTTCAATATCTTCAGTTATCAGGGAAATGCACATCAAAACTATATTTATTGCTAGGAATGTAGCTCAGTTGATAGAGTGCCAGCCTCGTATACATGAGACCCTGGATTTGATCCCCAGCACTGCATGAGCCATCACTGGAGAGGTGGAAGTGGATGTATCAGAAATTCAAGATCATCCTTTACTGTGTAGAGAATTTTGAGGCTAGCTTGAGCTAAAGACTCTGTCTCAAAAAAACCAAAAATTTATTTTGAGATTTCATCTCACTCTAATCTGAGCGGCTGTCATCAGGAAAACAAATAGTGAGATCTTATATAATCTTGGTAGGAATCAACCCAGCTACTTTGGAAATTGGTTTGAAAGTTTTCAAACAAACAAAACAAAACAAAGCAAACAGTACTGTGGTATGATCCAGCCTTACCACTTCTGGTTGTATATCTGAAGAAATCCAAGCGAGCACATAAAGGAGAGGTCTGTACGCTTATCTATTGCTGGACTAGTACAGTGGCCAAGTTACGAAATCAATGCAGATGTCTATCAACAAGTGAGTGAACAAGGAAAATGGGTTCTATATACATAATTAAGATTTATTTAGCCATGAAAAATAAAATAATTTTGTACCATTTGTAGAAAAATGCATGAATGGGAAGATCATTAAGTAAAACAATATAAGCCAGGTTTGGCCGGTATCACATGATTTCTGTCATAGGTGGACTCTAGCTCAGGAAAGACATTTAAGTAGAAGGGAACAATTAGGGAACAGAATGGGGAGTGGGAGGGGCATAAAGGAAAATAATAAGGGGGGTGGATCTGATCAAAGAATGTTACATGCATGTCTGAAGTGCTACAATGAAGCCCATTATTTTGTACAATTACTATACACTAATTATACAGACACACATGCATCTCAAAGATTTAAAGATAAAAAGTAAAACCATAAAGGCACTAGAAAAAAAAACATAGAACAGTATTTTTTTCTTCATAACCTCAAAGCATGGGGGAGGTTGCTAAGTATGGGACAAAAACCATAAGGCAAAAATACATTTGATTACATTTCTTAAACATTTCTGCATGAAAATGTACTAAAAATAAAATTTAAAAGCAAAGGCAAACTTAGAAAAAAGTATTTGGAGTAGACATAGTAAGAACAGAGGGCTGGGGAGCTCATTTTCAACAGTCCTCAGGAAGCAGAGTGACAGAGGGAGAGAGAAAAGAAACAAAGAAAGGAGAGAAAAGAGTAAGCAGAGGGAAAAGAGAGCTGGCAGGCGTTAAATAGCTGTTTCCAGAGAAAGACATGCACATGTGTCTAAATGCAGGAACATATACTCATCTTTACTCATGGGTGGAGAGATGCCACATTACAGTGATGCCTCAACTAAGACAGCTTGACTCTTAGCATCCATCAAGCCAAGAGTGGGCCCACTTCATCCTAAAAACTCGTTCTTTCTGATTTTCTCTCAGAGCTGTCTCCAGAATAGGCCTTTTTCTCCCTATATTGAAACACTACATCCAGTACCACATGGGAAAAGAGGAACTTTTCTTATCAGAGAATATTTTCCTTCTGACCCTAATGGAACCAGAACTACACATACAAAGCACAAAAAGATGTTTTCGATCTAATCCCACCTGTTTGCAACACAAATGGGATAATTCATTGCTTTCAACAACATTCACCGCTTTCAGTGATTGATATTTTCACAACACACACACACACACACACACACACACACACACACTCATTTATTCTGGGTCAAGGGATTAGACCTCTATGTTTAGGTGACAAGCAGAGCCCAAGGCCTAGTAAGTCCTTGTCACAATGTAAGAAAGTGGAGATAGTGTCCAGAAAAGTCATTCCCATCCCACACCCTTTTAATTAAAGAAACGCAAATTTTAATGATGATAAATTCTTTTTAAGCATCAGAATGTTTTATAATGTATTTTCCTAGCAGAGATGTAAGAAAACAATCAGCGTCACATGGTGGGAGAAATAAATTAGTATAGTTTCTACAGAACACAACCTGCTGATGCTAAAAAGTTTAAATGCAGCCAGGCATAGTGGCTCTGCCTATAATCCCAGCACTCAGTAAGCTGATGTAGAAATATTGCTGAATGTCTGAGGCCAGCCTGGGCTACAGAATCAGGCTCTGTCTCAAAAACAAAACAAAACAAAACAAGTTTAAATACAAATGTCCTTTGACTTAATAACCCTGTTTCTAAGAATTTAAGACTCACAAACTACAGGAATAAAGATGGATAAGATGAACCAGGTGGATCACTACAGTATTTTTAGTCACGGCTTACTGGAAACACCTATAGATATCTACCAATAAGGAAGCAACTAAATCACGGTACATTCAGACATCAGAACACTATGATATTTGAAATATTTGAAGACTGAACTTTATATGTATTGATATAGAATTGTCTCCACAGCATATTGAGTAAAGGCATGAAACATGAAGAAATGCTCTAATTTGCATTTATGACTAAAAAAAAAGAAAGTGCTGTGCCTATGTATATCACTGTATGCACATATATGTCTTTTCAGAAAAATGTTCAGCGCTATTTGGGGAGCAGAAATAGTATAAACCATTAAAAAGGAAGGAAGACACTAAACCTACTTTGATCTACTCTATCTCTTAATTAAGCATGTCCTATATATTATTAATAGTACATGGTACATTAATGTATATCGTACATTAAATTCTTATCCACTAGTATATAAGCATGTATTATCCACTCTTGTATTACATCATATATAATATTCCTATCATACATATAATTATTCACCCCATGAATATTCTTAACCCTTAGACAATCCATGCTACAAGACTTTAACTTTATTATTACACATATCAATCCTGCTTAACATGCATATTCTTCCATTATGTGATATTAATGTTCTAGGTCATATCTGCATTATTAGGCATACACCATCCTAGTCAAATCATTTCTCGTCCACACATCTATCCATTTCCACTATTGGTCTGTTCATTCACCATCCTCCGTGAAACCAACAACCTGCCCACTAGTACTCCTCTTCTCGCTCTGGGCCCATATCACTTTAGGGTAGCTAATATAGCACTTTATCAGACATCTGGTTCTTACTTCAGGACCATTACATGCGTTATCGCCCGTATGTTCCCCTTAAATAAGACATATGGATGGATTAATGTCTAATCAGCCCATGCCCAACATAACTGTGGTGTCTTTTGGTATCTTTTTAGTTTTGGGATGCTGTGACTCAATCCTTTGTACAGTGCCAGTTGCTCTGTAATGATTGGAAGTGTCTCCAAAGGGCTCAGTATTGAAAACTGGATACCCAGTCCTGACCATCATTGGGGGGTAGGTGGTAGAACCCTTAAGAGACAGGACCCAGTGAAAAGGAATTAGGTTCTTGGGGGAGTGCACCTAAAGGGGATATAGAGACCCCAGCCCACTTCTCTGCTTCCCAGCTACTGTGAAGTAGTTTTACTCCATCATGAAATCCCCAAATCCACAGGCCCCAAAACAATAGAACCAAGTGATCATGGACTGACACCCCTGAAATGGTGAGCCAGAAGAAATCTCCCCTTGATAGAAGTTGATATAGGCATTTAGTCACAGCTACGGGACGCTGACTAATGCAAGCATCAATCTGATCATCAGAAAATTATCATTAGAAAATAGGAAAAATGTTCATTTAGTTAAATAATAAGTTCTAGTTGATTATAGTTTACTACAGTTGTTTGCTTAATCAGTTGCAAGAATTATGAAAGACAGGACAGAATTATTCCAAAAGGTCAATTTAAAACTCTCCCAGAAGTCTCTGGGATACCTTTATTTTTTGCTGCGTTCCATCCAGAGCAAAGGAAGATGATAAAAGGCAGGAACCAACACTCCCGGATCCAGGCCCTTATGCCAGTTGCAGAGAGAGGCATTTGGGAACCCAGCGGCACTGTGGAGCAGGGAGAGGCATGATGGGACCCAGTGACACTGTGGCAGTCATGCTAGGCTGCATGACTAGAAACTAGAAGGAGCTCTCACTTCCCCCAAGTAAGTGGTGCCCATGTCTGAGTTGAGCTATTTTCCAAGATTATGTCTCAGATCCTGTTATGACTGGCAAGTAGAAAATGAGGATAAACTAGTCTCCAGACATGTTAATTTGCTAGTTTTCATCACGATACATCTAACAGTAATAGAAATAAGAGGAAAATATTTAAGTTGGTTCTTTATCAACCTTAATTTTCCATTTTCAGCTTAATAGCTAACTAATTATAAATAATGAAATGATCTTGGCCTAAAGCAATGGTTCTTTTCATGGGAGGTGGTGATTCTGACCCCTGAGAGACAATTGCCAGCATCTGGAGATGTTTTGGGTTGTCATCGCTAGGAGGATGTTCCTGGCACCTAATGGGTGGATATCTGAGATGCTGCTAAACAGCCTACAATGCACACTACAACCATCTGAGAGCATTTACCAGTATAAAATGTCTGTACACTGGGGCCAGAGTGGTGGCTCAGTGGTTGAGAGAACTTGCTGTTTTTACAAAGGGTTGGGTTTGATTCCCAGCTCCCATGTGATGCCTCTGTTGCCCTCTTCTGGTCTCCTCAGGCACTGCACACATACCAGCATACATACAGGCAAGCAAAACATTTGTCCAAATGGAAATAAATCATTTGGAGCTGGAGAGATGACTCAGCAGTTAAGAGTACTGGCTGCTTTTGCAGAGGACCTAGGCTCAGTTCCCAGCACTTACATGGCAGCTAACAAATGTCCATAGCTTCAATTCCAGGGGGCCCAACACTCTCCTCTGGCCTCCACAGGCATTGCATGACATGGGTGCACTTACATATATGCAGGCAAAACACTCATACACATAAAATAAAAATAATTTATTTTAAAAATCCCTGTGTACCAAAGGCGTGCCAAAGACAATATACCTCAGCATCTTTTGTGTCTGGTGAGGTGTCCCTGTCTTAACTCAAGCCTTCCTTTGAGTCACCTAATGCAGTTATTAAAAATTATCAAATAAGCCTGGTGTGATGGTGCACACCTTTAGTCCCATCACTTGGGAAGCAGAGGCAGGCAGGTCTCTGTGAGATCAAGGCCAGCCTGGTCTACATAGTGAGTTCCAGGCCAGCTGAGGCTACAGGGAGACCCTATCTAAAAGAAAAAGCTATCAAATAATTCTGGTTTTTAAATTTTATTTTTATTTTTATTTTTAAAGATTGTATATGCATGTATGTCTGTGTCTTTGTGTCATCAAGGGTGCACATGAGTGCAGGTATACATGGAAGCCAGAACAGGGTGCTGGATCCTCTGGAACTATAGTTACAGGCAGTTGTGAACTGTCTGACATGGGTGCTGGGAACCAGACTTGGGTCCTCCAGAAGAGCAACAAGTGCTATTAACCATTGAGCCTCCTCTCTAGCCCTAGCAACTAATTTTCTTTTTCTTGGGGGCGGGGATTGGGACAGGGCCTTCCTATAGCCCCAGATGCCTGGAACTTATTATGAGGACCAGGCTGGCCTCCATCTCACAGAGGTCTGCCTGCCTCTGCCTTCTCTGCTGGGATTAAAGGCATGTGCCACCACTTCCAGCTCCTCCCTATCAACTAATTCTTAAAGTACACATCTTCTTAGTATTTCTCACCATTTCCAGGCCGAATTACACATTCTTCCAAGATACTCTCAAAATACCATAGGCATAACTCTGTCTAGTGATTTAGAATAATGAATACTCCCACTGCTTGACTGTTTCCAGCATTGTGTCAAGTGCTTCACTTATATTACTTTTTAAATTTATTTTTAATTATGTTTATATTTGTTCTTCCATGTGTGGATATGTATATGTAAATGTATATGTCCACAAAGGCCAGAAGAGGGCATCAGAACTAGAGTTACAGGTAGTTGGGAGTCACTAGACATAGGCACTGGGAACTGGACTCAGGTCCTCTGCAAGAGCAGTACACACACTTAATCACTGAGCCATCTCTCCAGCACCACATTACTCTTTTTAAGTTCCACCCTTCTTGAGAACTCTTGTTTGTCTTCATGTCTGATTATATTAATTACCTTTCTCATTGCACTTATCAAATATATGACAAGAAACAACTTAAAGGAGGAAGGGTTTATTCTGGCTCACAGTTTGAACAGCTATAGAGGATCATGGTGTAGAAGGCACGACGGCAGGCACACGTCACATTTACAGCCAGAAAGCAGAAAGCAGAGAACAGAGTGGGGAAATAAAACCTCAAGGCCCACCCCCAGTGACCCACTTCCTTCAGCAAGACTCCACCTTCTAAAGATTCTAGAACCTGGGGCTGGAGAGATGGCTCTGCTGTTAAGAGCATTGGCTGTGCTTCCAGAAGACCCAGGTTCGATTCCCAGCACCCATATGGTGGTTAACAACCATCTACTCCAGTTCCAGGGGAACTGATGTCCTCTTCTGACCTCCGAGGGCATTGCGTGACATGGGTGCACATATATATGTATACATGCAGGCATAACACTCATACACATGACATAAAAACAATAAATAAAATATATTTTTTAAAAAACTATTCCAAAATAGCACCACTAGTTGGTCAAATACATGAGTCTATGGGGACATTTCACATTCACACCACAGCACTGACCTCAGGGGACATCTGTACATCTTCTTGATCACATCACTCTCAGGCTCTAAGGTCTCCTTGGCCTCCTCTCTTACAACTGGGTCTCGTTTGTTTCTGTATCTTCAGAACATCTTACAGGGAGCCTCATGCATAATGAGATCAATGGCTGGTGAATGAAGAAGTGGAGAATTAGTTGTATAGATGCATAGTGTCAAATGTGAGGTCTTGTCACATTTATTTGTAACCCCTCCATATAGATTCTCTGCCATGTTAAAGAGATCGTTTCAGTTTTTCTCTTAAAAAAGATTAAGAAGTCCCAGCACTCAGGAGGCAGAGGCAGGCAGATCTCTGTGAGTTCAAGGCCAGCCTGGTCTATCCCCATTAACATGTTGCACCTCCACTGAGACTCACCAAGATTTCTAGCATCATTCGCATCTTGGAAAGAAGTAACTGGGGCTGGAGATATGGCTCAGAGGTTAAAAGCACTGAGTGTTCTTGCAGAGGACCTGGGTTCGATTCCCAGCACCCACATGGCAGCTATGACTTCCTTAACTCCAGTTCCAGGGAATCCGAAGTCTCTTCTGACCTCCACGGCATTGCATGACACGGGTGCACTCACATACATGCAGGCAATACACTCATACACATAATTTAAAAATTAAAAAAGTATAATAGTATCTGGAGGCTTCTATAAAAGTATTCATCTAAAAATATAGGTTTTCATCTTCACTTCTGTTTCAGGGTCTTAATTCAGTTCCCACTGGCCTAAGAAAAGCAGCATCATTCAAGAAGAGTTCTATTGGAAATATCTCCTAGGAACAGTGTATTTGGTTGATCTTTCAAATACGTTGTCACATGTAATAATATCTGAAATAAGTATTAAGATGGTTTTACAGTTTCTGGGTAGAGTGGTCAGCAACGGGTTTCAAATGTCTGCAGCTTTTGCCTGTGAATGTGTAACTCTATTATGTCTCCACAGAGAAAGCCACACAATTGCCACTTGGCTTGGACTTTGGAATGGACTTTGCCTTTCCCTTCATCTCATGACCACAGGGTAGCTCTTTAACACATGGAAAAGATGTCCAAGTTCAACAGACTAGCCCGAGACTCCTCCTTTGGCAGCAGGGAACACAGAGGCTTGGGTTTGGGTTCTGTTCCTTTTAATTATGAATGCACATTTGTTTAGATACACCACAATGATTCCATATTTTAAAAAATCTCCAGCTCCCTGTTCTTCATCCCCAGTTTCTTTCCCCAGAGAAGAGACTTTTTAATTAGTATTTTAATTTGAGGGAGAGTGATTCATGGTGTAAGCATCAAAAACTCAGGGAAAGTGAAGTCTCTTTCTGGTTTCCTGATTCTCTGAAGCAGGTGATCAGTTACTAGTTTTGTTTGTCCTTCCAGAATGAACACAGGGTTCCTACAATATTTAATAAGAGAACATCTTGCCTCAGAGTACACACTCTAAGCTAAACATTTGTGACCTAAAATTCAGTAGAAAATACATTACCATTTACTGGCCATTTCTCTACCTTTTAGATGTATTTTTAGAACAAGAGAAAGGAAAGACGCCAGTCTCATTAAAAGTCTGGAGCAACTAAATAAAATCTGTGAGCCTCGGTAGCTTGTTATGATTTGTTAGGGAGGTAGAAGAGGAATAATAAAAAATTGGGGGGACTTTGTCCTAACATATAAACAGGTACATACTTTACATTTTCTGCCTGGCACTGGGCTGTATTGAACAAAAGTAGTACCTGGTCTTCAGTTCCTGAAATGCTCATAATCCAAAGCACACACATTCCTGGGTGATGCAACTTCCCAGGCAAAGGCCACAGGGTTTCCAGAAAATGTCTTGTGTTCAAGTATCCTGTCCTCACCCCTCTCCTGTTTCTCCATGTGAGAGATGCACTAACCTGAGTGTGCATTTTAGTCACTACTAAACGCACTCTTGCAAATCTCTCAGAGCTGTAAATATTCGTCTTTAGTCAGAAAAAGTATCAGAGGCTTTAGGTGACTGGCAGCTCTCTCTTTACAGTTTGTTATACTGTGTTATGCATGCCTCCATTTTCCTTCACATCTGTGCCTCAAAGAGAAAGAATTTGTCAGCCATATACAGCATTGAAGAAAACACTATGAGGGCCAGAGAGATGTTCTCAGCGGTTAAGAGCACTGGCTGCTCTTGCAGAAGATCAGGTTCGGTTGCCAGCACTCACATGGTGGCTAACAACCATCCATAACTCAAGTTCCAGGGGATCCAACGCCCTCTTCCAACCTCCCTGGGCATTGCCCATGTGTGTGCACTTACACAAATACAGGCAAAATACTCATACACATAAAATAAAAATAATAAAATTAAAATGATAAAATAAAAATATTTTAAGATAAAAACAAATGAAAAGACAAATATTGCCTGTTTTCTCTTATGTACAGAATCTAGATTAAAAAACATACATATACATGAAACATGACAGAAGAGGGGTCTACTTGAAGGGGAGAAGGGGGTCCAGCAGAAGGCAGATGACGGGGATAGTGGGTAATACAGAACAAAGAATAATCAGTAGGAGCATACATGTATGGGAATGTCATAATGCTGGGGCTGGAGCGATGGCTAAGTGGTTAAGAGCACTGGGTGCTCTTGCAGTTGAGTTCCTAGCACCTACATTGGGTGGGTCACAACCATCTTAAACCCCAGCTCCAGGGGATCCAAAACTTTCTTCTGGCCTCCATAGACACCTGCATACACATGACGTACATACACACCCAAGCCGGTCCACACACATACACATAGACAAAAATAAATTTTAACAAGAAAATATAATGAAACCCATTATTTTTGTTTGCTAACTAAGAATTGGAAAAAATAAAACAGAAATAGTATGTACATGACATGAAGTGTGCAGATTTTTCTCATCACAGAGTCTTCTTTTCAGTCAGAATCTGGAAAATCTCATGGTATTTTAAAGGCTTCAAAAACATTTTCTTCCTATTTTAAATCCCATTAACTAACTATTTGATCTTCACAGTGCCCATATAATCAAAGTGGAGAGAACAGGCTATTATTACCTGTCTATGCTTGAAGGAGTTGAGCCCACAGAAGTAGCCTTAGTGCTCCAGGACATACAACAAGTTAGAGATAAAATCTAGGAAAGAATTCTGGCCACCCCCAGCCCTATTAGCTCTGTGGGAGAAGAATACAGTGTTTGTGGCATTCTTTCCTTTGCCTCTAAGCAATTCTCTGCTCTCAACATCATGCCGAACATTTAAGGAGAAACCTGGGCAGAGAGAATGCGTGGTCCACCCAGTCACCTGGGTCCAACGCAGGAGCTAATAGCAAGCGCAGTTACTAGGCAGGAATCCTTTACCCTCAAGTTCAGGGTCGCAGCCTTAGAAGGTAAAAAAGTTCCTGAATCTCCTGAGTGATGGTTTCTCTCCTGCCACGGCTGACCTTGAGCCCTTTGGTACCTCTCTCTCCAAGCCAGAGCCCTTGCTTTGCTGGGGTAAAGAGCAGGAGGAACTCAGGGCAGCTGGCAAGTTTGCACAAGAATTTAGTCCAGTGGTAACGTTTTCGGAAAATTGAAACTGGGAGAAAGTAGCGTGAGGCCTTCGAAAACTTCTTCCTCACAGCTTCCTTCAACTCTGTGCTCAGAGCTGTCAGCCATCTCCTCAGGGTCACCTGGCATCACTGCACATCTGAGGAGGAGGGCACACTGAACGAAACTATGCAGACATTTGGAAGTTAATAACCATTACAGTCAAATAGATCGAAAGAGAATCCTAGCAGTCTAAGGACTATTTCCGTCAGAGAACAGATTCCTTGAGGAGCCAATGTTTTTCATTTCATCTGATTTTTACTTGAAGGCATATTGGGTCTCCAGAGACCCTGAAAAATTTCTCATCAGTTATTTCCCCAGCACATTAGAACTCCTTTAATGGAGAAAAGACAAAGAAGGGGACATGTAGAAAAGTGGACAGGAGAAGAGTGTTGGACAATTGACAAGAACAAAAATGGATGCCATTTTCCACATAAATTAGTCAACAGATTTTGCTGGCTAGTATAAGCCATTTTTATTACAGAAGTAAGAGCTTTTCTAATTATAGAAAATTATAAATTACATGTGAATGAAAAAAGAAGAATTAGTCAATCACATGTCCGGAAGTTACCACGATATGAATCATTGACCGTCTAATACACCTTTTTCTGGCACCTCTCTTCATATGTGTGTGGACATATTCATATGAAGCAGAGATCATGTAACACATGCCATTTGGTAAGCACTTTTACTATTGTACTAGGTGGCATAAATATCTTTTACGGGAATAAGTATTTATCTGTGCCATATATTTTAGTGACTGCATAACATTTCAATGTATGGATATACCTAATCATAACTGACATTGTTACTGGACATTTAGGATATGTAGACATTTTTAGTATGATGACTACATCTAGAATAAGCAGCCTTGGGGCTTCAGGTATAGTTCAGTGATAGAGAGCTTATTAGAATGAACAGCCTTATAAAATGTCTTTACAAACCAGTTTTATTATTTCTTTAATTCTAATTCTTGAGAGAAAATTTATGGGTCAAAAATGCACACATTTTGCAAGCAATTGACTACTTAGTGGCCATTTGAAAAATAATGTACCCAGCACTTGGGAGTCAGAGACAGGCAATCTCTATGAGTTCAAGGCCAGCCTGTTCTACATAGTGAGTTCCAGGCCAGCTGGGGCTGCAGGGAGATGCTGTCTCAAATAGACCAAATAAAATAAATAATGTAGACTTTTATATCTGAAATCAACATAATAAAATGGAATAAATGAAAAATTGTATCAGAAAACATAGTCATTTTGTTTATTTTTGTCTTTGTTATTTTGAGACAGGATCTCACTATGTAGGCCTGGCTAGCCTGGAACTTACTATGTCTACCAGGCTGGCCTCAAACTCACAGAGATCTGTCTGCCTTTGCCTCCTGAGTGCTAGGATTAAAGGCATAAAGTCATTTTAAAATAGTTATAGTAAGTTGTTTTTTGTTCTTGGCCTTTTGTGTGTGTGTGTGCGTGCGTGCGTGCGTGCGTGCGTGTGCGCGCGCGCGCTGTGGAGGAACGCAGAGCCTCATACTTGTTGGGCAAGTGCTGTGCTCCTAAGCCCTATCCCCAGACTACTAGTACCCCTTCAATCTTCACTGTAGTTTTAAACTTTGGCAGTTCAAGAGTTAAAAAGAGAACGGCAATGAAGACGCAGTTAAGGATGTGCAAGAAAAATCTGTACAAATAAAACAGGAGCATGAGCAAGGAGCCATGGAGAAATCCGTACCGCCTGCCCTAGGCCTTCTCGCCCTTCCCATTCTCCTTGGTTTACAGCCAAAGTCTAGATTCCCAGACACCTCTAACCAGACCTAACCTGGAGTGCTCAGGCCCCAAACTAACCAATAGACACAGATCCACCTACCAGCATTCCCATCTATCTCATGGTGCAATTTACCCCTTCAGGGGCCTTCCTCTTTCTTAAACTTTTCAGCACAACATCATTGGCTGAACTTTTCATTTTGTTTTCAAAGATGTCTAAGAAGAGAAAATGAAACATTTCTTTAAATTTCTTAAGATTATAAAGAAGTTTCAAAGGCAGGGCTAGAGAGACGAGTCAGCAGTTACGAGCACTGGCTGCTTTTGCAGAGGACCTGGGTTTGATTCCTACCACCCACATGGCAGCTATCAACAGCCTGTAACTCCAGATCCAGGGGATTTGATGCCCTTTTCTGACCTCCATGGGCACTGCATGACATGGTACACTTATAAACATGCAGGCAATACACTCATACACATAAAATAAAAATAATAGAATATTTTAAAAACTAAAAAAGAAGCTTCAAACGTTCATGATACATTATAACTATTTTATTTTACTATTTTTTAAATTTTATTTTATTTTATTTTTTGTTTTTTTGAGATGGTGTCTTCCTATAGCCTCAGCTGGCCTGATCTGCTTCTGCCTCCCAAGTGTTGGGATTAAAGGCATGTACCACTATGCCTGCCATAATAATTTTTTAAATAGTACATTGTTTGGTACAATTTGGAGTCCTCAGAAGAACTCTGGTACATGAGATCCAAATGCCTTTTGAATGTGCCAAGATGATGACTTTGTTGCACGCTAGCCTTTCTTCAGTTTGGTTAACTTTTAGGAGACCAAATTTGTACTAGTTCTGTCAAATGTTTTTGCCTTGAATAGAAAAGTTGCATACAAGATCAGATCAGCTTAGCTACTCTCCACCTTCTGTACAGTACTTGTGATGCCTTGACATTCACTGATTAAAGACATTTAGAACTCTTACATATATCCTTAACAAATATTACATTCTTGGGAGACTGAGGCAGGAGTATCTCAAGTTCAAGTTCAGCCTGGTGTACATAGGGAGTTCCATGGTCAAACTGTATGCGTTGCTAAACTTTGTCTCAAAACAAACAAATAAAAAAATGCCAGGAGGAAAAATTAATTTGGATTATGGGAGAGAGTGACTTTTGATAATGTCACAAAGAAGCCAGCCAGGCAGGGCAATCCTGACAAATGATCACTTACCAAAGTTAGACAACAAATGGAAGCAGATATAGCATGTAATTCAACATGGCCTGTGTCAAAATCAGGAGAGATGGCCTTTATTCAGAATGAAGTCACAAAACAATGGATTAAGCTAATTCTCTCTCTCTCTCTCACTATCTCGCTCTCTCGCTCTTGCTCTTTAACATATCACATTCAAAGTATCAATCAACCCATTAACAAAGATTTTATTTTCATAATGGGGTGAGCAAATAAAGTCTGCCCTAAGCAAGCCTAAGTCTAGTTGAAAAGAGAACGAATGCTCACAGTTTTAAAATGCACCAAAACATCAGTAGCCATTAACTAAAATTTGATGGTGAGTCATAGACCATGTCAGGGAACAGTGGTCTTAAGTAGTGGTGGGGCTTAGTCCATCAGTGAGTACTTGCTGAGTGCATATCCTTGGGCTGGGTCCTGAGAATAAACATAGACTTGGGACAACTAGAATATGCTTTTGTGTTTGAAGGGCTCATTACCCAGAGGAGACTGGAAATTAAATAAATTCAATGCAATGTAGATACATACAGTATACTGAGGGAACAAAGCTATTTATGGGAACAGAAAGGAAG
>NW_008351958.1:774462-857438 GCF_000622305.1 Nannospalax galili | reverse complement strand
GAGACTGAGGCAGGAGTATCTCAAGTTCAAGTTCAGCCTGGTGTACATAGGGAGTTCCATGGTCAAACTGTATGCGTTGCTAAACTTTGTCTCAAAACAAACAAATAAAAAAATGCCAGGAGGAAAAATTAATTTGGATTATGGGAGAGAGTGACTTTTGATAATGTCACAAAGAAGCCAGCCAGGCAGGGCAATCCTGACAAATGATCACTTACCAAAGTTAGACAACAAATGGAAGCAGATATAGCATGTAATTCAACATGGCCTGTGTCAAAATCAGGAGAGATGGCCTTTATTCAGAATGAAGTCACAAAACAATGGATTAAGCTAATTCTCTCTCTCTCTCTCACTATCTCGCTCTCTCGCTCTTGCTCTTTAACATATCACATTCAAAGTATCAATCAACCCATTAACAAAGATTTTATTTTCATAATGGGGTGAGCAAATAAAGTCTGCCCTAAGCAAGCCTAAGTCTAGTTGAAAAGAGAACGAATGCTCACAGTTTTAAAATGCACCAAAACATCAGTAGCCATTAACTAAAATTTGATGGTGAGTCATAGACCATGTCAGGGAACAGTGGTCTTAAGTAGTGGTGGGGCTTAGTCCATCAGTGAGTACTTGCTGAGTGCATATCCTTGGGCTGGGTCCTGAGAATAAACATAGACTTGGGACAACTAGAATATGCTTTTGTGTTTGAAGGGCTCATTACCCAGAGGAGACTGGAAATTAAATAAATTCAATGCAATGTAGATACATACAGTATACTGAGGGAACAAAGCTATTTATGGGAACAGAAAGGAAGACAGACTCCCATCAAAGGAAATAAGAAGAAATGACATTTGTGTTGAGAATCAAAGAATGAGTCAGATACTATCTAGAGTCTGGGGTGTTTGAAGACAACTCCTTAAATCACCCACATGGTACATTATCTAGATGTGTGCTCTTAAGATAACTAATATCTAGTAAGTCCAACCAGGTTTTCTTCCAGCTTTGAGACAGATGGCTGTTTCTTCTTGGAGCACCAGATTCATGAAGAAGTTGGCTTCTGTTTATTAACTGTGCTGTATGAGATCTTTAAACACCGGGAAGGCACCGTCTGTGGTGCAATCCTTATGCTAACACAGGCAGCACGGGGGGGGGGGGTGTCTAAGCAGACGGAAGGAACAATAGAGTCAAGGCTCCATTGCTTGCTTATTGAGAAGCCAGCTCATTGGGTGGAATGGCAGGGAGCAATATCCTCTTTCTGTCTCTTCATATGAGACATAAAGTGAATAGTTAAAATCTCACAACTTAAACTCACATATGATATAGTAGCTCATTCTGTAAAAATGTTCTTTAAAAATGGAGCAGGATCAGGGCTGGAGAGATGGCTTGGCCGTTAAGAACACTGACTGCTCTTGCAGAGGACCCAGGTTCGATTCCCAGCACCCACATGGAAGTTAACAACCATCCATGACTCCAGTTCCAGGGGATCCGATGCCCTCTTCTGGCCTCCTCGGGCATTGCACGACCGACACGGGTACACTTATACACATGCAGGCAATACACTCATACACATAAAATAAAAAGTAAAATAGATTTTTAAAAAATGGAGTAGGATCTCTTTGACACAGGAACACAATGTGGAAGGACATGGGACGGAGAGAGAATTGTGGCATGTTCAGAGAAAACAAATTCTGGATCACTACATTTGTGGATAGAGTATGTGATGGCTCATCTTGATTGTCAACTTGATTGGACTGAGAGACACCTAGGAGATTAGTAAAGTGCACTATTTAGCTTGTCTTGGGGTATTTCTAGAGATAATTAGTACATGGAACAAATGACAGGGGAAGGCCCTGTCCAGAATGGGATGTGGGTGACACCATCTAAGAGGCTGAGGCCTCAGTGGAAGCAAAAATGGAAGATGAGGAAAGCCCACCACTCTGCTCTCTCTCTCACCTTCTGTTCGCCACGAAGGGAGCCACTTTGCTCACTGTTCTTGCCTTGCCATGGTGTTCTGTCTTAGCACACCAGGTACAGAAGAAACAGAGCCAAATGACCATGGACTGAAACCACAAAAACTGTGAGCCACATAAATTCTTCCTCTATTAATTTGTTTTCTCAGACATTTTGGCACAACAATGAAAAGTGACTAATATAAGGTATAAAGAGGCTGAAAAACTAAGGGTATACACCTTGCCACACCTTAGAAGAGTTAGGATGTAAGTGTGGAACTATCTGATATTTTGAAGATAGAAGGTATATTTTAGGAAAGATCGTATCTTTAGCAGATTTTTGTGATATGGTAAAAATGAAGGGAACATTTTTTTAAATGGTAGGATTAGGAATGTTTTCAGGTGTTGTGGTCATATACTACATACATCTGCTTCATAATACAAAAGCAAACATAGACTATGTACAAACAAATGCATCTGGCTGTGTGCCTATAAAACTTTATTTACAAACACAACCTGCAGGCTAAATTTGGCCCAAAGGGTCAGGGCTTGCTGATTCCTGGGTTAGAAGATGGTCAGGTTACTGATGAGAACAATAAGTGAACTAATAGTTGAGAGCAGTGGTTTTCAAATTCTCCCTAGGCCAGTGACATGTAAGGTCACCTGGGAACTCTGGAGGTGGGGAGGGGAGTAGTTCCTACAGGAAACCTGAGTTTTTGTTGGTTCATTTTCAAGACAGCATCTCACTGTGTAGCAGACTAGCTTGGAACTTCGGAATGTAGGCCAGCTTCAAACTGATGACAATCCTCCTGCCTCAGCCTCCTGAGCACTCTAATTGCAAGCATGAACCACCACATATAACTACAATCTAAGCTTTAAGAAGCCTTCCAGATGGCACTGATGTTTGGGAAATTTGGGGACTCACTGGTCAGATAAGATGGTAGATATTATATTTCTACATTGAGGAGATGGCATTAGGAAAGACAGGAAGGGGCATTTAAGAATGGTCCAGCAAAGTGGGACCTCACTTTTCAATACACTGATAGACAATGAACAGGACTTTGATAACCATTTGGATAGGAGATTGGAGAGACTGAAAATGATGTGTAAATTATCTTCAAGTGTTTTCCTCACTCCAAGATCCTCTGTGCCCAAAACACCACTAGGTATAAATTCAGTGCTCAAGAAGTATGTTTTGAGTAGATCAAGTTATTCAAAGTTCAGATTAGATGGCTAAATGGATAGGGAAGGGTATTTGTCAAGATGGAAAACAGATATTCTGTTTTCAAACAGTTATGAGCGAAAGGGACAGACATGCATTGGCACCTTCTTCTGCTGTGCGCCAGGTGATATTTTACACATAAAATCTCCTTTAATCCAGTATCCCAAGATGGCCTCAAACTCTCTATATAGCTGAGGATGACCTTGAACTTCTGAACTCCCACCTCCACCTCCTGAGCGATGGGACGTGAACACACCCCGACATGTGTGAACACACCTGGTTTACCTGGTGCTGGGTAAGCACTTCACCAAGGATAGAGAAAGCACATCCCCATCCTTCAAAATAATTTTTAAAGTAGCTCCTGTCACTGACATTTTAACAAATCATTATAGTTGTAGAAATTTATGGGGTATGATACGATAATTCAACCCATGTATAGGCCGAGTAATGATTAAATCAGAGCAATTAACATCTCCATCTCTTGAAATTAAAATTTTTTATTAACACACTAATTGTATATATTCATGGTATTTGGTATTGTAAACAATCGAGGCTCCACAGAGAAAAGCAAAATGTGGTTGAATCTAACTCAGATGAGTGACAACTACACCTCCTTTGAAAACCCAGAGTTCCATTTTGAATTTTGGCCAGACTTTACTGAACAGTAAAATCCCAACTGATTTTAAAATATCATAGACCTTTGCAACCTCCAAAGCTTTCCATAGATACTTTATTTTCCAGTACTGAGGCTTGAACCTAGGGCATCATGCACGTAAGTCAAACTATACCACTGAGCTACCTCTCCAACCCTAAATTATTTCTTTTGAGAGAGAAACCCCATGATTGGGCAGAAGAGCCAAAAGTTCTGACTTCCTGTCTCAGTTTCATCACTCACCCCATGCTAGTAGACTGTTACAGCATCTGTGAAATGGAGGTAATCATTATAAAGAATGGGACCACCATGGAGGTCAAGTGTGAGCATGAGGGACCCGGTGAAAGCAGGAGCTCGCTAATTGTGGCATTTGTTTGCTTGCTTCTTTGTTTTGTTCATGCTGAGAACTGAACCCAGGGCCTCTCACATGCTAGAGTAAACACAGCTGAGCTACATACCCAGCCCTGTTTCATGATTCTTCCACAACTCATTGTGTAAACTCCTTTGTGTGAGGATGGCAGTGGATGACATGGACATTTAAGAAGCTATTTGAAGGTCGTTGAGATGACACATCAGGTAAAGGCAGTTGCCACCAAGCCTGATAACCTGAGGTTGATCCCCAGACATGGTGGAAGGACAGACTGACTCCTGTGGGTTGTTCTCTGACCTCCATGTACATCCCCCACCCCATGTACACATACACACACACACGCAAAATTTTAAAATTATTTAATATTTTTATTTTATGTGTATGAATGTATTGCTTGCATATACGTAAGTGCACTCATGTCCTACAATGCCACAGAGGTCAGAAGTTCCCCTGGAACTGGAGTTATGGGCAGTTGTTAGCCACCATGTGGGTGCTGGAAATCAAAGCTGGTTCTTCTGAAAGAGAAACCAGTGCTCTTAACCACTGAGCTATATATATTTTTTTTTTTAAGAAGTCACGAGAGAAAAGCTTTAGTAAGTCTTACAAGTATCTCAGTGAGTTTTGCCTTTGCTTAATAGTATTATCTTCCTATTTAAGGTAGGCTGACATTTAAATGGGCTTTATATCCTAGTGAAACCCTTTCCACTCAGTCTGGCGTTAGCCCCGTCCACAGTGGCTGTCCACTCCAAATTTGCAAGCTCCATTCACATTTCCTTATCTTAACTGTTACATCCAGCAGTGGCAGAAACAGGAGCTGAGAAAGGTGAAAGTAAGGCTGTTCTTGACGGAAATGCCTTTTGGTTTCATAGCAATTTACTCTTCCAAATGTGAAACAGTCTGAAGAAGACAGGTGGATTTGCTAGGGAAGCAAAACCAGTCACTCCCGCCTCACCGACTCTCTGCCCTACTCAGAAAGGTCCCAGGGAAAGCCTGGGTGGCACACATCTGGGGTCCCAGTACTCAGGAGACTAAGGCAGGAGAATTATGAGTTCAAGACTAGCTTGGGTTTATTAGTGAGACCCTGTCTTGAAAAACTAAAATAGACCTAAGGATGTAGCTCAGCGGTAAAGTGCTTGCCTAGAATGTTTGAGGTCCTGGGTTAGATTCCCAGCACTTACCAAAGAAAGGTTGGGGTTGGGAATGGAGGGTTTGTGGCTTCTGTCCACTTTGCAAATCTGAATGTTACTCTTTCTGCCCCCCTCCGAATTACTTTTCTCATTGCTGTGACAAAATGCCTGACAACAGGAACTTAAAGAAGAAAGGTTTGAGCTCATATCATGGCCAGGCAGGAATGGTAGCAGGACTGTGAGGCAGCTGGCCATACTGCATCCCATTTAGGAAGCAAAAGGAGATGAACACTGGTGCTCAGCTTTCTCCCTTTTAAAAACAAATTTAGCTTGGTGCCCCAGACCATGGATGTTGCCACCCACATTTAGGGTGGGTCTTCCTTCCTCAAAGCAACTTGATCTAGAAAATCTGTTACAGACGTTCCACAGGCTTGTCTTTGAGGTGGTTTTAGATCCTGTCAAGTTAACAACCAATATTCACCATCACTGACAATCTTTTTTTGAAAATATTTTATTTATCTATTTATTATTTTTATTTTATATGAACAAGTACATTGCCTGCATGTATGTAAGTGCATCCGTGTCATACAATGCCTGCAGAGGTCAGAAGAGGGTGTTGGATCCCCCTGGACTTGGAGTAATGGATGGTTGTTAGCTACCATGTGGGTGTTGAGAATCAAACCTGGGTCTTCTGCAAGAGCCATCAGTACTCTTAACCGATGAGTCATCTCTCCAGTCCCATGAAGGACAATCTCTGACGTTAACACCTTCATCCCCAAGAGGCTGACTGTGGCATGGTGTAGGCTTGTAAAATGAGCATAACTGACAAAGAGCACATTCATAAGCAAAATCGCAAAGAGATGTTTTGAGCACTGATGTAAGCAATTAATAGTTGAATCATTTTGAACCAAGGGTCTTTTACCAAGATCTGAAGTAAAATCCTCTTCTTGGACAGGTAACCAAGGATTGAGTCCTCTGACCAAATAAATCTGTGACATTCCCAAATCAATTTTGCCATAAGATGAGATGAACTGTTTCCTCCACGCCCCATATGAACTAGAACAAGCTGTACTCTTCACTATGTCCTGCCACACACACCAGCATGACATAAAGCTCAGAATTTTATCATGAGAGTTGGAGATCAGTGGTTAGAGACCTAGTTTCCCTCTGTATTATTGATAAGGATGTTGGAAAGTGTTTGTTGTAAAGTACTAATCTAAAGGGATGATATTTGAGGTTTTTTGCAGGGAGGGGGTTCTTGGGATATTTAAATTTTTTCTTTTTCAATTTGTTTTCATTTGTTCATGCTGAGGATGGAACCCAGGATCTTCTACACGCTACATATGTACTCTACCACCTAGCTCTAGGATGGCATTAAGGTCTGGTTCAGGCCTCTAGTGTATCCTTAGGATCTGACCTTTTTTTTTGCATTGAATTATTAACTGGGCTTATAGGAACAAGGTCCCAATTCATGCTTCTTCCTCTCAGTGATGAACTGAAAGTCATACCAGGCACCCTTACAGAGATCTCCAGCCATTCACACTTAGAGTCTCCACCAACTGCACTGTGTTGTAACTTCTGACACTTACCCAGGCAGTTTCTCACATGAACATATGCTGTTCTCCCCTCAGAGGAAATGAATCCCAACCTCAAGCACACTAGCAGGCTGATAGAGCTCTGATCTTCAGGTCTTACCACAGGAAAATTGGCTAAAAGAAAGCAAGGAAATAAGTTATCACTCTGGACTAATAATTCTTCATCCTTCTCCCCTTCCTCTTCTTCCTCCTCCTCCTTCTGCTAAATTGCATCAAATAACTGCCCTGAAATTGTCAAAACATCCTCAGAAGAACCATTCTGAGATTCTTAAGTAAATACACCTGTTCCTTAGAGTTGTCCAATACTTGGCAGAAAATGCCATGTTTTAAATGGCACCATATTAAATGGATTTTATATTTATTGACTATTTGGGACAGTACCTAATTGATCTATGTGTGCTTTAGAAATCTTTATGGTATAGAACACACAATATAGCCTTTATAGCTTATTAAGTCCTGAATTTGGTAAAAATTGGCAAGAGGCTCTAAATCAGGAACTTTCCCCTGTGTCACAGCACTGCCTCTATGAGAAAATATTTGGATACACTTTATTTCTGCTTATGATAAGCTGCCTAGGAATATAATCCACATATAAAGGCCACTTGCATCTTCCAAACACTATTCATTGTCACATTGTCACCATGTTTGAACGAAGTTTTTCTGTGTTCTCTTGTGATTTGGAGCTGAAATAATAAATGAAAGAAAATATTCTAAAAAATTAAGGTATTTCTTAGAACCTAAGATTTGTATTCTACTGGTTTTTAGAACTGCCGGGAGAAACATAAGACAAGGTAGGAAGGATTTTGCAATAAGCCTAAGATTTAAAAAACTGTTCTTAGCGCAGCTGTCCCTTGGTGTCTGTCGGTTCCCATTGGATCCCATTCTCCATGCATTCAAGTTCCTTATGTAAAATGGCACAATGTTTGTATGTAACCTATGCCCTTTGAAGCATCTCTAGCCCTCTTATAATATCTAACATAATGTAAATAGTTGTTATGTTGCCTTAAGGTATATTGATGAGAAAGATTTCTATACATGCCTTGTATGAATGTAATTATTTTGTTTTTCAGGGTCCCCCCCTTTTTTTTGATCTGTGGTTGCAGAACCTACAGATATGAGGGCCCAATGATCTACATATTAATATAACTTACTAAAAGCAGTGAAAATAAGTTTTAATATAATTGCCACTAGTGCTTGGGTAGAATAGGTGGGGTACAACATTGAGAACCTCAACTTGGTTTTAAGTCACCAGAGTGCCAGCTAAAAATTCTACTGCTGGTATTTAATAGCAAAATCTCAAGGAGAGAAAGAAGGCTGCCAGGGTCTGGTGGGGAAAGAGAGGGTTGGGCCTTATTGTTTGACGCATGCACAGTTTTAGTTTTTCCAGATGAAAAGAATTATGGAGCTGGATGGTGGTGAATAAATCTAATACCACCGAACTGTACACTTAAATGACTAAGATAGTAAATTTTGTGTTGCATGTATTTTACCACAATATAGAATGCTTTTTTTTGAAAGGAGAGTTCCATTGTTTCTGAGCCCATCACCCCTGTCCATTCATCTCTGGTGCCTTGTTCCATTCTGCCTGTCAACCCCTCTCCTCCTTTCCACCCTAGAGCACACTCTAACCTTCAAGCCCTGTGGCTTCTGTGGAGCTGAGTTTGGGCTGCACCCAAAAACAGCAGCCTGGGCTCTTTGGAGCACCTGAGAGTTCTGTTTCTCACCAGCCTACTGAACTCACTGTGTTCCTCAGAGCAGGAACCAACAGGGAAATATTATGAAAAATAAAATCTAACTTCTCTATAGCAAATTAGGAAAAATTGGGGGAAAGTGAAGCTCTCTAGATCGTAACTTTTCTATTTTTTAAATGCAGGACTGGGGTCTATGATGTGCTAGGCATGCTCTACCACTGAGCTGCATCCCCTGGCCTAGAATTTCTTTACAAGGTCATATCCTGGGTTACTTCTCTTTTGAAATAAGTCAACTTTCAATTGTCCTCAAAGCTAAGAAATGTGATATTTTTAGTTCCATTCTAAGCAATTGACCAATGCTCAGGTAATAGCATTAGTGGAAGAGAACATTTTCTGAGTAATGTGGAATAGCAGCTGATGTAAACATTAGCTGTACTTGGCTTTGAAATATGCTTTTAAAACAGACTCCTATTTACATATGTTCAGATTTGATCTCAGAATTTAAATGAGATTAAGTGGAGGCATAACGCAAGAGAATTAGGAAGCTGCCTTGCACCTTGATCCTGACAGTGTGTTCCCAAGCTGCTGTCTGCCCTTTGACTGGCCAAGATGCTGTGTTCCGGCGGCTGCAGATCACCGACCTTAACATCTGTCTCCCAAATCTTCCCCGACTCACATGCCTATGTTGGGTTTTATTACATAGAAAAATCATTGCAAAAATGGAAACCTGAAAAGTAGGATTGATTACTAAGAACAACACAAGTGCTAATAAAACCAAAAGCAAGCTTGGCTGCAGGTGGGTGATGCTAGACGGGCAGTGGATGGTAGGCACTGGCGCACCGAGCAGATTGTCACGCGGGACTGTGAAGTTCAATTTAGGGGCTCCTGAAGTCTGCCACTCTGCTTCTTTTGGCCTTCTTTCTCACTTTTAAAATTTTCATTTATTTTACTTACTTTTTAAAGATAGGGTCTTACTTAGCCCAGACAAGCCTTGAGCTTGGTATGTAGACAAAGATGACTTTGATCCCTGATCTTCCTACTTCCACCTCTCGGGTGCTGGGAACACAGTCATGAATCACCATGTCTAGTTCATTTGGTGATCTAATCTAGGGCTTCATGCATGCTAGGTAGGTACTGTACCAACTGAACTACATACATCCCCAGCAGGTCACAGTGGTGAACTTAATAGAGAGAACCAGGACCCAGTTATGATGTTATTTAAGCTGTGGGAGTTTGGGCATTTTGTTTACTGTCAGTTTTGAACTTCAGTTTTGCCATCTCAAAACAAGATTAGTCTCACTGTGCTAGTTATTTCTCTGTTGCTATGATAAAACACCATGACCAAGGGAACTTATTAAAAGAAGAGTTTGACTCAGCTGGGGCCACTGAGCTGATCCGACTCTTCTCGTTCAGGTACCTTGCTCCTACTGCAACTGTGTCTGACACACTTCCTCCAGCAAGGCCACACCTTCCTTCTGAGACCTCCCAAAATAGCACCACCAACTGGGGACAAAATGTCCAAATACTTGGAGCCTATAGAGGACATTCTCGTTCAAACCACCACACACACCTTCTTGAAAAGCTGATCTGAGGATTATAAATTCTAATTGTGAATAGCACATTCTTCCATCAGTTTGGATCAGTTTATACTATGTGATCACTAATCTTCATTGTCATCTTGTTGGGATTTAGAATCACTTATGAGAGCCAACACTGGATGTGTCTGTGGGGCATTTCCAGAGAGAAATTTAACTGTGGAAGGAAGACCCACCCTGAATGTGGGCAGCACATCCCATGGACAAGAGTCCTGGACTGAATTAGAGAAAAAAAAAAGGGAAAAAGTGAAAGCAAGCTGAACACTGGCTCTGTCTCTACTTCCTGACCAAGGATGCTAAGTGGCCAGCTGTGTCATGGTCCTGCTATCACCACCACAGTCACTCCCACCCCTGCCTGCTCTACACGATGCACTGTGCCCTCAAACCGTGGCTCAAAATAAACACTTACTTCCTCAAGTTCATTTTGTCAGGGACTTTGTCCCAACAATGAGAGAAGTAACTAATACACATGGCAGCATAAATTTGGGGGTTATTTTCTTTGACACTAATTTTTGTACTCACAAGGTTAAGTAGTGTTTTATTGGATTGGGGGAGAAAAGAGTTTTTGTAAAGAGTTTTAAAAATTACATGTATGTTTCCAGGCATGGTGATTTAAGCCTTTAATCCTAGCACTTGGGAGGCAGAGGCAAGCAGATCTCTGTGAGATCAAAGCCAACCTGATCTACATAGGGAGTTCCAAGCCAGGTGGGGCTACAGGGGGACCTTGTCTCAAAAAATTGTGTATGTGTGTGCACACACACGCGCATGAGTGCGTGAGTGTGTTGGGGGGTTATGTGCACATGAGTTCAGGTCTATGTGCACATGAGTTCAGGTGTATGTGCACGTGAGTGCAGGTGCCTGTGGAGGCCAGAAGAGGGTGCCAGGTTCCCTGGAATTGCAGTTACAGGCACTTGTGAGCCATCTGACCTGAGTACTGTGATTAAACTTGGGTCCTTTCCAAGAGAAAATGCTCTTAAAAGCTGAAGCATTTCTCTACTTGAGGGAAAAAAAGCTTTAAACTTAGTACCACGAGTCCACTAAGTCTGTATAGTTATTCTCTTCCATTCTAAGTGTGATTTATCCTTCCTTAATTGTATGTGGGTTTGAGACCCTCTCAAAAGTAGATTCTTTATAACCTGGAAGACGACTTTACCTCTGGGCAGCTTGCAGTTGTGAGTTCAAAAGGCATGAAGAGTGTTGCACATACTGACATTGAGCCACTGCCAGTAACACAGGGCTTGTTATGCCTGTGGCATTGTTCCTCAACCCTGTGAAAGCTCCTACATGTACTTTGGGATACTTCCTTGATTCTCTAAATCCCTCTTTGGAGAACCCACCTCAGGCCAAGTCTGACAGGCTTCAGTACCTTTATTTATTCCAAATATTAATTGAGTCCTTATCTACACATTTTTCATGTTAATCTCTAATTGTTTTGTTTTATTTATAAAGGTTAATTTTTTCATTTTTATTTGTGTGCATGTATATGCACATGTGTGTGGTGCCCTTGAAGCCATAAGAGGGTGTTGGGTCCCCTGGAGCTACAGGGAGTTGTGAACTACATGATGTGGGTGCTGAGAAGTGAATGTAGCCCTCTGCAAGTGCTTTAACTGCTGAGGCATCTCTCCAGCCCCTTATGTGTTTTTAAAGTTTTCTTTAGGTTTTTTGTTTTAAATAGATTACAAACTCCATATCAGTAAGATATGATGAATGAGATCAGTGAGATAATCTTCATAAAAGCTGTCAAAGCATGACACAAACATAAGGGCTATTTTGTGTGTGTGTGTGTGTGTGTGTGTGTGTGTGTGTGTGTGTGCTTGTGCTGGATAGCTTTAGTGTCAACATGACACACCTGGGTTGGGGGAGCCTCAGTTGGAGAATTGCCTCTATTGGACTGGCCTGTGGCCATGTCTGAGGGGCATCTTCTCGATGAGTGATGTGGGAGGGCCCAGCCCACTGTGGGTGGTGCCACCCCTGGGCAGGTGGGCCTGTGTTGCATAAGAAAGCAGGCTGAGCAGAGGACAGGGGAGCAAGCCAGTAAGCAGTGTTCCTCCATGGCCTATGCTCCAGCTCCTGCTTCCAGGTTCCTGCCCTGAGTTCCTACCTTGGGCTCCCTGATGAACTGCGACTTGGGAGATGTAAGCTGAATAAACCCTTTCCTCCCCAAGTTGGTATTGGTAAGAGTATTTTGTCACAGCAATGAAGAACAAACTAGTACAGTGCTTTTTCTTTGTGACTGCCATATATTTCAACATATAGAAAAAGTTCAACATATACTTGTGACAATATTAACCACATGTCTTCATGGAAGGAAGTTTTGCTCAAGGGGCCTTTCTTCTCTTTTATTAATGTGGAACAAGAATACTTTTTAAAAAAAATTTATTATTTTTATTTTATGTGTATGAGTGTATTGCCTACATGTAAATAAGTGCACCCACCCATGTCATGTAATACCTGCGGAGGACAGAAGAGGTCGTTGGATCCCCTGGAACTGGAGTTACAGACAGTTGTTAGCTGCCATGTGGGTTCTGGGATTCAAACCCAGGTCTTCTGCAAAAACCACCAGTGTTCTTAACCGCTGAGACATCTCTCCAGCCCCAGAACAAGAATACTTTTAAGATCATAGGAAATTACCATGATCTAGAATATTCAATGATTTGTAAGATAAGCCAAAATGGAAGAGAAAAGTAATCTGATAACAGAGACAGTAAAAGTCACATTTGGCGGATGACACTTGAATGGGCATATTTATACCCAAACCCAAACTTATAGCATATTGCACATTACCTGGCCAAAATTATCATCATAGCTGGAAAGACTAAATCGATAATTGATCAGATGGTGGTGATCTAACTCAACTATATTGTAATATTATCCAGACCTTTAGGTAAGTTATCCAGGTGCACTACTTGCTGATAATTGTGCTTTCAAGAATGTACATACGTGGTAGTGATCATGTTTGCAAACTTGGACTAGCACGATAGGATGAAACACATCTAGAGAACAAAGTCCCACATTAGGTGACTTTATTTTTTACTGTTCTTGTTACAGTGGCAAAATACCTGACAAAAGCAACTTATGGAAGGGAGGGTTTGTTTTTGGCTCACAGTTTAAGGATGCAGTCCCTCCCAGTGGAGAAATTCTGGCAGTAGGATCCTGAGGCTGCTAGTTACATTACAGCCAGGAAGCAGAGAACTAAATGTCAATGCTCATCAGGCTTTCTTGTTACATTTTCCCTTTTATTCAGTCTAGGCAACTGGCCCACATTCAGAATAGATGTTTCCTCCCCAACTAAACCTCTTGGGAAACACCCTCATAGATACCTCAGAGATGTGTCTCCTAAGTAATTCTAAAATCCAGTCAAATTGACAATGAAAATCATCATCATAAAACATTTTTGTTTTATTTTTATTTTTTATGTATATAAGTATTTGCCTGAATGTATGTAAGTGCATCTCTGGATGCAATGTCCACAGAGTTACAGAAGGTTGTTAGCTACCATGTGGGTGCTGGGAATTGAACCCAGGTCCTCTGCAAGAACAGCCAGTGCTTTTAACTGCTGAGACTTCTCTCCAGCCCCAGTAAAAGATAGTTTCGAGACTATATAAAGTGCCAGATCAATTTAGGTGCTGTGGATATCTCAAGGCATAGAACAAACATTAGCAGATGAAAACTATCACACAAGCTATAAATACAAGTACATGTGATATATACATTCAGGTACTAAAATGGGCGATGAAGGGGCTGGAGAGTTGACTCGGCAGTTAAGAGCACTAGCTGCTCTTGTAGAGGATCTGGGTTCAGTTCCCAGAACCCACAAGTCAGCCAACTCCATGCCGTTAACTCCAGTTCCAGGAAATCTAATGCTGTATTTTGGCCTCCTTGGGAATTGCATGCATATAGTGCATCTCCATACATGCAAGCAAAAAACTCATAAACATAAAATAAAAATAAATAATTTTTAAGAGTCCAATGAAGTAAAATAAAGCAGACATTGAAAATGACAAAGATCATGTGTTCTAATTATAAAACAGTTAGGGGCTGGAGTGACAGCTCAGTAGTAAAAAGCAGTGACTACTCTTGCAGAGGACCCAGGTTCAGTTTCCAGCACCCACATGACAGCCAACAAATGCAGTAACTCCAGTTCTAGGGACTCAACACTGTCTTCTGGCCTCTGTGGACATTGTACTTACATGCAGACAAAACAGGCATATACATAAAATTTTTAAAAATGGTTAGAAAAGAGCTCTCTGCAGAGGTAGCATCCAACAAAGAGACACAGGGCTCTGCAAGGCAGGAGTTTTGAGGCATGGGACAGAGTGGAGCATGCACAAAAGCCCTGAGACACAGCTAACTTCATGTATGTGAAAGATGGCGATAGGTCCATGCTGCTTCAGTGGGCTGGGAGGAAGAGTGGCAGGCCACGCGGGGTCTCACATGCAGATCGTGTCCCAAATGTTGTGAAAAATCTGTGGATGTTTTGAAACATAAGATTTACAGGACTCCATGCTATTTTTAAGAAAGAAGATTCTTGGATCTATGTTGCGAAAAGACAAAACTAGAAGGGGGGGGTACCAGCCAAGAGAGTCTTTTGTAGATAGTCCACATATAGATGACAATAGCCTGGCTGATGTGGAACTCATAGAAATAGTGAAAAGTGGTTGGATTCAGGACATAATTTGAATATAGTGCTCACTTGTGGGTTAAATAAGTGATGTTGTAAAGGAAAAAGATGAATTTGACCTTTCTCATCAATAGATATTAGAAAATATTCATTAAAGTGGTGTAAGTGTGAGAATATGTAAAATCAGGAGGTGCCAATGACAATCAGTTTTAAGATGAAAGAGACGATGGTTTTAAGAGGTTGAGGCTGTTGGCAGGTAGTGAGGCTATGAGGACTTGGTCCTCCTGGGTGGCGTTAGCACCCTTATACAAAGGCTTTAGCACTGGCATACACTTGTATCCCCTAAACTAGGGAGGCTGAGTCAAGAGGATCTTGTGTTTGAGGGTAGCCTAGGCTAAACAGCAAGACTCTATCCCCCACAAAAACTGACTAAGTGACCGCATGAGACAGACAAAGAGAGAAAGAGTTCATTGCGCTTCTGTTCTCTGTCACTTGAGGATGCATTCAGGCCTTCCAGAAGGAACAGACTCCACTGCAGAGCAAAGAACAAGCTATTGCCAGACACTAAATCTACAAATGTATTGATCCTAGACACTCTAACCTCCAGAAGAGCATGAAATAATTTTGTGATCTTTAGAATTACCAGGTTCTGTTAATCACTGTGTTAGTTTCTCTTCCCTTCACCATAACAGGATACCTGGCAGAAGTCACTTAAAAGAAGAAGACACTCGGGGCATGGTGGCACACGCCTTTAATCCCAGCACTTGGGAGGCAGAGGCAGGCAGATCTCTGTGAGTTCAAGGCCAGCCTAGTGAGTTCCAGGACAGCTGGGGCTACAGGGAGACCCTGTCTCAAAAAGACCAAAAAGAAAAGAAAAAAAGAGGGAGACACATGGTTTCAGGGAGTACAGTCCATAATATGTCTTACTCTGTGGAGGGGAACTTCCCACTTGTTCACATCTAAACAGACAGTGAAGCAGAGAACAGGATCCTGCTATAGAAATCAAAGTCCAACCTTGGCACAGGTCTGCTAGGTAGGACACAGTTCCAAACTTCCACCATCCCCCAAAACAGTACCATCAGGTGGGGACCAAGGGTTCAAACATATGAGCCTATGAGGGACATTTCACACACAAACCATAGCAGTTATGTCATGTAACAAAATTCCTGAGGGGGGACAACTAAAGGGAGGACTTATTTTGGTTCAAGGCTTCAGAGGTGTTGGTCCATGATTGCTTTGCTCCATTGGTAAGGGTCGTGGTGAGGCAGACCATCATGGCAGCTGGTGTGTCTGGAAAAGGAGTCTGCTTAGCTCACAGCAGCCAGGAATGAGAGCAAGCAAACGAGGAGAGAGAGAGAGAGAGAGAGAGAGAGAGAGAATTACAAAGGACCAGAAATAAGATATACCTTCTTGCCTCCTGTGACTTATTTCCTCCTAACTATGCATTCAGCTATGAATCCATCCACCAGTCCACTGATGAAACTAAATTCTTCATGGTCCAATTACTTCCCAAGACCTCATCTCTGAGCACCACTGCATTGAAGACCAAGTTTTTAAGCATGAGTCTTAGGGGTAAATTTCGTTTCCAAACCACAGCTCTAGTCCAAGGCACTTTGTTACAATGGTAAAAATGGGTTAAGATAACAATCTCTGTGTCCAAGTTGGAATCTATAGCTGAAGGATTAGAGCCCAGAACTACGGAACGTTGGATAAAAATGAAAAGACTGTGACTATGTAGGTATTTCCAAATGTTTGGCTAAATCGCTGTAGTTCTTTGTTTTCTTTTAGTTTTTCATTTTTATGCAAAAATATAAACATAACCATGATGCGAAGATAATAACATACCAGAAGAGTAATGACACATTGCCCCTAATGACCACCTCATATAGAGCTGCAAGACCTCAGAAAATTGCCTTCAATATAAAATTGTAAGTAAATTGCAACTGGGCAAGAACACAGAGCATATTGTAACACCCAATAAATCTGAAGAAAGTGTTCATAATAGCAAATAACACATCGAACCAGATGCTAAAACTGAAAATGAAGAGATTACAGCAGGAACAAAGCAGTCAGTCCTCAAATGTGAAATGTTTTATATAACATATATATATTTTTTTTTAATCAAAAGCAAATTCATCTTTTTTTTCAGTGACTCTCCTTCACATAAATCAAGTTATTCAGCAGTAACAACATTTAATATTTATAATTTCAAAGAGCCCTTACAAATTATTCCTCAAAACATGGCAGCGTGGATGCATCCAGTGTTTTATGGATGAGGGGTAAAGAAGTTAAGGCAAAGTACAGACTAATGTCTGATCTGTGAACTGAGCAAGTCAGTGGCACAGCCAGGAAGAGAACGCAATGAAATGGACCAGCTTCATGTGCGGGAGATGCAAGACGTAAGCTTGGTCTAGTGTCACAAATTGGCCCACGCATCTAATCATTCAGGTACATCACTCCCTTTTACACAGCATGGATAGATCTTTTGTTTCTGCATTTCGATGACAAAATGTTAAATATTTTTATATTGAGAGATGCATAACAGACATAAAAATAAAACTCTCAAAGCAACAGTACCTTAAAGAAAAGATCAGATAGGATGGAAAAAGATAACTAAATCTTATAGGTCAAGAACTAGAACCAGGTGTTGTGGTACACACCTACCCAACACCTGGAGTCCCACCGCTCAGGAAACTGAGGCAGATTTTAAGTTCAAGGCCATCCGTGCTATATATCAAGTTCTAGGTAGGTTTGTCTATACAGCGAGCCTCTGTCTCAAAAGCATACATTAAAAAAAAACATAAAAATATATTAAGGATATCAATTTCAAAATTGATTATAAATAAATTTTCAAGCACATAAAATTTAGTGTGATGTAATATACATAACACTGAACACTATCTAAATTTTAGAAATGATACTTTCAAGGAGTCAAAAGGGTTACACATACAAAAATATTCACAGTGACTACTGCAGGGCTAGAAGAAGGATTATTACCCAAGGAAAAAAGATAATTCGAAAAACAAAAATATCCTCTAAAAAAATCTTAGTGTGTTTAGGTAAGACAGTTGTCAGGGATATTGGAACATCAACATGACATTCAAATATTCAGAGCAATCTGTTAATAAAATCAGCGGCCAAAAAGAACTGTCTTAATTATAGCAAAAAGACAAAACAAAATCCACAACAGAGTACAAATCCTCAAGACCAAGACTTGAATGAAATGACAACTTATGCTACAATTTCAAGGTCAACAAACATCCAACAGCCTGAGAAATGACCAAAAATAGAGAGAGCAGACTTTCATCAGAATGGATTAAGGGTTCTGAAAATATAATATATATTTTCTTTGTGCTTCTGATTCATTGTGAAATGCTATAAAGGTTACCCATACACACAAACTAAACTTTAAAACACTTTTGACCCAGAGCATGTAATAAGCGCTTTGCCTCTCGCCTGCCAAAATGTCTGTCAGTTCAGAGAGAGTTTGCCTCTGTAATGCCAGACATCTGTGCAAAAGCTGAAAATGTTGGTCAAAGATTTTAATGTTTCTTCAACATGGTGCCAAACATCTGGGAATTTGAAAATATCTAGATAATCGACTGATTTTTTTCTTTGCTTTTCATCCAGATGTTTGGCATCAGAACAAAATACCACCTTACTAAGTACATATGTGATGTAAAAATTCTCACAATGCATCATTAATATTTGAAAATGGGCTTAAAGCCTTATATATGACATGATCCAAGATTTGAAAGCAAAAATTGTATGTATACTCAGGAGAAGAACTCAGATAGAAACATATTGGAATGCTTACAGGGGTTATTGGGTCTCTGGATGGTGCGGTTATCACTGATTTTAATGTTAATTGTAGTCTTTCAAACCATTTCTAAGTTCTTTAGGAAAGCATGCATACAAAATCATCTCCCTTGTTGTATCCGTTAACTTGGAAACTGAGTTTCATCTAGTGTTTGCACTTCTGTGTTCATGGTTGTGGCTATAAACTTGCTAGTCAGTTATGCTGGTTTTCTAAAAAGCATGGGAAAAGTAAAGTCAGCAAAGCTATGACGGCTCTGGAAATCGAGGGAATAATAAATACACGTAGGTGGAAACAGCAGCCCTGATGGTTCTCCTCACTGAATCAACTAAAGCTTTTTACTCTGTACATATTCTAATCTATGCCCATGGTCACGCTCATACCTACCACGTACCCCAGCAAATCTCTTGTTTTAAAGGCACAGGACTATAGGCCTAACATACCACATTCAAGGCTAGAGTAGGAGCTGGAGATAGAGCTCAGCAGTAGAGCAGCTACCTGTCATGCCCAGTGTCCCAACTTCAATCTCTGGCTCTGCATTAAAAAGAGAGAGAGAGAGAGAGAGAGAGAGAGAGAGAGAGAGAGGAAAGAGAAAGAAAAAGAAAGGCAGGTTCAAAGTTGTTCAAAGTTCTTTTTAAATTCTCAGAACATACTCCACAAAATCGGTATGGAAATTTCTAAAAAAAAAAAAAAAACTTAAAAATAGAACTATCAAATGACCCATCTACACCATTCCTGGACATATGTTCAAAGAACTCCATATCCTACCACAGGACACTTGCACATCCATGGTCATTGCTGCTGTATTCAAAATAGTAAGGGAATGGAACCAGCCTAGGTACCCATCAACAGAAGACTAGATTATGAAAATGAGGTACATATACACAATGGGATTTTTTTTTAATTCAGCTATAAAGAAAACTGAAGCCATGAAATTTGCAAGAAAATGGATGGATTTGGAAAGTATATTAAACAAGGTGACCCAAACTCAGAAAGATAAAAACATGTTCTCTCTCATACTCAGATCCTAGCCCATAGTGTATGCATGTGTTTGTATATACATATGGTGCAAATGCAGCTAAAATCTAGAAAAGAGATGAGATGGGGGATAGGCAAAGGGCATATGAGGCTTTCAAAAGGAGAAGAGCCAGGTGGCACTCCTCCTATAATCCCCGCTCTCAGGAGCCTGGTCCACATAGCTATTGCTAAACCAGCCAGGGCTACATATTGAGATCTTGTCTCAAAAAGGAAAAGAGGCTTCGGGGTGGGGCAGGGGATTACAAGGGAGGAACAGGGGCAGCAGGAGGTAGGGGAGAACAGAGGAAAGAAGAATCTACTAAAACACAGTTCTTTTTGAAAGAGTGGTAATGATATCTAACTTAAAAATAAGTGAAAAGATCTGTTCCTATTCAGGGCAAGTTTTGTTGTATGATACTAAAATGATTTATTCTAATACCCAAATGTATTCATCTCTAAAAGCAGGATAAATTATTACATGCAAGGTGCTTTGGGGTTTGTTGTTGTTGTTTGAGACAGGGTCTTACTATACAGCCCTGGTCGGCCTGGCATTAGGTATGTAGACCAGGCTAGCATTGAACTCACAGAGATCCATCTGCCTCTGCATTCTGAGTGCTGGATTAAAGGCATGTGCCACCATGACTGGCATGCTTTGGGGTTTTAAATTTCGTTTATTTTCATTGTTGGGAGGGGAGTGGCATGTGCCGAAGCACATTTTGACTTCATAGAGTTGGTTCTCTCCTTCCACTTTTACATGGGTCACCAGGCTTGCACAGCAAACACCTTACCTGCTGAGCCATCTCACCATACTTTGGAATTTTTAATCTAAAAACTGTATATTAAATATGAAGTGTTATTTTTACAACCTTGCTTTTATGGGGCTTTCTGTGTGTGTGTGTGTGTGTGTGTGTGTGTGTGTGTGTGTGTGTGTGTTGCTGTTGTTTTCGTTTCTTTTGCTTTTTTTTTGAAGCAGGGTCTCACTGTAGCCCCAGCTATCCTGGAACTCACTATGTAGACCAGGGTGGCCTCTGCTTGCCTCTGCCTCCCCAGTGCTGGGACTACAGGAGTGCACCACCAAGCCTGCCTTTCTTTTGCTTTTTTGAGATGGTATAGCCAGGATAGTCTCAAATTTTCTCTATAGTTGAGGAAGATGCTGAACTTTTTTTTTTTTCTTTTTGGTCTTTTTGAAACAGGGTCTCCCTGTAGCCCCAGACTGGCCTGGAACTCATTATGTGGACAGGCTGACCTTAAACTCAAAGATATCCGCCTGCCTCTGCCTCCCAAGTGCTGGGACTACAGGCCTGCCGCCCAGCTGATGTTGAACTCTTCCTCTTCCTGCTTCCGCCTCCTAAATGCTGGGATTACAGGGATGGCCCCACATTCTGCCTGTATTCTGCAGTGCTGGGTATCAAACTCAGTACTCCATTCATGCTAAGCAAGCACTATTTCCTAGTTACATCCCCAGGCCTCCTGAGGATTTTCTTTGTGTGTGTTTTGTAAACTTCCATTCGATAACCTTGAAGAAATTAGATAGCTTCAAGATAATTTCTCTAATAGAATAGTTTTAAGACCGCACACCCTTCGACCATCAGAATCTTCGCTGTTGGGAAATTTTTAGGAAAGTGTTCAGACGATCTAAACAATCCCAAATAAAATAAAGAACAAATGGTAAAGTTATCTGGAAACTTTTGAAATGGAAAATCTGCCTCCCTTTTAAAAAAGTAATAAAAAAAGAATGAAGGGTGAATTGTTTTCAGCCTTTACGGAGAGCAAAGTAACCAGAGTTCGCTGATGAATCCCACACACTCTTTAGTCTTGTTAATCTTAAAAAGCTGTTCAATAAACCGTACTTAAATTTAAAAAGCCAACACTGTACTCTTCTGTTCGCTCTAAAATCTCTCCCATAGTCTAAGAACAAAAGAATGATCCTGAAAACAACCACAGACAAACAGATCTGGAAAGACACCACTCCTGCTCTCGGAGAAAATTTAAAGCCGTACAGCAGTAGAACACGGATTGTAAAGCTTCCATCCTTTCTGTTCACTTTGCAGTAAGAGGAAAGGGTGGACTCTAGAGTGATACGGGTCCTGCCTAACTCAACTCTTCAGGGCCAGACTGGTGGATCACTTCCGTGTTATAAAGAATACCATGGAACACATACTTGGCTGCATCCCTAGGCACCCTTAACTCCTCACACTATTAGTTTTCTTCTTGAGCAAAAACTATTTGTTTAAGTCATATATGAACGGAAGCCAAACGTTAATCAACAGTTATTTTGTCTGTTCTATAGGCTTAATGTCCTTTTTCAAAGTACTTTTCACAAACCTGAGCTGGAGGCCATAAAATTCCAAGGACACAGGTTCATTATGATGCTTCCCTGTGTAGGGTTTATGTTTTCAAAGCATTTCGACACTACCTCCACATCTACTAAGTAGGATATTGGTCTTGATGGAAAAATGATCTAACACAGTATGGAAAACTGCTTCTAAATTTCCACACCTGGAACAGGAAAACGCCTCAACGTTTTTTGGTCTGTGACAGAATTTTCTTAGTGTAGAGAGCTAGTAGCAAAGTGTTCCTCTAACATTGCTACAAGTAGGTCGGTGGGGGAATTTTATCTTTTGGGATGTTTTGGTTGCTCTTTTGGTGTGATCTTTGTTTATTGGCAGTGATGGTGGTGCTTTTGCTAAATTTTGTTTTGTTTTGTTTGGAATTGGCTTGACTTTTCAAAACGGAAAGGGGGAGGTTAAACAAAGTAACTGCCAAACTAAGACAGCCTGGCAGTGTTTGAGATCCTACAGCTGGTGGGTTCCTGCTACCACTGAGATGGAATACTAGGTTTCTAGGAGTGAGGTAGTGGGAGGATGAGGGACTCTGAGGACAGGTCCTTACACAGCAGCCAGATGACCCAAGAGAGGAGAGTTTACCACCCAGCTTTGATGAAGGGAGCAAAGAATTGAGCACTGCACAATCACTGATTTTGCACCCGTCACTCCTCTCAAGAGCAGGTTGGAGCTGCTGAGTTGTCCTGAGCCTGACGTGGTTCCCATGCATTGACTGTGCTCCAAAACCTCATTATTGGAAAACGTTTCCATTTGATGCTAAATATAGAGTGTTATATAACAATGTATTATAGGTCAAATCCTATTACTAAATGCTAAGAGGCTATCCAATTTAGAGTTAGGAAGGGACACTGTGTTAGAATTTTACAGTACCAAGCAAATGTGATTACAACTGTAAAAATCAAAGCCATTTTCCAGCCCTAGTCAATGGCAGCAGATTTCATTTGTCAGTAAACAATCCTTTAGAGTTCTTCAAATGAGAGTAGCTTGAAATGAAAACATGAACTATTGTGTTCTTTCCATCTCTCGGGCCTCAGCTCACAGACTCACCTTGTATGTCTCAGGAGGAATGGGATCACAAACAGCTTTGTGATGTGTGTTTAAAGCAAAACCTACTGTAGCATTTCCTATGTCTTACTGCTTATCTCATCCTTTTGGCTGTTGAGGGCAAACAGCCAATGTTTTACTTTCTTCCATGTGAGCTTGCTGTTGCCAAGTGTAGAGAAAAATCCTTAATAAAAGTGAGGGAGAAAGGAAAAGAGAGATAGGGAGTCAAGGTGAAACAGACTAGATATCCTCTGGGAAGGCCTGGCTAGGACCTTGGGGTTTATTTATTCATACCACCATTTATTTATTGTGTGGTACAGGGATGTGCTTATTGGCCATTTGTATAACTTCTGCAAAGAACTATTAAATAACTTTGCCCATTTTTAAACTGCATTGTCTTTTTCCTGTTGACTTGTAAAAGTTCTTTATATATTATGGATACAGGATCTTACCTGGTGTAGGGATTGCAAATATTTTCTTTAGGATACATTTATAACTGTTGGGAATAGAATAGTTACTCAGAGAACATGAGCATAAGCTGAGACTTTTCTGGGCAAAACAGGAGACCATGATTAGCTCATCTATGGGTGATCTTAATCCACTGGATCAAAGAAAAAAATGACACATTAATTTATTTCAGTGCTGAAGATTAAACTCAGGGACTTGTGTTTGTAGGCAAGTGGTCTACCACTAAGCAATACTTCTAGCCCTTGTTGTATTAATTTTAATAGGAAAATTAAATAATCAAACATAACTAAGTAACCTCTCTACATTATCTGTATTGCTAGATGCTGTGGCAAGGGTGCTGAAGAAAAAAATAAACAAAATAATAATCTGTTAAGCAACTTAAGGTCAAGATTAACAGACAGTGGGGCTGGCGAGATGTCTCAGTGTTAAGAGCATTGGCTGTTCTTGCAGAGGACCTGAGTTCAGTTCCCAGCGCCTACATGGCAACTAACAACCACCCTAACTCCAGTTCTAGGGGATCTGACACCCTCGTCTAACCTCTGAAGGCGTTGTATGATATGGGTGAACTTACATACATGTAAGCAAACAGTCACACATAAAATAAAAATAATAAATAAAATATTTTTTAAAAGATTAACAGACTGGTAGTAAGACTAGTGGTATATGCCTTTAATACCAGCACTTGGGATGCAGAGGCAGGTGGATCTCTGTGAATTCAAGGCAAGCCTGGTCTACATAGTGAGTTCCAGGCCAGCTGGGGCTACAGGGAGACACTGTCTCAAAAAAGACCAAAAAAAAAAAAAAGATTAACAAAAGAATTACACACATAAATAAGAAGAAGATTTGTGTTCAACAGTGGCTCTTATGGTTTGGATTTGGAATGCCCTCCATAGGCTGATGTGTTAGAACACTTGGTGCCCAGTTAGTAACACTGTTTTGGGAGGTTATGGAAACTTTTGGACATAAGGCCCAAGCAGGCAGATACAGGCCACTAGTGAAGGGCCCTTGAAGGTTATAATCCAGCTCCACTTCTGGCCCAAGATCTCCTTATCCTCCCAGCCCACTTACTGATCCTCCCAGACGTGAACAAGCCTCAAACTCTTATCCCCATGAACTGACCTACCCCAGCTTTCATGCCTTCCCTACCATGGTGGACTGCATCCCCTGAGCCTTGAGTCAAAAGAAATTCTTCCCCCCTTAAGTTGTCTCTGTCAGGTAATCTGTCACAGACATGAGAAAAACAGCAGAGTGACTTGGGAGAAATCAGTGTTGGGGACTCAAGGAACCTTTAGCTCTGAAAGACAGGTAGTACATAAATAAAGAGAAGTGTGCTTTTAAAAAGTTCTACAAGATGAAAAATATCATATGCTGTGTGACTTATAAATAACAGAAATTGTTATGATGGGTTTCATTATAGCACCTTCATAAATGAATATCATGTATTTTACTGCTGTTCACCTCCCATTACCCTCTCCCACTTCTCCCTGCTGATCCTTTTATTCCCAAATGGTCCTGTAGACAGGCAGACAGACAGACAGACAGATAGATGATAGATAGATAGATGATAGATAGATAGATGATATATAGATTTAGAGATGATAGAAGATAGATTAGATAGATAAAGATAGATAGATAATCCAGCCTCATGGACAGAGCAGCTATGGAATTCTTGGGCTCTCCAGTGTGGTGCAGCCATTGTTGGACTACAGACACTATCCTGTAAGCCAATCTAACAAACCCATATGTATATAGATAGGTGATAGATGATAGATAAATGATAGATGGATGATAGATAGATGATAGATAGATAGAGATAGATGATAGATAGATAGATATAGATGATAGATAGATAGATAGGTAGATAGATAGATAGACAGATAGATGACAGATAGAGAGATAGAGAGATAGAGAGATGATAGATATAGATAGATAGATAGGATAGATAGAGTTGATAGATAGATGATAGATAGATGATAGATAAATAGATAGATGATAGATAGATAAATAGATAGATAGATAGATAGAAGATAGATAGATAGATAGATAGATAGATAGATAGATAGATAGATAGATAGATAGATAGATAGATGGGTTAGGCACAGACATAAACATAGTTATAGATGTAGGTTGTTTTGTGGGGTTTTTTTTTTCTTTTTGAGTCAGGGTTTCCCTGTATCCCCAACTGGCCTGGAACTTGGTATGTAGACCAGGCTGAACTCGAACTCACAGAGATCCACCGACCTCTGCCTCCTGAGTGTGCCACCACACCTGGCTTGATGTAGTTTTTTGTTGGTGGTGGTGATTAGAAGGTTTTTTTAAAATATTTTTTGTTAAGCTTTTGTAATTTCATATAACAGCTCTTAATCAGATTTAGACCCCTCTCCCCCAGCCATACCTCCCCCACCCCCCACCGGACCTCAGATATTCCCCCACACATTTTAAGTCCTATCCAGTCAAGCATTTGTACCCAAATGTCCTTCAGTGTAAATTCGTCCACTGGAGTCGAGTCAGCCCATGTAAGGCATACTCTCCTCACTCTGTAGCGATCAATCTCCAATATTCTCAGTCTAGTGCCAGCCTGACACCCATTTCTCTCCTCCTTGTTGGGCTCTTACTTAATTGAGTTGACATGGGTCCTGTGCTTGATGCCACCATTGCCACAAGTTCACATGTGCAAGCTTCCAGTGACCTGGAAGCCTCTGTTTTCCTGTGTTCATGAACCAGCCCTGGCTCTTATATTCTTTCCACCCCTTCTTCCACAATGGTCTCTGAGCCATGGGTTGGTGAGGTTCCAAATAGGAGTCCCATCCTGTACTCTGCAGTCTCGTATTCTTTAAAACTTGGTCAGTTGTGGTCTTCTGTGTGCATCTCACTCTTTTGTATAAGGAAGCTTTACTGGTGAGAGTTGAGGGATGCATTAGTTTCCTCTCTGCCCTTGTTCTGCTATGTTCTGTGAGTCTTAGTTGTAGAGGTTCAACTATAGATGTGTCACCTAGTACTGGGCATCTCTCAGACATATGTTCTCTGTGTCTGACCAGTTGTATAATTCTGCAGTAGCCTCCATCTCTTGCAAAAAGAAACTTCTTTGATGAGTAATGTACAGTATGCTTATCTATAAATATAAGGATCGATATTTAGCATAGCAAGAAATTTTATTTGTCTAGAGATATGAAAGAGATAGATTTTTCTCTAGGATCTCTGTCCTCTCCTGCCATGTGTATTTGGCTGGTTTACAGTGCCACCCATTGTCGGTTGCTCTGCGACAGGTACGGCACAGGGGGAGAGGCCAGGACCAGCCTGGGTTCCTCTCTTGGGGGCTGAGTGGGATGGTGAGTGTCGACGACTCAAAAACCACATCAAGTCCGGAGTCTTGTCGAGGCAGGAACTCACTTTATTGGGTCAGGCATCAACTTATATAGTTTAAGCAAAAGGGGTGTGGAAAAGGGGGTGGGTATAGGAATGTGTCATCTGGGGCAAAGACTGTGGGCCACTGGGAATTTATTACGCCAGTTGTTATTGGGCAGAGGCAGTCTTAGATAGGGCACTGCTGAGTCACCTCCACACGGAAGTGACAGGCCAAAGACAGGTTGCTAAACTTTAGCATGGCTTAGGAAATTATATTAGGCCTCATTTTTCTCCATGCCATGTGTATGAGGGTCCCAAAGGCCCAACAACCCATGATTTCCCTCCCATTGAGAGGGCTTTAAGTTCAATTAGATAGCTGTTAATTGCCCCCCAGATAACAGTGCCACTACAGCACCAATAGAGGTAGTTTGCCATGCTGGCCGTTATGGTTATTAGGCTTTAGGGCTGGGTTGGACCATTGATTGTTTTTCTCCCTTGGCAGTTTGCATATCACCATCTAGCATTACGATAGCCAAACTTCGGTTAGAAGGCTTCTAGGTCAGTTCCTGCTCTATTGTGTCAAATTCTGTATCTGACATATCCTGTCTTCAGCAGTAGGGTCTTATCTACTAGTTCTGGGAGATAACCAAGAGACTTGGCAATAGCATGTGTTATTTTGGGAGTCTCCTTGACCACCTTCACCAACCACTCAGAGGGAGGTTTCTTCTGTCTGGCACTGTGTTCCTTGCCAAGCAGCTTTCAGGTTATACATATGCACTAGTGTTCAGACACTGTATGTGCATTTCTCATGGGGTTTCAAGAACATCACATTTCCCTGTGGGTTTCCTGGCCCCCCAAGATTGCTTTATCTCTACTCTTTTTCACCCATTTGGCCCACTCCTCTCTCCCTAGTCCCAGGGCCCACATTATCCTCACCCTTCCCCCAATAACACCCGCCTCCCACCATCCCCCGCTCCTGAGACCCCCCACACACACACCATGGCTCCTTGAACATCTTTCCCTCTTCTCCCTGCCAAACACTCCCACTTCCCCACCTCCCCCCAGTACATCTGTTGCTTACTATCCCCCTTTCGGATTCTTTCTTTTCCTTTATCTCCATGTGTCCTCTCCATTTTCCTGGCTCCTATTGTTACATCAGGGTTTATATACTCACATAAAAGGAACTGATGCTATAATCTGCAAATGAGAACATGCATTGCTTGCTTTTCTGCATTTGCATTACTTCACCTAGTGAAACACTCTAATTCCATCCATTTACCTGCAAATTTCATAATTTCATCTTTTCTTACTGCTGAGTAGAACTCCATTGTGTACATGTACTACATTTTCATTATCCATTTGTCTATTGAGGGACATTTAGGTTGTTTCCATTTCTTAGCTATTGTGAAGACAGCAACAACAAACATGGGTGTTCAGGTCTCTCTACAGTAGGATGAGTCCTTTGGGTATATGCCAAGGAATGGTATAACAGGATCATATAGTAGGTTCAGTTTTAGTTTTTTGAGGGTTTGCCACACTGCTTTCCATAGTGGTTGCACAAGTTTGCGTTCCTACCAGCAGTGAATGAGTGTTCCACTTTCTCCACATCCTCTCCAGCATTTGAAGTCTTTGGTTCTCTTGATCTTAGCCAGTTTGGCTGGATAAGATGGACTCTTAAAGTGGTTTTTGTCTGCATTTCTCTAATTACTAAGGATGTGGAGCACTTTCTAAGGAGCTTCTTAGCTATTTTTATTTCTTCATTTAAGAACTCTCTGTTCAGGTCTATTACCTCTCTTTTTATTGGGTCATTTATTTTCTTATTTCTTTGTTTTTTGAGTTCTTTGTATATTCTGGATATTAATCCTCTGTCACATGAGAGTAAAGATTTTCTCCCATTCAGTGCATTTCCTCTTCCCTTTCTTGGTTGTTTCTTTTGTTGTACAGAAGCTTTGTAATTTAATGAGGTCCCACTTATCAATTGCTCACCTTAGTGCCTGAGCAGCTGATGTCTGATTTAGAAAGTCCTTTCATACACCTGTATCTTGGGAGGTACTGCCTGTTTTCTTCTAGCAGTTTCTGAGTTTCAGGTTTTATATTGAAGTGTTTGATCCATTTGGAGTTGACTTTTGTTCAGGGTGAATTTCATTCTTCTGCAGGTGGAGATCCAGTTTTGCCAGCACCATTTGTTGAAGATGTTGTCTTTCCTCCATTGTGTGTTCTTGGCACCTTTGTTGAATATCAGGGGACTAAAATTGCATGTACTCATGTTTGGGTCTTCTATTGTGTTGCATTGATTTATGTGTCTGGTTTTGTGCCAGTATCATGCTGTTTTTATGACTATAGCCCTGTAATATAATCTGAAATCTGGTATGGTGATTCTGCCCCCGCCCCCAGCGTTGTTCTTTTTTTTTTTTTTAATTTTTTTTTAAACCTTTTTTGAGAATTTCATACATGTATAGAAGGTGTTTTGATCAAATCCATGCCCACTTCCTCCCCTCCAACATTCCCCCCTCTGAAGAGGTAACCCTAAAATTCTCTTAAGGATTAGGTACAAGCTCCCTAATACTTTTGACATTTTTGGCCTTTGGAACAGAGTATGTTGCTAACAGGCCCAAGGACATTTTGACTTTTAGCTTTTTTTTTCATACAGAAGAATTCATTTCAAAGCAATTGACATTGAGATGTTTTCACATGCATTTCTAATCTCTATATACATGACTATCACTGGTCACAGTCGCCCACCTTCTGAGCTCCTCGGCATCTGAGCATGAATACAAACTCATCAGATAGACAGCCTTCCTCTCCCACTAGAGGCTCCATACTCTGCCATCCCTGTCACTGTCCACTGTGTTGTCAGCACTCTCATCCATTTCCCCCTGTCTGCCCTTCTGGTAAATCTAGTCAGCCAGAGGTCCCTGTTCCAGGAGGGTCAGCTGTTCCTCATCTACGGCAATCCATTGGCGTTGTTCTTTTTACCCAAGATTGCTTTGGCTATCCAGGATCTTTCGAGATTCTATACAAAGTTTAGGATGACTTTTCAAGCTTTGTGAAGAATGCTGTGAGTAGCATTGATTCTATAAATTGCTTTTGGTAAGATGGTCATTTTCACAATATTGATTCTACTAATCCATGAACATGGTAGGTCTTTCCATCTCCTAGTATCTTCCTCTATCTCTTTCTTTAGAGATTTGAAATTTTCATTGTAGAGATCTTTAACGTCTGTGGTTAGGTTTATTTCTAAATAGTTTTTAAGCTATTGTGAATTGGGAGGGTTTCCTTGAATGCTTTTTCTGATTGCTTGTTATTGATATATAGAACGGCTACTGATTTTTGTAAGGTTGATTTTGTAACCTGCTACTTGACTAAAAGTATTAATCATTTCTAATAGTTTTCTAGTGGAATTTTTGGGATCTCTTATGTATAATATATCATCTGCAAATAGAGATAATTTGACCTTTTCTTTTCCAATTAGTACTCCTTCAATTTCCTTCTCTTGTCTTATTGCTCTTGCAAGAGTTTCAAGCACTATATTAAAAAGGAGTGATGAGATAGTGAACATCCTTGTCTTGTTTCTGATTTGAATGGGAATGCTTCCAGTTTTTCTCCATTTAGAATGATTTTTCCTATGGGTTTGTTGTATATAGCTTTAATTATGTTGAGGTATGTTCCTTCAAGACCAATTCCTTTTAGGACTTTTAACATGAATGCATGTTGGATTGACATGCATATAAGGTATTTTGATCAAATCCATGCCCACTCCCTCCCCTCCAACATTCGCCCCTCTGAATCATTTATTGACTTACAAATGTTGAACCGTCCATGCATCTCTCGAATAAAGTCAACTTGATCATGGTGGATGATCTTTTTGATGTGTATCTGTATGCAGTTTGCAAGTATCTTGTTGAGTATCTTTGCATCTATGTTCATTAAGGATATGGGTCTATAGTTTTCTTTTTTGTTGTGTCTTTACCTGGTGTTGTATTAGAGTAATACTGGCTTCATAGAAGGAGTTTGGGAGTTCTCTCTCCATTTCTATTTTCTTGAATAATTTGAGCAGTATTGGTTGTAGATCTTCTTTGAATATCTGGTAGAATTCTGCTGTGAGTCCATGTGGGCCTGGGCTTTTTTTTTTAGTCAGGAGGTTTTGTATTGCAGTTTCAATTTCCTTATTTTTTATGGGTCTGTTTAGGCTGTTGATCTCTTCTTGGTTTAACTTTAGTGGTGTTTATGAGTTTAGAAATTCATCTGTTTCTTTTAGATTTTCAAAGTTAATGGAGCAAAGGTTTTTAAAGTGTTCTCTTACAACATTCTGGATTTTTTTTTTTTTTTTTGGTGTCTCTTGTGATGTTTCCCCTTTTGTCTCTTATTTTGTTGAGTTGGACTTGCTCTTTCTTTTGGTTAACTGTGCTAAGGGGCTGTCTATCTTGTTTAACCTTTCAAAGAACCAGCTCTTAGATTCACTGATTTTTTTTGTATTCTTTTCTTTGTTTCTATTTCAATAATTTCTGCTCTGATTTTTGTTATTTCTTCTTGTCTACGAGGTTTGAGGTTGGTTTGTTCTTGCCTTTCCAGAGTCTTGAACTGTACTATAAATCATTTACGTGTGCTCTTTCTGATTTTTTTAATGTAGGCACTAAGAGCTATAAACTTCCCTCTTAGGACTGCTTTAAGTGTGTCCCAGAGGTTTTGTTGTGTTGTGTTCTCATTTTCGTTTTGTTCCAAGAATACTTTTATTTCTTTCTTAATTTCTTCTTTGACCCAGTCATCATTCAGGAGTGTGTTGTTTCATCCCCATGAGTTCATGTAGTTACTAAAGTTTCTGTTGCTGTTAATTATAAGCTTTATTACATTGTGGTATGATAGAAGGCATGGAATTTCTTTCTTTTCTTTTCTTTCTTTCTTTCTTTCTTTCTTTCTTTCTTTCTTTCTCTCTTTCTCTCTTTCTTTCTCTCTTTCTTTCTTTCTTTCTTTCTTTCTTTCTTTCTTTCTTTCTTTCTTTCTTTCTTTCTTTCTTTCTTTCTTTCTTTCTTTCTTTCTTTCTTTCTTTCTTTCTTTCATTTGTTGAGATTTGTTTTGTGTCCCAAAATGTGGTCAGTTTTAGAAAAACTTGCATGTGCTGCTGAGTAGAATGTATATTCTTTGGTGTTTGGGTGGAATATTCTGAAGATATCTGTTAGGTTCATTTCATGTACAATGTCATTTAATTCAGATGTCTCTCTGTTTATTTGTCCAGCTGACCTGTCTATTGAAGATACTGGTGTAACAATGTTACCTACTATTACTGAGTTGGGGTTAATTTCTATTTTATAGTACTGGACTACTGTTTTATGAAATTGGGAACTCCAGAGTTTGATGCATAATGTTCATGATTGTAATATCTTCTTGGTCAATTGTTCCTTTGATTAGAATGAAGTAACCCTCTTTATCTCTTCTGATGAGTTTTAATTTGAAGTCTATTTTGTCAGGTATTAGAATTGTGACACCTGCTTGCTTCTTAGGTCCATTTGCTTGTAATATTTTTTCCCTTCCTTTCACCCTAAGATAATGTCTATCTTTAAGGGTAAGATAAGTTTCTTGAAGACAGCAAAAAGATAGGTTTTCATTCTTGGTCCATTGCACTAGCCTCTGTCTTTTGACAAGGGAGTTGAGGCCATTGATATTTAGTGTTATTATTGAAAATATGAATTGGATACTGCCATTTTAATTTCTTTGTGTTTGTGACCCTATTTTGTGTTTCCATTATTATACCTTTCTTTTCTTTCTATAGCCTTTTGGGTATACTCATTCCTTTCTTCCGTCCTTTATATTGCTTTGTGTATTCTCTGTAGGGTTGGTTTGGTGGGACATGAATTCTTTCATCCTATTGGTGTCATGAAAATTTTTCCATTCCCCTTTGTCTTTGATAGATAGTTTTGCTCAATAAAGTATTCAGGGTTGGCATCCATGGTTATTTAGAACTGGGAATACTTTGGTCCAGGCTCTTCTGGCTTCCATAGTTTGCATTGAAAAAGTCAACTGTAATTCTGATAGGTTTTCCTTTATGTGTAATTTGTTTTTCTCTAGCAGCTTTCAATACCCTTTCTTTGTTCTGTACATTTAATGTTTCTACTGTAATATGCAGAGGGGAGTTTCTGTTCTGATCATATCTAATTGGTGTTCTCTGTGATTCTTGAATCTCTATATGTATATCTTTCCTTAATTTAGGGAAGTTTTCTTTTATAATCCTGTTGAAGGTCTGTTCAATGCCATTGGCCTGAGATTCTTCTCCTTCTTATAGGCTTGTAATTCATAGATTTGGTCTTTCATGTTGTCCCACATTTCCTGAATATTCCATTCCTGTGTTTTCTTTTAATTTTACATAGTCTTTGTTTGAGTCCTTATCATCCAGTCTTGATAGTCTGTTTTCCATTTCATTCATTCTGCTTATGAGACTTTCTCCCATTGTTTCTAATTGGTTTGTTGAGTTTTTCAATCCCATGTTCATTTCTGTTTAGGTTTTCTTCACTATTTCGGTCTCTTTTGTTAATTCACTTTTCAAGTTATGAATTGTTTATGATATTTCATTAAGTCACATATTTGTATATTCTTGGGCTTCCATCTTAAGTTTATGCCTTTCCTCTTTGAGTTTGAGTTGCTTACCTGTGTTTTCTTGAAATTTGATCATGTTTATGACTGTTCTTTTAAGCTCTGAGTCCTGGGGTTCCTCAGGATGGTTCTCATTGCTGTGCACTTCTGTAGGACTAGTGCGTTTTGTTGGGCACGTAGTTTCTTGGTTTTTCATAGTGTTTGTGTTTTTGAGTTGCCATTTGGGCATATGGATGTTCTTTGATGTTTGTTGTGTCCAACAGGAACTTCTACTCTGCTTTTGTTTAATTTAATTTTTGTTCTGTTAATAGTGTTTATGTAGCTTGGTTACTTTTTGTTCAGGTATGGAAAATAAATTGGTGGGTGTTTCAAGTTCTTGAAGGGTAGTAAACTGATCTGGGTGGATGGTGGGACAAAGTAGTAGGTAGACTGGTCAGGTTAGTAAGAGGACTGGTCTGTGCCAGACAGATCAAGAGCCAGTAGAGTCTATGCTAGGGAGTTCAGCTAGTCTGGGTTAAGAAGCTAGGCCAAGGATCTGAGGTGAATGAATCAGAGCCTGTCTGGGTCCAAGGCTGGCAGGAGACAGAGTGGGGGTGGGCAAGAGGAATGATGTAGGTTTTTTTTTAAAACAGGGCATCATTATGTAATCCTGGCTGACCTTAACTCACTATGTAGACAAGACTGGCCATGAACTCGCAAAGATTCACTTGTCTCTGCCCCCAAGTACTGAGCTTAAAGGCATGAGCCACCATACCTGGTTTATGCAGCAGTCACTATGTGATGCCACATTACAGCTATGCCTTAATAAAAATAGGCTGACTCTTAGCATCCATTTTAAGCTGAGAAGACCCAAATTACTGAGATCCTATCCCCTCAGAATTATCCCAAAATTGTGCTTCTGAACATATACGTATTGTTCTTTTTGAGACAGGGTCCCCCTGTAGCCCCAGCTGGCCTGAAGCTCACTATGTAGACCAGGCTGGCCTTGAGCTCACAGAGATCCGAGTGTAGCACCATGCCCAGTTCAGGCTTATATATATTTTAATTTAAATATTTTCATATAACTTTTTAAAAAAATCTAGGGTCAACAGGGCATGGTGGCACATGCCTTTAATCCCAGCACTTGGGAGGCAGAAGCATGTGAATCTCTGAGATCAAGGCCAGCCTGGTCTACATAGTGAGTTTCAGGGAGCCCTGTCTCAAAAAGACCAAGAAAAAAAAAACTAGGGTTAATATATGAGAGAACAATGTAGTATTTGTCTTCATGAGTCTGATTTATTTCATTTAACATGGTGATCTTCAGTTTCATCCATTTCCTCCAAATGACACAATTTTGTTCTTTATGGCTGGATAAAATATCATTGTGCATATATTACATTTACTTTATCCATCCATCTATTGATGGGCATCTAGACTGAATCCATAACTTGCCTATCATGGGTGAATGCTGCTTGCAGTGAATGAGGATATGCAGAAATCTGTATGTGTTTGGGGTATATTCCCAGGAGTGGTGGAGTGGATTATATAGCAGTTCTAGTTTCAGTTTTTAGAACAAAAGAAATTTACTTCTTACAGTTCTGGAAGCTGGGAAGTCTAAGGTCAAGTTATTGAAAGACTAATGCCTGATGAAGACCACCTTTCTGGTTAGTGTATGGCTTGGGATATAGCACCATTTTGCTCACATGGCAGAAGGCACTAGTTAGTTCTCAACTGTCTCTTATAAGGACACTAATTCTATTCATGAATGTGGATCCTCAAGCCTTACTACCTCCCCCATCTTCTAATACTATCATGTTGGGTATTTCAACTTTTGAAATGGCATGAGTAGGGGAGATAGACACAGACATTTAGACAAAAAAAGTGGCCAAGAACCGTCCATAAGTATACATCCTGTGTCACAGCTCCTCAGATACTCCTGCAGTGAGAGAAAGAATTGAAAATACAGTCTGCTTTACAAGGTGGTTTTCGTCTTCCCTTGTCAATATCTTATGTTATTATCTCATTGGAGCAAAGAGAACATGTTCTAGAAACAAGAAAGGTATATATTGTTTGATGGTGGGAGAGCAGTCATTCAGAGCCCCCTGGTCCTGTTCTGCTACTGCTGCCATTAATGCCTTCCATACAACTCCAGCTGGAAATCAGCCCTAGAGGTGACCCAGCCCAAAGCACTGAGAACTCACTACCCCGGTAGACTCACCTGTTCTCTCATAAGAATGCCCACCCAGAGAGGCCTTCCTCCCCACTTCCTGAACCTATGCTTGGCTCTGTACTCCTTGTCTGCTGTCCATGCTGCCTGACCACTGGCTGCTGGCCTGAGTGGACAGTCAGCAGGCTCAACCCACATTCAGGCTGCATTCAGCCATGGGTGTTGGCAGGGGCAGTTCTCAGGTCAGACAGGAGGACAGGAGCTGATGGCTCCCCTGGTTCCTTTCTTGGGTGGTCCCTGGTCCTCAGCTGCATCTCTAGCCCAGTTAAGTTGGTCTTTCCTGCTACTTGTCCCTTCAGAACCAAGAGCTGGTAACATCTAGCTGACACCAATGTGGGCTTCCTGCCCAATCTACCCTGACCCTCACATTTGAAATGGATCTCTTTTGTGAAGAAGCTCCCCCTGGATTGTTCTGATTTGAATGTACCATCTGTTCACTCTTGGGACGCTCCTTGACAAAAATCCCCGTAGTACCCAAAATGTTAGCAGGTGCCAAACAAATAATTTTTAAATAATAAGTGAAAAAAACCAGGAGCAGATGCTGCCGTTTCATCTTGTTTCCCCTGACAATTACTTGGGCAGAGGTGAGATGTTTGACAAAGGCTGGGCAACAGGTAAATTCTCAGTTTTGTGAATTCACAGAGCTTTGTGTATACATTGGCCCCATTTGGGAAATCTATTTTTAATTTAAAAAGCCAAGTAACAGGTCTCATTTTATGATAAATATGCCTTATTGTGTCACTACAACAATTAAGCTATTACTTTCTGTGTAGAAAGGGTATAGAGGTAGAAGCAAGGGACATTTTATATTAAATGTAAGCAGAATGATGGGAGTATATGTCTGTGTGTGTGTGTGTGTGTGTATCTGTGTTTGTATATGTGTCTGTGTATGTCTATTTATGTGTCTGTGTGTGTGTATGCGTATGTGCACGTTTTTAATACCAAAGGAAAACAAAAGGATAGTTTTTCCCTAGGTTCAAAAACCTCAGGCTTTTTCTACAATTTACTTACTAGTCATTACCTGAATTTCTGTCTTTGTCAATAGTCACCCTGAATGCTCCTGATCACAGGACAAGGCAGGAGTTCAGAAAAATCCCTGGGGTGGACTGCACTAATTTTTAACTTAGTCCTACCTCTTCCAACTTTGCTTTCTCTATGTTCACTTTGTTAGTTTTTTTTTCCTGTTTTATTTGCTTATGGTAGTGGGTATGTGTGTATGCATGTAAGTATAGGAGCCCAGATAGTTTCTGACTGTCCAAAGACTCCTTTTAGATGACCAGCTTTCTCACAGAGACAAGCTATCCCTGGCTACCTGTCTTACAAAACCATCAAACTTTCTCTTCCCTTTATGACAAGTTCCTTCAGTTCTCTCATTTCTTTGATCACCAGAAGAAACAAGTCAAATTTATCATGAGCCTCTGCTCATACCCCTTTGTGCTAGAGCCTCTGTAAACACCAAGAAAAAGTTCATTAGTGCCAACAGGCGTGAGCCAGTTGTGTTGGCACAAACCTATAAACCCAGCACTTGGGAGGTAGAGGCAGGGGGATTAAGAATTTAAAGTCAGACTGTGCTACATAGTGAGTTCAAGACCAACCTTGGGCTATATGAGTGCCTGTCCCAAAAATTATAAAATAAAATATAAATATAAACAGGACTGGTGAGATGGCTGAGTGTCATGAGCAAGCCATGGCAGAAATACAAACATATTTGTATCTTTCAACAGTGTCAGAATTATTGACTAACAATACTTTTGTAAGGTTTAGGGTTTAGTAACAGTAGTTTGTTGTATAACCCCACCTGCCTTGGTGACCCAGCCGGTTCTTTTATTCCAATCTTAATTGTTAATATTAACTCTCATATCACACAGCACACAGTAAACACACCTACATGTCTATAAGCATTAGATATATGGTTTACAGAATGAATACAAGTTAAAGGGATTGCAGCAAAGTTCAAGAGACTTTTGAAGTAGGCCAGGAGTCTGTATTGATGAGATAACTAACCAGACCAGTGCTAGGAGGGAGCCGCTGCTAGAGATGCTATAGTCAGGGCTTGAGAGCAAAACTGGCCCAGTTACGAGGTGAAAGGCTAACCTTGAGTCTAAGAGCAGTAAAGAATGGGTTCAGGTCTAGGTCCAGATGGGTGAACAAGCAGACAGGGAGACAGTCGAGGAGGTCACGTCAACAGTCAAAGCTCCAGGGACAGCCGGGGCGTCCCCTGCTTGTCAGTCATTTACACACACACACACACACACACACACACACACACCAGTTATCAGATGAGAGGTTGTGGGCTGTGCCATTGCAGTGTTAGGTGGCCATTACTTTTTATGGGGTCCAGGTAAAAGAGTTACACTCCTTCCTCAGTCTAGCATGTCTGGTAAGTTCTTGGGCCTGGTTTCCCTGATATGATGATGATGATTATTATTATTATTGTATTTTTTTGAGACAGGGTCTCCCTCTAGCCCCAGCTGTCCTGGAATTCAGTAGGTAGACCAGGCTGGCCTTGAACTCACAGAGATCTGCCTGCCTCTGTGTCCCAAGTGCTGGGATTAAAGGTATGTGCCACCATAGCCAGCCACCCTGATATGATTTTAATATACCCAAGTGCCCCCAGTTTCAATTCACCCCAATAAACTTATATGGCAGTTCCCTTTTTACTACCAGGAAGAAGTCATTTAACAGTCTGTGCTGGATGTGTGGTGCCTGTCAGATGGGGCAGTTTCTGGGTCCACCCAGGGGCTTCAGTCTTCTTTTTCCCTTACAATGCAATAAAATGCTGCTTGTAAAATGGAACCTCACAAGGCAAGACACAGCCTGAAAAACCAGTATTTTACACAATAACTTAGAGTAGGCACAGCCTGCTCACCAGAGTGGTCAAAAAGGCACTTGCTATCAAGCGTAATGACCTGAGTTTGATCACTAGGATCCATGTGGTGGAAGGAGTGAACTGAGTCCTGCAAGTGTCCACTCATGTCTGTGACATGTGCCACATGCCACTCCACCAATAAAATGTTATAAAAATATTAAGAATAAATAAATAAAAAGAAAGGAAAAGAAACAAGTGTTCCTCTGTAGATTCTATTGCGGCGAATCTGAATAGAATGAGTGTATCAATGATGACCCAAGACCTGGGGCTCCGAATTATGAACAAAGACTTAAAAAGCAATGGCCACTTCCTCAAACACTAGAAAGAACATTGAAACTAGGATGCCGCTGCTGACTGTCCACCAGGGAGCAAGAGGCTGGAAACTCAAGGCTCACCAATGACACTTGTGGAGCATGTTTTCAGTGGATTCTGAGTGAGTCACACCATAAATCCTTTGGATGGCTATCTGCAGGGACACAGTGGGTGTGGCCAGTCATGAGACTGGACATGATCCCTGCGCTTTCTAAATTGGGAGCTCCCTACAAGATTCTCTTGGAAAAGTTTCTTTCAAATAACTGCCTGGGCTTGTCATGGCTTGTCCCAAGGCCATCACACAACTGTCTCCAATGTGCTTTTTGCTGCAATCCAACTTCGAATGCATTGATGACTGTGCTGGTTTGTGTTGTGAGGGGTAATGAGAAGGGTTTGGAGTGTGAACAGCTTCCTTCAGTGACAGTGTGTTACACCGGTATGGTCAAATGACTATGCCATTTCTAACTGCATTTTCCTCAAGACATAATTCTCAATGAAGGACAAACAGAAAGCCAGTTATGATTTTCTTTATGCATTTGTTTTCCTGTGATCAGAGATAGTAGGGCCTCTGGTATGCTTGAATTTCCTGTATTGCCTGAATTCCAAGGCAACTGGATGGGATTTTGTATTTAGTTCATTCAGGAGATCATTTTGGGAAGTGAAGCGTTGCTCAGTAGCGTGGGATGTGTTCATAGGAAAATAACAAGTGCTTTGTTGCATTGCATACATAGCTTAGGGTAAACATCAAACCTTGGAGATTCCAGAGGGCCAAAGGTTGTGTTTGATGGCACTTGTTTATTTCTTTTTACCTTTTATTTCTTGTTACCCCTTCTCATACAACCCATAGGAATAAAAAGTAACCACCCCACAAGATTGAGGGGCAGAATGAGTGAAATAAATATCTAAGATAATTAGAATACTGCTGGGAGGCCCTCTGAAGAAAGTCGGGGAGGGGGAAAAGTGGAAACTTATAATAGGCTTCAGGCGGGAAAGCTTATCCCAAACTATTATGCAGTTATGACTAAGGACTGAGAGCGATGCGAAGCTTGGTCCCAAAGTGCACAGTAATTGCTGTCAGCATTGGTAAAGTGACTGAGGAAAACACAGGAAGAAGTCGAGGCTGAGGATGGGAGGTTCTGTGTGTTTCTATACTAAGAACCCTCAAAGCTGTGTTGCCCTCCACAGACCTCTGAAAGGGGTTAGTAAGGGTGACACTTATGGGGGAACAAATCAGATTTTAGGCACCCAGCCCCGAGGCTGATCAAGGGGTCCTGTTGGCTTGAGGCTTTGGAGCTGATTGTGCAGCGCGTTTGATATAAACTTAGCTGCTTTACTCACAGAAGCAACTGTATTTGAAATGCATTCTTTCTCAGCACTCTAATTTCTTGCATAGTTAAGTGATAAAATAAAACTAAAAGCCTTCCAGCATGCTCAAAGGCTGGAAAACCTAAAGTGTTTTAGCCAGTCCTACCAAGTCCACTGTCCTCAAATTGAAGCATTGCCTTAGGAATGAGGAGCAGAAATAGCAACGCAGAGGGTGGAGACCACTTGCTTGAGGAGCTTTTTTGTCTGGTAATTCTGTGACTAAAGATAATATTTGTTTATCTTGTATGTTTAACTTGTGTCTTGTAATCCAGAGAGCTGGAAAAAATGCAGAATTACAAGTGAGCTAGTGAAGAAACCCATAGCATAGGATATAATTTCTAGGCATGGGACGGGCAGGAAGAACAGAATCAGCAGTTATGACAGAATGTATTTTTTTCATGCTCTCTCCAAGCCTTTCAGTAGGATAACTTTACAGTTAGAGTGCTGATTGTGCAGCGCGTTTGATATAAACTTAGCTGCTTTACTCACAGAAGCAACTGTATTTGAAATGCATTCTTTCTCAGCACTCTAATTTCTTGCATAGTTAAGTGATAAAATAAAACTAAAAGCCTTCCAGCATGCTCAAAGGCTGGAAAACCTAAAGCTGAAGAAAACTGAGGATTTAAAACTTCAGTGTCATCTAGTCATGAGAATTGTGATTAAAGAAGCTCTGTAGCATGTCAGATATCATTAGAGAGTTGGGTGACTGGCGCAAACGGGTGGTGGAGAATCGGGCTAGGGAAGGGTATAATGGGGCCAGCAAGGTGACTCAGTGGGTAAAAGTCACTTGCACTCAAAAGCCTGGTGACTGGAGTTTGATCCCTAGAACCAAGTAAAAAAGTCAGATGTGGTGGCACATGCCTGCAGTTCCTGAACTGCAGGGAGATAGACAGTAGAGGCAGGAGAATTGTAGGGAAGCTCACCTGGATGTCAGCCCAGAGTACGAAAACTGCAGGAGCAAGAGAGACCTTGCCTCAAATGAGGTGGAAGGAGAGAACCAACTCCTGAAAGTTGTCCTTTGACTTCCACATGTGTACTCGGGTACTTGAGCACTAGTGTATATATATACACACACACACACACACACACACACACAATAATTTAAAGGATAAAAGACCAAGTGGTGCATGTCAGTCATCCCAGCTGTTCAAGAGACTGATACAGAAAGTCACTCGAACCTAGGGGTTTGAAACAAGCCTGGGCAGAGTAGCCAGACTTTGCCCCTTACAAAAGAAAAAAAGATGATCCATGAGACAGCTCAGTGGGTAGACACTTACCACCAAACCTGATGAGCTAAGTTTTGATTCCTGGGGCCCACATGGTGAAAGAAGAGAGACAACTCCTACAAGAAGTTTGTTTTCTGATCTCCACACATGTATCTTGGTGTGTGCACCCATACACATATACATAAAAATAAATAAATGTAATTTTAAAAGAAAGGTCCAGGCGTGATGGCACAGGCCTTTAATCCCAGCACTCAGGAGGCAGAGGCAAGGGGATTTCCGTGAGATCAAGTCCAGCCTGGTCTACCTAGCAAGTTCCAGGCCAACTGGGGCTACAGGGAAACCCTATCTCAAAAAAAAAACAAAAAAACAAAAAAAAACAAAAAGAAAAAACAACAACCCACAAGAAACTGGGAAAGAAAGAAGGCAAAAAAGAAGGGAAGGTGGGGCTGGAGAGATGGCTCAGTGGTTAAGAACACTGGCTGTTCTTGCAGAAGACCCAGGTTCAAATCCCAGCACCCACAACTGTCTGTAACTCCAGTTCCAGGGAATCCAATAGACTCTTCTGTCCTCTTCGGGCACTGCACGACATAGGTGCATTTACTTACATGCAGGCAATACATGCATACACATAAAATAAAAATAATAAATAAAATATTTATTTAAAAAAAAAAGGAAGGGACGGAGGGGAGAGGAGGGGAGGCCCAGGACTGGGGATGTGACTCAGTTGGTAAAGTGATTGTTTAGCCTGAGTTCCTGGGTTGGGTCCCCAGCACTCCATAAAGCAGGTATGGTGGTGCATGCCTGTGATCTCAGCACTTGGGAAGTAGAGGCAGAGAAGCAGAGAAGTTCAAGGTTATTTTCTTCTCTGTAATGAGTTCAAGACCAGTCTGGTATACAGGAGACTCTGTCTTTAAAAAAAAATAACAAAAGACAAAGACAAAGAAAAACAAACAACAACAAAAACAAACAAACAGAAAAGCCCAGAAAAATTCCAGGAAAGAGAAAGCTCTGTGGTGTCCCAATGGAGTCTGTTCTGGGTGAGATGGGCTCCTCCTCTTTCCCTGGCTCCAGGCTCCACTCAATAGCACTGAAGTAGAGCCAACAGCAAGTTAGCAAACCAGCAGGGCAGCGAATTGATTATACAGTTAGCTGTGGAAAAACTGAAATTCTTTATTAAGGGAAAATGAAATCCAGTTAATTTATGCCTCCGCAAGCCCTCCCCACGTGCCATTTACTCTACTGGTTCTTTGACTCCTCTGTGCAGCTGTAACTCAGCCAAAAAATGACAGAAGCTTTACTTATTTAAAAATAAGGCAGGTTTTGAGCTGCTTTCCCCCCCTCCTTTGCATGATGATTTTTCCAGCTACAATTACTGTAACTCACTCATTATAGAGGATAACATGGCAGGCAAACAGGCAAGAAAAAAAAGTGTGGTAAAACAGTTGGCAGGATCTGAATTGGAAGTCTTTGCCATCTAATTTTAAACAGTATTTATAGAGAGCACCCATAATACAGCATTCAACGTCTCACACAAAATCTCTTAAGTAGTAGAAACATTTACTGAAGTCGTTAGCACAGCTAATGGACCCTAATGAATGGGAAAGAAAAATTAATAAAGTCCCAAACTGCAAATTTAAAAGACAGAATCCAAGTTGGGTACACCATCACGGTGTGATTTTGAATTATACAATCTTATGTGGGGGTTCACCTCCAAGATTTAAAATGACACTAATGATTTATACACGCAAAAAAGCTTTTCAAAGATGTGTATTATGTTTTTTCTTCTTAATTCTTCAAACAGCCCCAGGTTCAGAGGAATGGCCAGCCTGCCTTTCATTTTGAGATCATTGTAAATTTCCACATAGTTGTAAGAATAATAGAGACAGATCCTGTATGCCCTTTGCCCACTTTTCCTCAAGGGCAACATCCAGCATAATTATAGCACAAATATCTCCACCAGGAAATTAGCCTCAATAGACGTCCAGCAGCCTTACTCTGTTCTCTATATGCAGTTACTTGTTTCCTTGTGATGGTGTATGTGTTTTGCCCTGTCTGATTTTATAACGTACATATTCATGTCTCCACAGACAGTCAAGATACATCACAGTTCCATCCCAAAGACCACTCTTACTGCTCTTTCAGAGTCCCAGCCACCTCCCTAGTACCTGGTAACCACTAATCTGTTTCCATTTCTGTGATTTTGTAACTTCAAGATGTTATAGAAGTGGAATCATACATTCTGAGACTAGTTTTTCACTCTCCATAATTTCCTTGAGATCCATCAAAATTGTTGTATGCATCAAAAATATGTTCCTTTTATTGCTGAGTAATATTCCAAACATGGATGTATCATTATTTGTTTAAGTATTCAAATATTGAAGGAATTGTGGATTGTTTTCCACACTGGGGCCATTACAAATAAAACTACTGTAGACATTTGTATACAGGTTTTTGTGTAAACTTAAGTTTTCCTTTCTCTTGGACAAATGCCCAGAACAATTATCACGTGTGCATGCACATGCATGCCTGCCTGAGTTCTATGCAATAAGTCAAGATATGTAGTGACTGTCATAATGAAAATATATCATATTGGGGCTGGAGAGATTGATCAGTGCTTAAGAGCACATACAGGTCTTGCAAGAGGACATGAATTTAGACCCCAGCTCACAACTGCCTATAACTCCAGGTCCAGGGGATTCAACACCCTCTTCTTTCTTCCACAGGCACCCACATGCATGTGTGAAGATGTACATATGTAACATAAATAAAAATAAAGCAAAGCTTTATAAAAAGATAAATAACATCCTTTAACAATTAAAATAAGAGCAACTTATCTGACTATTTTCTAATAATTAATGTCTGCTTTTAATCCAATATTTATTGGGCATCCAATGTAGTATTGATACTATGTCAGGCAGGAAAAGAAAAAAACGATAGAGCATACCATAATATGGTAAAACGGAGAAATTTCTCAACATCCTATGAGCTTGGGCAGCAGCAGGAAATACTTTGGGTACCTAAGATTTTGAAAATGATGCTAAAATTGGTCTACAGTATGAAGGGAACAGAATTGCCTGCTTGCCAAGAGTCTCCTACTACAGGCCAGATGCACTGTATAGCAGTTTGTGTCTTCCATTGAAGGCTGGAAACATATATCGGCCCATTCACTTATTCATGTGAAACTATTTTTAAGCACCTACTATGTGCCAAGCATGGCATGAAGTTTTGGAAACTCATGAATAACTAGACACTGGCCCATCCTCAGGGGTGCCATCCTAGAAAGGAGAAGCACAGACTGACTCTGCTGCTAAGAATTCACACTTTGGTCACTCACTGCACACATCATGATGTAAAAGCCACACCACCTTGCTTGGGAAGTGGTACAGACTACACAGAGACAGAGACCTGGGCTGGGCTGGGCTGGATCTTGAAGTGATAGGATGTGTGGAACTTTAGAACAAATTATCCAAAGGAAAGCATCTTTGCTATGTGCAAATGTGAAGGCAAGAAAGCAGGACGGGGCTGGAGAGATAGCTCCACAGTTAAGAGCATTTGCTGCTCTTCCAGAGGACCCAGATTCAGTTCCCAGCACCCGTAACCACCTGTAACTCCAGCTCCAAGGGCTCTGATGCCCTCTTCTGGCCTCCTTGGCCATATACACATAGTAGACATACACACACAAACATAAATAAAAACAAAGTTTAAGCTGGGCATGGTGGAGCATGCCTTTTAATCCCAGTACTCAGAAGGCAGAAGCAGGTGGAGCTCTGTGAGTTCCAGGCCAGCCTGGTCTACATAGTGAGTTCCAGGCCTAAGAGTGAGTTCCAGGTATACACAGCAAGATCCTGTCTCCAGAAAAAAGGGGTAGGGGTGAGGTGATGGAGAGATGGATCATCAGAGAAGAGCACTGGCTACTCTTGCAGAGGACCTGGGTTGGGTTCTGGGCACCCACATGGCAGCTAACAACTATCTGTAACTCCAGTTACAGAAAATATGATGCCCTCTTCTAACATCCGTGGAAATTGTACAACGTGGGTGCCCTTACATACATGGAGGCAATACAGTCATACACATACAATAAAATAAAAAATAAAAAAAAAATTTTTAAAGAGAGATATGGTGGCAACTATCTATAACTCTAGCACTTTGGAGGCTGAGGAAGGAAGATTACCGCAAATTTAAGGCCAGTCTAGGCTGCATAGTAAGATCCAAACCAACTAGACCTACACAGTGAAACTATGTCTCAAAAGGCAGGGGAGGGACAAAAAAAAATCTGTATTTAAAATTTCAGAGACACAGTGTAAGTGTGGTGCAAGCTTGTCATCCTGGCACTTATAATGGCTGAGGAACCCTGAGTTCCAGGCCAGCTTGGGCTAGCCCAAGACTCTAAGACAGTCTCTGTCTCTCCTCTCTCTCTCTCTCTCTCTCTCTCTCTCTCTCTCTCTCTCTCTCCTAAAAAACCTGGAGTGCTAGGGCATGCCTGTAATCCCTGAAAGCATTTGGGATCCAAAGTTCAAAGTCACCCTTAGCTATATAGTGAGTTTAAAGCCAGCCTGAGCTATATGAGACCCCATCAGCAAAAAATTAATTAGTTAATTAATTAGAAGCAGTAAAAAGATTTCACGACCTGAACCCTTGTTCTCCTGGGTACTAGTGAGCAGTGGCACGGGAAGTAGGCTTAGATCAGCTGCTGCCACCTCGAGTCCCAGACCTCAATTTGGCCCTCGGAGTTTGGGGAATAAGAAGCGAGTAAAACTGAATATGAAGCTAGTGTGCGGTGGTGCACGCCTTTAGATCTAGCACTTGGGAGGCAGAGGCAGGCGGATCTCTGTGAGTTCAAGGCCAGCCAGGTCTACACAGCGAGTTCCAGGCCAGCTGGGACTACAGGGAGACCCTGTCTCAAAAAAACACCAAAAAAAAATTTGTATTACATTTATGTGTGTGTGTGCATGTGCACACATGTAGAGGTCAGAGGACAACTTGTGGAGTTGGCTCTCTGCCTCTACTCTGTGGGTTTCAGAATCCCAGTGTCAGGAAAGTACCTTTACCTGCCAAGCCATTTCACTGGCAGTTACGTGAAAGATATGAAGACAAATTACAATTCACAAGCTTAAACTTTAAAATCCAACATCGTGGGGCCGGAGAGATGGCTCAGCAGTCAGGTACACTGGCTGCTCTTGTAGAAGACCTAGATTCAGTTCCCAGCATCCACTGGCAGCTAGCAACTGTCTGTAACTCCAGTTCCAGGGGGTTTGACATCCTCTTCTGGCCTCTGCAGACACTGCATGCATGTGATGCATTTACAAACATATAGGCAAAACATTCATACATGTAAAATAAAAATAATTTTAAAATAACACAAAATCTAATCTTGTTCATGAAAGAAAAAATTATAGTGGAGAACAAAGGACTTTGGGGAACCATAAAGCTGATCTACCTCATCACACCTCTCATAACACTGGAGGACAATGGGGAAATGGCCTGGCTTTCTCCCTAACTATTGGCTTGTCAGCTTGACTGGGGAGACTGGTGTATGCATAAACGGGGTGGGTAGACCATCACAGCCCAGGCAGGGCTAAGGGCTGACTTAGTTGAAAACTACAGACAGAAGAAAACAGGTGAACTCCTGTGAGCCCAAGCTGATTGAGCAGGGATTTCTTGGAAGCATTGAGACTTGAATGGAACCTTAAACTAACAGCAGACCAACTCCCAGAAGGAAAGCAGGGTGTGCTCTCCAGGCACCAGACACTTCCACCTGAGTGGAAGGTACAGTTATGGGCATGCACAGGATGGATTCAAAGATCTGAAGGGAGAGCTCCGCCTGAGGCCAAGTGTTCAGGTCTCTTAGGAAGTTACGGAGATACTCAGAAGCATACAGAAAATTTCCTCTGCCTAAAGACTGTGACTCTTGTTAAATTACAGGGCCACATAGAATAAACCGTGCCTATCAGAGCAAAAAGTGTCTTTGAAAAAGAGCCTAAACATTTTACATTTACCATGTTTTTGTTAGCAAAAAACTTTGTGGGACTGAGGGTAGGGCTCAGTGGTAGAGTGTTTGCTGAGCATGTACAATGGCTTAGGTTTGATCCCTTTCACCACAAAAAAAAAAAAAGGAAGTCTGGGGGCTAGAGATGGCTCAGTAGTTAAGAGCGGGTGCTGTTCTTCCAGAAGATCCAAGTTGGTTCCCAGCACCAAGTCCGGTGGCTCACAACTGTTTGTGACTCTAGCTCCTGGGGATCTGACTTTTGCTTTTGGACCCTGAAAGCAGCCATCCACACAAAGATGGACATACATACACGTAAATAAGAAATAATACAAATAATTTTTTTTTTTTAATTTTAAGGAAGGCAGGAAAGCAAGCCAGCCAGGAGGGAGGAAGGAAAGGATTGATTTTGTGACCATTGCTCAACAAATGTCTGCTTTTGAATCAGCATCCCTGCTCTTATATGAGGGGATTTAAGACAATAAAATCAGACACTAGATTCCTATCTCTGGTCACAGTCCCATGTTGAAGCATGTGTGCTCAGTATGCAGTGGCTCTAAGGAAATCTAAAAAGAGACATTCCTACCTCAGGTCAAGTCTGAGTCATTATCCAGCAGAACTGACTGGACCCAGTGGTTTGTGACTACTTCAGGGCAGAGGGAAAAGCCATAGTAAATCAGGACAGCAGCTTTGTATCTTAAAGTCCCATTCTATAAGCAAACTGGTCAGAACTGTGGGCAGGCAGAACTTCAGAAGAAAGTAAACACTGCCTTGAGGGAAAATTTGACCCGCTATTTGACAATTAGGCGTGTACTATTTAAATCAGGAAAACTTTCCAAGCCAAGAAATTTTCCTTTTTGTGTAAGGGAAGGCTTTTCAACTTAATTATGAGCTCAGGAAGCCAAGTACTTCAAGAATGGTACATGAACAGTTGACGTAAAGAGCGTGACTATTTTCATCTTTACTGAGGTTAGATGCAAGGTCAAAATAAGGTTTGGGATATGTTGCTTGAGGGATTTGTGCATCTGTACATCCAACTAAGGATGAAGACACTGAAGAGAGTTGGGAAAAGGTTCTCTTCGACTCAAGAAATAGAAAGTCTTAAAAGGAACTGTCCCTGAATGTGTGTCTCAGTGTTAACAGGACTACAAACCACTGCAGACCCTGTGTAGGTGCTGCTGGTTATGGCTGTGGTCCTACCCAGGCAGAGACTCTGCCTTCTAATAGATGAGGTCAGTGCTAGTTCCCATAAGACCAGGAGCTGTGCTGCCAGTTGGATCAGTTGGATTCTCAGAGGCTTTTCCAGACTCTGTGTCCTAGCAAGATTGTTCTCTTGACACATTGTCTTAACTTTTTTTTTTTTATTTTTTTGAGGGTCTCCCTGTAGCCCCAGCTAGCCTAGAACTCACTACGTAGACCAGGCTGGCCTTGAACTCACTGAGATCTGCCTGCCTCTGCCTCCCAAGTGCTGGGATTAAAGACGTGTACCACATTGTCTTAAAATTTTTTTTTAATCTTTTTGAGACAGGGTCTCCCTGTAGCTCCAGTTGCCCTGGAAGTCACCAGGCTGGCCTTGAACTCACAGAGATCCACCTGCCTCTGCCTCCCTAGTGCTGGGATTAAAGGTGTGCACCACTATGCCCAGCCACATTGTCTTAATTTCAACATTCTGAGTACAAGGCATGCCAGGCCCTCAAAGACAACCCAGACAGGTAGAGGGAGGCTGGAAAGTAACAATAGACAGCAGGTGCTCTGACAAGATGAGGAGACCTGGAAACCAAATTACAGTGTCCTCATGGGCAGGCAACTCAGGATCCAGGAGGCACCACCTTGGAGCAGTCAGCAGGAGTCTGTATATGGCAGAAACCTGACCTTAGGCCAGTGGTGCCTATAAAAGCAGAAGCCCTTCCTCTGAGCCCTGCACTACCCTGTGATGCCCTCTGTGGGTTTTTTTTTTTTGTTTTTTTTTTTTCAGAGGATGGTATTATGTTATCTGTTTACTGGGTCTTCCCTCCAGACTAGACAGAGCACTTCTTAAGGCAAGGCTGTGTTTTCTAGTATCTTCTAATCACAACACACAGAACCTGCTCAGGCAGTGTCTCCTGAATGGTTGGATGAGTGAGGTATCACATCTCCATTTGTACTGTTTCTTCTCTTGAAATGTTATCCTCATCTTGTCCATCTGATTAGATACAAATCTCTCAGAAGACTCAGCTTACCTATCACCTCTTTTGTGAAGCTATTCCTGTTCCTCCTCACAGGTCAGGTATTATAGCCCTTCCTGAATGCCACCACAGCACACTTACACCTTGCCTTTACTCCATTGTGTATCTGAAAGGTCCTTCAGGGTAGGACTGTTGAACTTAGATTCTCAGCACTCAATACAATGGTTGGGTCATAGCATTATCAGTCCACATGATGGACTGGGAAAGTCTCAAGAATGATAGAGACCAAATTGTCTCTATCCAGTGTTTCCAGGTTCTTGTCTCCACCAAAGAAGGAATTCAGAAATGAGATAAGGTAAGTAGCACATATTCAAGGCACATATTCAAGGGCTAAATGTGAGCTTCTAGATGTGGAAGCTTTGCTAGCTCTTTGTAAGGGTAGACAAATGGAGGGAGTGTTATTCAGGAGTCAAGATGGGAAAAGGCAGAGAATTCCAGGAATGTGTGAGAATTTCACCAGAATAGGCTTTACTCTCCTTTGCTGTCCTCAGGTAGGGTTTTCTGGATATGGCATGGCCTCAGATGCATGATGGGAGAAGGCAATTTTGAAAGGTTCCTGATATGAGAGCCATTGTGTCCAAATGACAACTGGGGGTCATCATAGTGGGCCATGCTGTCCCAGCCTGTCTTGGGGAGTTAGTCTTGTCTCTTTTGTGTTTGAATGTCACATGGTATCTCTGCCATCACGAATCTCTGGGCTTGTATCAGCCTTTACCTATGGTGTGGTTTGCCTCCTTCCCTCTGCCTATTGAGGCCACCCCTGAAGTCTCCCAGGTCTGCTAAGTATAGTAAAAGATATACAAAAAGTTAGGAATTCAGTGAAGGAAGAGAAGGAAGAGGAGGAGGAAAAAGAGGAGGGGGGAGGGAGGAGGAGGAGGAGGAGAAGGAAGAGGAGAGGGGGAGAAAAAACAGCAGTGTTTTATGTTGAATTAGTCCTTTTGTCAGAGGACACAGTAATTGTCACTAAACTTTATTAATGAGTTAACTATTAAAAGACCTATTTGATATAAAGGTGGCCTTAGAAAAAGTACATTGGCTCTTAGGAAGGGACTCAGGCAGAAACCCAAATTTCTAAATGGAAAGAGGGCAACATAGTACACTGTCTAAACCTAGGCCCTACATAATGTGCTCTCTATTCATTCTGACACCTCTGGGACTGAATTTCCAGCCCCCTCACCCTGATAGATGCCTAGTCTCACACGGACTTCAGATTTCAACCAAATTCTGATACTGAAATATACAAGCTAAGACTGGAAGAGACCCTTTGTCTGGGCTCTGCAAGCCAGCGTTAGGTACTCCTAGATTAAGGTCCTTATTAAAATGGATATTTTCTTAAGCAAATGGAGCTTGAATGGCAAGTCCCCCATACAAAACTCCCCAATCAGGCCAAGCCAATCTCTTTAAAAATTTCCCAACAATCACAATTTATAAAACATGTAAGCCAAACCCAATAAATCAAGTAAATAGCATTGCATGATAGAGGCTTAAATATAGAACAAGACAAGCCAGAAAGGTTCAATTAAGTAAATGCTGTATACATGTCTAGCTTTGCTGAGGTCAATATGATATATTGGGTTATTTTAGTATCAAGTCAAATAAAATAAGATAATTTCATGATTAAATAAAACAGAGTAAGAAAAACAGAATAAAATGAATACTTTAGGAAAATGTAATTGACAAAAAAATATCCTGGAATAAATGAGAGTTTGGAACTACAATGTGCTCAATAGAAATTCTTGAATTGAGAGGCTGAGAGGCTGGGTGTGGTGGTGCATGCCTTTAATCCCAGCACTCAGGAGGCAGAGGCAGGTGGATCTCTGTGAGTTCAAGGCCATCCTGGTCTATATAATAAGTTCCAAGACAGCTGGGGCTACAGGGAGATCCTGCCTCAAAAAGACCAAAAGGGGGGGGGAGATGCTGGAGAGATGGCTCAGCAGCTAAGGCACTGGCCGCTCTTGTGGAGGACACAGGTTTGGTCCTGTGTCCAGGAGGCAGCTAACAATTGTTCATAACTCCAGTTTCAGGGGATCTGATGCCTCCTTTTGGCCTCTGAGGGCACTGCACACATGTGGTGCACTTACATACATGCATGCAGGCAAAATATTCATACATATAAAAAATACATAAAAAAAATTTAAATTAGAACATAGTCCAGGGGAAAAAATGCAAACCTGATAACAGACTGAAATTCCCTGAACAATTTCCATCAGGATTTTAAATTCTAAATTGATTTCAGATAATACACAGCAAAAGCAAATCACACACATAAAATGTGGTTACCATGGTGATATTAGGCTATTAGAGATACACACAATTCAGAAACAACTGGATGAAAAGTGGAAAATTCACCTAACATCCAAGATGTTTTGTCTATACAGTTGTAAAATGATAATATTTTGAGTTATCTGGGTGCTTTAAGGAACTCATATTTTTCCTATGAATATGTGGTTCTGGCCCGTCCTTTGGATGTCTTTGCAGTAGAAAGGGAGTCATGCCAATTACAAACAATTCATGAAGAATGTGACTGTCACATACATAGACAGTGTGATACCTGTGAGTATGTCTGTAATGTCGTACTGTCAAATCAATCCCGATGAGCCTTTTTCTCCTAATACTATTTGCTACCCATTTATTTATTTTGCTGTTCCCTGCTGTTTTCTAGCAGGGGGACTTTCAGAAGCAAGTACAAGAGAGAAAAAGTTAAGTAGACCACTCTACCCACTAATATATTGGGGTTTTTTATGCTGGAAAAATAGAGTCATTATTTAATTATACCAGAGATATTGATCTGTACAATTTGTACATTATTGTGGAGGGTAAATTTGGGGATAATTGGGGCTGAGGATGTTGCTCAGTTGATAGAGTATTTGTCTAACATGTGCTATCCCCAGCACCACATAAACCAGGTATGGAAGCCCATGCCTGTAATCCTAGCACTAAGGAGGTAGAGGCTGGAGGATCACAAGTTCAAGGTCATCCTTGGATACATAGCAAGTTTGAAGTCACTGTGCCTCAAAAAATAAATAACAAAGAAGAATAAAAATAAAGTTAAAAAAATCAGGAAATTATTTCTTCATTCAAACTAGATCTGTCATCAGTTTCTAAACACATCTTTGTGTGTGTGTGTGTGTGTGTGTGTCTGTCTGTCTGTCTGTCTATGCGTGCATGTGTGCATTTGTAAGCCCATGTGTGTTTATGTGTATGTGTTGACGCCTTGCTTTCTTTAGATGTATTAACTCATTTATTCATTCCATAATTAGTTATTAAGTGTGTAGCATCAGACTTTTTGCTAGATGCAGGTAATTCAAGGGTGAAATGATACCTTCAAGAAGTATATGATCCACTGGACAGAGAGACATGATTGAATGATCACACCAGCAAGTGGTATGGGAGCCTGTGTTTGAGGACTGGCACCACAAAGCCAGGGAGCGATGTTAATGGCAGAACTATTCACAAGAGTCATGTTATGGAATAGGTGCACATCCAGGGATGCATGGATAAAGATGATGTGGAACATATACACAATGGGATATTCTTCAGATAAAAGGGGGACAAAATTACATCACTTGGGGGAAAGTAGATAGGACTGGAGATCATTATGTTAAGTGAAACAAGCCAGACTCAGAAAAAACAAAACTGCATTTTTTTTTCATTGCAAAATCCATATTAAAAAGGAAAAAAAAGACAGGAATGTATAAAGGGGCTATTTGGGGAGAAAGTGGGGAACAGCAGGTGAGGACGGGGGGGGGACACTGCATATGTGTATGGAAATACAACAGAGTCCTCGATTCCTTCTATTCCCATTCAGATTTTTGGTAACAGTTGTAAGCAACCAGTGTGTAGGTAGCAGGCTAAAACAGAGAAACAGTGTGAGGCATAGAACTAACACTGGCACCTCTGAGAACTGGAACCATGTTTATTTTGGCCTTTTGTTTTGGTAACTGGTTTTGAGGAGAAAATTACATTTTTCCTTTTAAAATATGGTCTTATTAAATGTAGTTCAATGAAATTGATATAAAGTCATCATTCTTTGTGTTTTTCTATTCTCTCTCTCTCTTTTTTTTTTCTTTCCTTATGGTACTTGGAATGAAACCAAGCCTTGTTCTCAGCAAGCATCCTGCCACTGAACTGTACCTCCAGTCATTCTTATTTACCAAAGAAAGAAAACACCAGTATTTAAGAATAAAATGTTTCCAGCCGGGCATGGGGGCACACGCCTTTAATTCTAGCACTTGAGAAGCAGAAGCAGGTGGGTCTTTCTGAGTTCAAAGCCAGCCTGGTCTACATAGTGAGTTCCTGGCCAGTCAGTGCTGCATAGAAAAAGGAAAAGAAAAAGGATAAAATGTTTTCTGAATTATAAACAGCAAGACCATGAAACACAATGTGAACAAGGTGAATTGGTGGTATCCTATAATCTCAGCACTGGAGGGGGTTGAGGCAGGAGGATTGCCAGGAGTCTGAGGCCAGCCTGAGCTGCAGAGCAACACCTTGTCTCATAAAAGAAAAAAAGAAACACACACATAACATACAATGTGACAACAACAAAAGAAGAGCAAAGAAAGTCATAAGGCAAAATAGACATAATCCAAGAGGGAGAAGGAAAAAACGATGCGCTGAGCACATCAGATGAGCTGCTTCTGTGCTGAGCTGGGTTTTGTTTAATCCTCACAGCGTTTCTATGAGGGCAGCACTATGATTTTACAGAAAAAACTGGAGCACAAAGACTAAATAACTTGTATAGGTTCACAGAGCAAAGAGTAGTATAGACAGGACTCAAGTTTCCACAACATACCTCTCCAGAGTATGAATTCTCAATGGGACACAAAATTGGTTTCTAGCCAGGCATGGTGACACACACCTTTAATGCTAGCACTTGGGAGGCAGAGGCAGGTGGATCTCTGTGAATTCAAGGTCAGCCTGGTCTACATAGCAAGTTTCAGGACAGTCAGGATTATGTAGTGAGGCCCTACCTCAAAATAAAAAGAAAAAATTTTAGGAGCTGGGTGTAGTGCAGCCTTGTAATCCCAGTACTCAAGAGGCAAAAACAGGAGAGTCAGAAGTTCAAAGCCATCCTTGGCTACATGTGTGCAAGACCAGCCTGAGTGAGTCCCTTACTAAACAAACACACAAACAACAACAAAAAAGAAAATTGGTTCTTAGGGAGTGAAAAATCCTAGACAATATTGTTAACCATTACATACTGTAGTGCATAACAGATCAACATATCAATCATATTAAAGTATTCATAGAAAAGAGGAAGTTAGTTAAATGAAATAACCTAAAAAGTTTTCTTGGGGGCAACAATGAAGGAGCGGAGAATCAGGGCTGCAGAGTCGGAGCTCTGTTTGTTTGGTTGTTTTTCTTGAAATAGGATCTCCCTCTAACCCCAGTTGGCTATGCTGACCAGGCTGGCCCCACATCCCCTGGTGGACATCTCATCCACAAGTCCTTTGTGACTTGACCTCACAAAGATCTGTCAGCCTCTGCCATGGAGTACTGGGATTGAGGGTGTGAACCACCTTGCTGGCTTTGTTTTGGTTTCTTGAGACAAGGTCTCCCAGTAGCCCTAGGCTGGCCTCCATCTCACAGAGATCTACCAGCACTTGCCTTAAATCCCAGCACGCCTGAGAGCCTGAGCTCTGAACTACCATTTGATAATGCTTTTCAGCTGTTTTGTTGCGTGCCTTTTCTTCAGAGGCCAGACCAACCGGGCACCACCACATCTCTTTATGTGGTTCTCTCAGGCCTGGAGCAAAGTGGATTTTGACCAGTGAAACCTGTCTGTTATGAAATAGTGGGTTTTGCTTTCTCTTATCAATCATGGACTTAGCAAATAACATTTCATTTATTACATATATGTTTTATTTTATTTTTCTATTCTTCTTTTACTGACATAACTGCATATTCCTATGACCAAAGACAGTCCTGGGGAAACTTCTAGAATGGGTCCAATTTCTGCTGGTCCTTCTGTGAGTTTCCTTCTCACACTTCATTCATTTATTCATTAAACTCATAAACATTTATTGATTGCCCTTGAAATTACATTCACTCCCACATTTTAATGACATCATATATGCTAATAAGTTTCATTTGTCTAATGACTCAAAAATATTTTATTTTTGCTTTATTTATATGTCTGTGTGTGTCTCTATGTGTGTGATATGTGTGTTTAAGCGGGTGCACGTGTGGAGGTCAGAGGACAACTCTGTGGAGTAGTTGTCTTTCCACCTTTATGTAGGTTCAGAAATTGAGCTCAGGTAGCCAGGCTTACATGGCAAACACTTTTCTTCCCTAAGCCATACTGCCATATGAGTCTCTGAAATTTTTATAATCTTAGCAAAATTTCTTCCCACCCTCCCACTCTTTCCCTTTCTTCCTGCCCCCTCCCCAACACCTCCAGTGCTCCCTCCCCCCCAGGGTCTCACTATGTGGCCTTGAACTTGTGGCACTCCTCCAGTGCTGGGATAACAGGCATCAACGCCACACTCCTCTTCCAGCACAGGGTCCTTTCTGGGCATTCTAAAGGATCACACTTCCTGGTGGACATCTCATCCCCAGTGTCCACATCACTCACACTCAGCCCATCCGAAGGGCATTGCCCTCTCATCACCTGTGCTTCTACTTCTTCCCTTTAAGAAGTGGCAGCTTTATCCACCTCACTGACCTAGAAATCTTGGGTCACTAGTCCCCGTCAGCGACCATATCTTAACAACTGGGCTTCCTTACCGTTGCTCATATCTACATTCTCTAGTCATACTGCTGCAAGGAAATTCAGATTGTCATCACTTCTACCTAGAAAACTGCTCCTTCTTTGAAACTCTCAATGCTTAAAGAATGCAGACCCTTTATGATCTGCCCTCATTGGACAGATCATCTCATGACTACCCATACCCTAAACTATTGTGGCTAGTAAGACATTTTTAATAGTTACTAAGAAAATGTTTGAATTAGAGACTCTAAGGGGGCATATGTGTCCCGACCAAAGCCACCTTTGATGTACAGATTGGAGCAGGTGTTCTTTGTTTGGTCTAAGTATGGATTCCACCTAACATAGACTCTTTATCTCCTTTTTAAGTATACTCTGCTTGAAAGCAAAGACATCAAGCACAGCACACCTGTGTCATCCATCAAGCAGTACACCTGCATCATTGCTGCAGTGCCTTGCAGAGTGCAGACACTCAATAAATATGTTTCTGCACAATCACTAGTGACTACTATTCTACAGATTCACATGTTCTTTCTCTTGGAAATGGAATTATGTCATGAGACCACAGTATTTCTTATCCATGTAATTTGACAGGAGGAAAAAAAATAAACTATAAATTCAATTTACTGACTTACTTATTGAGGAAATTGAGATATTACTAAGTAAAATACAGATACCCAGACCAGCTTTTTCCCAATGACAGATATGTAAAAATATAGCGATTGCTAATACCAGTTTGTGACATGCTTTCTCAGTTTATTTAATATAATTATAGCTTGCAATCTATAAATAAACAACAGAATAGTCAAGCAACATATAAATTTCTGGAAGAAATATAGGTAAATTCACTGTTTTGATTAAAAATTTGGGACTTAAACCAAAGAATATATTTTAAATTCAGAAGAAAACAAAGTATACTAAATTATAGTTGCCCTTAGCTTAAAGCTCACGAAATCTAGATTCATTGCAGGAAACACAAATACACACACACACACACACACACACACACACATATAATTAAAATTTTCTTTAAATTTTTTAAAGTTTGAGAACTTTTAAAAAACCTCTGTGAGTTAATCCCAGGATTTTCTAAGTTAGGTGGAAACTTTGCTTACTTTACTTCAGCCTTAGAACGAAGAGCGTACCTCCTAAAATTCTAGCAAATTGTACTGGTACTCATCTAGAATCCCAACATGCAGGAGGCCCAGGCAGGAGGTTCATTGCTAAGTTCAAGGCCAGCCTGGGTTACATAGTGAGATCCTGTCTAAAGTAAAATAAATTAGTTAGCTGTGGTAGCTCACGCTTTTTTGTTTCTTTGATTTGTCTTTTTTTTTTTTTTAAGAGAAGGTCTCCCTGTAGCCAACTGGCCTGGGACTTGCTATGTAGACCAGGCTGGCCTTGATGTCACAGAGCCAAAGGCACATGCCTTAAATCCTAGCACTCCAGAGGCCGAGGCAGGAGGACTGAGAGTTTTAAAATTTTTGTTTTAGTTAGCTTACAAGGTAATGTGTTTCAGTGTGATATTTTCACACCTAATTATGATTATGCTTTTTTTAATTTGCCCTCCTAAGACCCTTCCCCATCCCCTTTTACCCCCTTTTCTGGTCCCCTTCTCCCCAAACAGCCCCTCCTGCTTCATGCCACAAGTACTCTATTACGCTCTCTTGTTCCCACTCCTCCTTTTAGACCTCTTTCTCTCCTCTTATAAACCACTTCCTACTTTCATGTCCTACAAATATGTATATGTGTGTACATGTATGTATAAATGTAAATCTATATTCTACATACCATAATTAATCTTGATTATCCACTTTGGTTGCTAAAACTCCTTCCCTTGAGAGATGTAAACAACGGCCACCCCTCCTCCCTCAATCCCAACAAAAAGTGAGCTACAGTTTCACCAAAGTGTACTCTGGGAAACCAATGAGTTTACAGAACTTACTTACACTACACAGGATAAAGAGTTCGTTACAGGAGCATAGGTGTTTCCCTACTAAGGCCCTACGGGAAAGTCTTCCCCCAAGCACAGATGCTGGCTTCCCCAGAGCCACATAAATACTGCCCCTCCCTTAATCTTCTCTAGCCTGTATGAATTGCATAGGTCACAAGTGGGGATCTGGTGACTCCCCTGCCCCTTCTTCTATGCTGGGCCTCTACACTCAACGAGCCCAGCTCTGATGGATGCTCTTTGGCAAGCAGGCATAGGAGAGTTCAGGAAGATCTTGTCTTTCTGACTCAGAAGACGGTCTTGTACAACTTAACAGAATTTAGAATCACCTAGAAGACACATGCCTTTGAGGTTGTTTCTAGAGAAGTTTAACTGAGGAGGGAAGATCTACCCTGCACATGGGTGACACCATCTCATAAACTGAGGTTCCAACTGAGTAAAGGGAAAGGTGAAGGAAGCACCAGTATTCATCTTTCTCCTTACCGAGTTTACTAAGCTCCTTACTGAGGGTGCAGTGTGACCAGCCACCTCACACACACCCCACCCCGCACCCCACCCCCGCCATGCCGTCCACCATGTTGAACATTATCCTTCTTAAACAGTGAACCAAAATAAACCTTTTCTCCCTTAAATTGCTTTTGCCATGTATTTTGCCACAGCAATGAGAAATCTATTATTATTTATGAGAGGAAATATTTGTCTTCCGGAGTCTGGCTTCTTTCACTTAACATAGTGATTTCCAGTTCCATCTGTTTTCCTGCAAATGACATTATTTCATTCTTCTTTACAGCTGACTAAAATTTCATTGTGTACATGGACCACATTTTCTTTATCCATTCATCTGTTGATGGCTGGTCCTGTTTCTAAGGTATTGTGAATAGTATAGGAACAAACATAGATGTCCAAGTATCTCTTATGGCATGCTTAGAGTTCTTTGGCTATGTATCCAAGACTGGTATAGCTGAGTCATATAGTAGTTCTATTTTCAGTTGAGGACCATCCACACTGATTTCCATAGTGGCTGTACCAATTTACATTCCCACCGACAGTATATAAGGATTATTCTGTTTCCACATCCTCACCAGCATTTGTTACTTGTTTGTTTCTTTGTGTGAGACAAGAGTTTGTGTAGCTCAGGCTGACCTCAAACTCACTATGCAGCTCAGGCTGGCCTTTAACTTGAACTTCTGAGCCTCCTGCCCTTATGTCTCAAGTACTGAGATTACAAGTGTGCACAACATCCAACTTTGTTGTTCTTATTTGTTTTCTTTTTAACTCAATCCGGTTCCCTCTTCCCTTCCTCATTCCCACCGCAGCCACCACCCTGTTGGCCACCACAATACATTAGTTGGACATTACTCTTAATAATCTATAACTAAGCTAAAATAATCCCTTTCACTCAAAACCTTGTTTTGTTTCTTAATTGCAGGGTAAAGTAATAGTACTAGAGAGAAGAGAGAGATGCACAGGTCATTAGAAAGAACTCTAAATTGAGTCATGATTTTCAAGCTTATTTTTCTTATTCCATAGCCTAATGCTAATTAGATCACAGAGTCAAGAATCCAGAAAATGAAGTAAAAAAAGAGGTGTGCTGATTTTAATAAATACTGTTTTCCTTCCTTATCTATTGGCTTATATCTAATTAATAGATGGATTTGAAAAACTTGGCCAAAAATAGAGATTACTAATAAATTTTCAAATAAGCTGTGTGCTGAAATTCTGTGTAAATAACAATATAAAGCAAGTTTCTGCAAAGACATTAAAGGCTACTTAAACTATATCTTATGAGAGTATTAGCATATTCTGACCTGATATTATAATATATAAAAATTTGTATTCATATAAGACTGGTTGAGAGTGTTAAAATCAATAAATAACAGGGTAATTTTTGTGGTTTGTGACATAAAGTGAATATTTTATATTTTGTTTTCTATTAAATAAGTACTTTTTATGATGTATGCGTATTAAATAATTTATTTCTATCCTTTCCAATGTACAAAACTTAAAGGTATGCATTTGCATTTTGAGAACATTTTTAGAAGAGGTGATGCCTAAAATAACATCAATAGTTCATGTTACAAACAGAACATTTTTCATTCTCTCAACATCAGTCCAGGAAAATGGTGTACATTGGAATACAGCACAAAAATAGACTCAACTCAGTTGGAATTATAATATGTGTAGCACTGATGCTACTTACTGATGACTGCAAAGGTATTTTCTTCTGCTATTTTGTAGCTCTTCCACTTAAGAGCAAGATACAAGGGGCGCATGTGGTGGCACACACCTTTAATCCCAACACTTGGGAGGCAGAGGCAGGTGAATCTCTGTGATGTCAAGGCCAGCCTGGTCTACATAGTGAGTTCCAGGCCAGCTGGGGCTACAGGGAGACCCTGTCTCAAAAACACTAAAAAACAACAAAATAACAAAAAAGAGTAAGAAACGGAAATATAGTGTTAGTAAAAAGGGGATTGTGCTAAATTGTTCCCAAGTGGTCAAGGCCTGTTCCACTCTTAAGAAACACATTAATCTTTCATAATGAAGTATGAGTTCTTTGGGCTATGTGCATTGCAGTGCTTGAAAATGCTTAGATATTTTAATACCAATCCATCTACGTAGAACACATGGCTTAGTATCTATTTTATATCCAGGTTTGCATGATGATTTTATTTAAAATACATTCCAAGTAGTTTTTTAATTCCAGTCACTTTTATATCAGCTTAGAAGATATGCTGGCACCCAATACAATTTACAATTTTCTAAAGGGTTTTTATTCACGTGATTTTGATTTCAAAGATACAGAGGCTGGGGGTGTGGCTCAGTTGGTATAGTGCTTACCTAGCACATATGAAGGCCTGGGTTCAATCTCCAGCACTGTATAAACTGGGTGATGTGATATATATCTGTAATCCCAGCACTCAAGGTACAGGCAGGTGTATCAGAAATTCAAGGTTATTCTCTGTTACATAACATGTTTGAGGCCAGCTTGGACTGCATGAGAACTTGTCTCAGAAAAAAATAAAAACAATAGTTTAAAAGATGTAGAAATAGTTTCTAATTTGTTCACATATTTGAGGCATAAATTTTGAGCAGTCTGAATATAGCTCCTGATTGAGAGTGCAGGTATAATCAGACCAAATAGTAAGTGGCTGAATGGGAGAGGCCCTTAAAAGGAGCACACAAAATCAGATAGGAAGGAAACAAACCAGGGGCTGATGACACTGCTGTCTCCCCAAAGCTCATGTCTCTAGTCTCTGATGCTAGACAAGGTGGTAATAGGTGGGACCTAGATGGAGGTCTAAGGGTATGCCCACACAGTCTCCCTCTTTCTCTTTTTCATGACACTGCTGGATTTAGTGTTACGGATGGTCCTGGCACCAGCACTCAGATCCTCCAAAAGAGCGGCAAATGCTGATAACAGCTGATCCATTGTCCCAGCCCCAGGCTTTTCTTTTGTTGTTCTTTATGATGCTGGGGTGGAACCGAGAGCCTTGGGCAAGCTAGGCAATTGTTCACCACTCAGCTTCACCGTGGGAAAGACCTTACCACTCATTCCTTCCACTGCTGCTGCCATGGGCTCTGTTGTTACATCCCTACACCAAGAGGGCCTGCCAGTCTTGATAAACCCCCAAAACTGTGAGCCAAAATTAGTCCTCCCCCCACTCTCTCATTATTTTATCTGGCTGGGTAGCTCACCCTGGCCTAGTATTTATTAGAACTCACTACATGGGGCTGGAGAGATGACTCAGCAGTTAAGAACAGTGACTGTTCGTGCAGAAGACCCAGGTTCGAATCCCAGCACCCACATGGCACTAACAGCTGTCCGTAACTCCAGTTCCAGTGGATCCGACAGCCTCTTCTGACCTCCGCAGGCATTGCATGACATGGGTGCATTTACCTGCATGCAGGCAATACACCAATACATGCATACACATAAAATAAAAATAATAAAATATGAAAAAAAAATTCATGACATACTGTAGCCCAGACTCAAACTCTCAAACTTTCAATCTTTGGGTTGGTTGGGCTACAGGGCATCAACATGAAATTAATAAGCTTCTGTACAGCAAAGAAAATAGTCACCCTTCATGGATGCAATGTGACCAGCTGCCTCAAACTCCTGCTGCTAGGACTCCCTACCATGATGGGGTATACCTTCAAACTATGAGCCAGGGTAAACCCTGAGCTGCCTCAGCCTCCAGATAACTGGGATTACAGGTGCATACCACTGTATCTGTGTAGAAAGGTATTCTTTTTAAAAAGACATTTTATTTGGGCCTGGAGAGATGACTCAGTGGTTAAGAGCACTGGCTATTCTTGTAGAGGACCAGGGTTCAGTTCCCAGCCCACATGGCAGCCAACAACCATCTGTAACTCCAGTTCCAGGGGATCTGATGCCCTCTTTTGACCTCTGTGGGCATTGCATGACACAGGTGCACTTACATACATGCAGGGAATACACTCATACATATAAAATAAAAATTAATTAAAATTTTAAAACATTTTATTTACTTTTATTGTATGTCTATGAATGCTTTGCTTGCATGTCAGCATGTGTGCTAGTGCTGAGGAGGTGGAGACAGGAAAATCCCTGGAGCTTGTTGGCTACCTATCTCCACACATGTGCACACACATGCACTTAAAAGAATAAAAGAAAAAAACTGTGAGAACACCAATATTGAAGGGAAAAAGCCAAGTGTGGTGCACACCTTTGGTCCCAGAACTTGGGGGAGGTAGAGGCAGGCAGGTCTCTGTGAGTTTGAGGCCAGCCTAGTCTACATAGCAAGTTCCAGGCAAGCTGGTGCTACAGGGAGACCCTGTCTCAAAACAAACAAACAAACAAACAAAAAAACCACACTCTGAATCTTACCAACCATGAGAACCATGCTCTTTCCTCAGTGTATTTTATATGACTTTAGATCATTGTAACCAGAGATTCAGGAAGCATTTAAAGTATGAAAGTGTTTCTACTTTCCTCTTTCATTGAAAAAGCCTTCATATGGACAGGCTTGCATAGCTTATGTAAACTGATACTCAACTTGTAACATCTGTCTAGAGCCACCTAAAATACTTCATGTATCAACTGGAAAAGCTACAAGGCCCCATCTGTATCTGCCTGGTTTTGCTTTCTAGAAAGTGAATATAAGCCTGTGGTTTGGCATGGTGTTGGGGAGTTCCACATGGATGTGACATCAATTGGGGGCCACAGGGCCACTCTCACAATGCCCTCCTTCTACAGCGAACATGCAGCATTTTGTGTCACCAATTTGAAAGTGGGAAACAACTATCCAACTTCCCCTAACATTACCACGGTTTGTATGTACACTTAGAACATCCCAGAAGCTGGTTATTGAGCTGCTTGCTTGTGTTTTGGGGGTAATAAAATGAGTAAAGCATTCATAGAAGAGAAAATTAATCTAAGTAGCTGGATGTGGTGGCACATGCCTATAACCCCAGCTCTTGAGAAGCTAAAGCAGGAGACTTTGAGTTTTAGGACAGCCTGGTCTACAGCCTGGGCCACAGGACACCCTGTCACAAAAGAATAAGAGGAGGAGGGAAGAAAATGAATTGAAGTAAAGTTAACTGTTTTAAATATAGTTGTAAGACTGACAGATGAGAGTGGGTGTGACGCTCCATTTATTTGATTTTAGGGAAGCATTAATGTGAACACAGCACTACTTACACCCGGATGTAATTCTATACCCGATAAGAGCTTAATCTTCCTTTTTAAAGTAAAAGTTATATACATAGAGTCTTTGCCAGGTGTGAGTACACCCTGTAATCCCAGCTCTTGGGAGACAAAGGTAGAAATATTGTCACAAGCTGGTGACCAGTTTGTTCCACAGAGTGATTTCCAGGCCAGCATAAACTACATAGTAAGACCCTGTCTCAAAACAAGCAAGAGTCCTATGTCTCAGGTTAATTGTCATTGTATTTCTTATTGTGCTTCCCTCTGTTTTAATGAAATTCTCTTTTCTTTCTCTCATTAAAAACTGAAGTTAGGCCGTTTATTATCAACTTCAAGGCCACCATTAAAAATATTAACACTAGGGGCTGGAGAGATGGCTCAGCAGTTAAGAACACTGGTTGTTCTTGCGGAAGACTGGGGTTCAAATCCCAGCACCCACATGGCAGCTAACAACTGTCCATAACTCCAGTTCCAGGGGATCCGACAGCCTCTTCTGTCTTCTGCAGGCATTGCACGACATGGGTGCACTTATCTACACACAGGCAATACACACATACACATAAAATAAAAAAAAAAAAATAAGTTAAAAAATATTAACACTAAACCAGGCATGGTAGTAGTGGTCCCAGCACTCGGGAGGCAGAGGTAGGCAGATCTTTGTAAGTTTGAGGCCAGCCTGGTCTACATAGTGAGTCCCAGGCCAGCCAGAGCTACATTGTAAGACCTTGTCTCAAAAAACCAAATATATATTTACATTATTATATAATAATATATTAACACTGATTATTATATTATTTATATTAACTGATTCTACCATCTAATATAATCATGTGTCAATAGGCTCTAATTTTCAGTTGGTTAAATAAAAAAAAGAGTATCACATTTAATTGAGAATTACTATTTTAGTACCACATCAGATTAATAATATTTAAATAAGGGGAACATGTTACATACTAAACGTAATTTAGGTTTTATTAATTTAAAAATAAAACCAATTAAGAATTTTGCACTGTCTCAGCCTCCCCATCAGAGCCATTCATTCATTCATTCATTCATGCATTCATGCATTCATTGCTGCTATATTTATTGAGCTTACTAATGCCAAGCACAGTCGCAGGAACAAGAAATTAAAAGACAGTTAAGTCAGGGCAGAAAAGCGTGTGCCTATAATTCCAGCACATAAAAGGTAGAAGGGAGAGGAGGGCTTGACTCCAGGAGTTCAAGGTAACCTAGTGAGTCTCATCATAAAACAAAACAGGCAAATAGATGCAGAGTGAGGGACCCCGGCCTCTAGGAATTTGGATCAAATACTATTGAAAGGGTAGATGAAAGACCCACTTCCTACAGGTTTCATGTTGGGATCATTCCAGGTATCAGAGAGTTCCTAGTACATAGCTTTGAATCAAAGCATGACCACATCTCCAGCCTGGAGTTGTGAGCTATAGTCCCAACTCCTCAGGAAACGGAGGCAGGAGATAACCTGAGCCTGCCAGGACTTTGAGACCAGCCTGGGTGACATCAGGAGACCTCTTCTCAAAGCACAAAAACACCACCATATTTTCTACAGAACTTTTAGTCAACTCAACATAGCTACCAGTGCCCATAGCTAAGTCAATTTGAATTGATTTACTCAAAACAATTTCATGTAATTGTATGACTGCTTTACAGAGCATCACATACACACTGTCTAATTCCTTCTCTTTGCCTATTACCTACAACCCTCTTTTAAAAACAGTTATTTATTCTTGATTTTCTTTAGGTCTGAGTGTTTTTGTTAGTCCATGCAATGCCATGACTTGCATGTGTTTTGCTTGCTCTGGAACATGTTCAGTGTTTTGAAGTGCATTTTAGTTTAGTTTATCATTCATGGATGAAAACCACTCGTCTGCTTCCCAAACCTGCTATTTCCCGACAGGAAGCACTAGGTCATCGCTCTTCTTGGCCTACAAGGCACAAATTATCTAACTATAGAGAGAAGAGGGTGTGCTTCATCTCTAGCATCTAATTTTTACCCTCTGCCCAGATTTATTACATGAAAAATGTACTTGAAAGAACCCAAGGAAATGGTGACAGTGCTCCACACTGGGCTCAAGTCTGTTTATATTCTCTCATCCAACTGGACCTTGGACCTACTGCTTGGGAGAGCAGATGAACCCGGGCCCAGACATGTGAGAAGCACTCACACACGGTCCTGGTCCTCCTAGCACTGAAGGCGCCATCAGGCCAGGATGGCTTGGGTTGGGCAGTGCAGCAGTAAGTGAGTGGGGAGACTTTGAGGCTTAACTCTTTTTCTTTTTTTCCTTTTTTTTTTCAGAAGAAAAAAAATGTATGCATATATTTGCTTAGTACACATAAGCACAGAAGTCCAGAGTAATCAGCCCCAACACATCACCTTCCCTACCTCCAACCTTTGTCCATTGTCCTCGAATTAAAGATACTTTCTGGCATCTTGTTTGTTTTTTTCAGGTGTTTTTGTTCTGTTTGGTCTTTTGAGACAGGCTGTCCAACAGCCAGGCTAGGCTCTAACTTCCTGTGCAGCTGAGGCTGATCTTGAACTCATCCCCCTTCCTTCACTTTCCCTAGGGCTAGAATTTTAGGGCCTGGATACTACACCCAGCTCCCACCCAGGAAGAAAACAATAAGGATTCAGGCTGCACTGTAGACTGGATGAGGAAGTGATGATTTGGTCTGGGTGGAGGACAGTGAAAGGTAATACACAGAACTGGCTTGGGATCCTGATGAGGTGGAAGGACTATTGGGATTGAAATAGTGAAAGAACTTGTGTGTGAGCTGGGATGTAGCTCAGTGACAGAGCATTTACCTAGCTTGTACATGACCTTGGGTTCAGTCTCCAGCACTGAAAACAGGAATGGAATGAAAGAGAGTAAGAAGGGAGAAACAAGGGCTGGAGAGGTGGTTCTGTGGTTAAGAGCACTGATTGTTCTCCCAGAGAACCCAGGTTCATTCAGTTCCCAGTACCTATTTGGTGGCTAACAACTGTCCATAACTCCAGTTTCAGAGGATCCTACACCCTCTTCTGGTCTCTGTAGGCATTGCACACATGTAGTGCATTTACATAACTGCAGGCAAAACATTCTTATACATTAAATACAACTTTTTAAAATTAAAAGAAAAAAAGAAGTCAGAAGATGAGAGTGATGAGGGGGCTGAGAATGGAGTCAGCTTACACTTCTAAAATATGGCAGAGAGAGAGAGAGAGAGAGAGAGAGAGAGAGAGAGAGAGAGAGAGAGAGGCTGAGGGGACAGAAGTCTATAGGGGGAGCAATATAGGGGAGAGGGAGGACAGAGGGAAGATTCTTAAGACAGAGGCGAGGGTGAAGGGGGGAGAGAGAGAGAGAGAGAGAGAGAGAGAGAGAGAGAGAGAGAAAGTGAGAGGCTGAGGGGTCAGTAGTCTATAAGGGGAGAACTATAGGGGCCAAGGAGGCCAGAGTGAAGATTCTTAATGACAAGGTGAGGGCATAATGGGGAATGAGACCTACCATGCTTGCTGCAATAGGAATGCTCACATGCTCACTGAATCCAACCTAGCACAAGGAATTTGTTATTGCCTGCTCTCCCTCCCATATCTCCCTCCCTTCCTCTTTCTTTCTTTCTTTCTTTCTTTCTTTCTTTCTTTCTTTCTTTCTTTCTTTCTTTCTTTCTTTCTTTCTTTCTTTCTTTCTTTCTTTCTTTCTTTCTTTCTTTCTTTCTTTCTTTCTTTCTTTCTTTCTTTCTTTCTTTCTTTCTTTCTTTCTTTCTTTCTTTCTTTCTTTCTTTCTTTCTTTCTTTCTTTCTTTCTTTCTTGACAAGATCTCATGTAGCTGGGAACTCTCTATGTAGCCAAAAAATAGTTCTGAGCTTTTGAGACTCCTGCTTCTACCTTCCAAGTGCTGGGATTACAGGTGTGTAGCATCAAGCCTGGTTTTATACAGTCAGTCCTGGTATTGAACACAGGGCTTCATATATGCCAGCTTGGGTATTCTTTTATTATTTTTTCAGTGCTACGGGTCAAAGTCAGGGCTTCACACATGCTTGGCAAATTTTCTGCTATTGCGGCTCCATCTCCAGCCAATTTTTTTTTTTTTTTTTGGTCTGTTTGAGACAGGCTCTCCCTGTAGCTCCAGGTGTCCTGGAACTCACTATGTAGACCAGGCTGGCCTTGAACTCACAGAGATCCACCTGCCTCTGCCTCCTGAGTGCTGGGATTAAAGGCGTGTACCACCACGCCTGGCTTTTTCTTCTCTTTTTTAAAAAAATTAATTTATTTATTTTTATCTTATGCATATAAATGTTTTGCCTGCATGTACGTAACTGCACCCATGTCATACAATGCCTGTGGAGGCCAGAAGAGGGTGTCAGATGCCCTGTGACTAGTATTACAGACAGTTGTCAGCCATGCCAGTGCTGGGAACTGTTGAACCATCTCTCCAGCCCCTTTCTTTCTTTTCTATATTTTATTTTACATCTAACAGACAAATAATAATCTTAACTTGTAGAAGTGGAATTGAATGGTGGCAACCAGAGGCAAGGCAGAGGTGGTGTGCAGAAAAAGGGGAGTCACTGGTGAGTGATAGTCTCTTTTGGTCTGCTATAAAACACAGGTTTCCATTGCTACAACAAAATACTAGAGACAACTAATTATATTTTTAAAAGGATTATTTTGACTTACAATTTTGGAAATTCCAGGCCATGATACATTGATTTTAGGGCCTGGGGCAAGCCAGCACATTTCAGTCTAAGAGTACAGGAGAGCTTAGGGATGCAGCTCAGTTGGTAGAGTGTTTGCCTAATAGTTACTTTCCCTGTTGCTGTGATAAAATACCCTGAGAAAAGCAATTTATAGGGGAAAGGGTTTGTTATGACTAGTTCAATGCAGAGAAGTCAAAGCAGCAGGAGCTTGAAGCATTGGGCCGTGTTGCACCTGCCATCAGGAGGGAGAGCAATGACTGCTCAGCTCAGCTGGCTTTCTCCTTTTATGCAGTCCAGGACCCATCCCAGCAAATGGTGCTGCCCACTGTGGATGAGGGTATTCCTACTTCAATTAGCCAAATCAAGATAACCCCTCACAAGTGTGGCTAGGAGTTAACCTAGTCAATATAATCCCCTCACAAGTATGCATGGAGGCTTGTCTCCAGTGATTTCAGATACTGTCAAGTTGACAATCAACACCAACCACCACACCTAGCACACACAGAGTAATCAACACTAACCATCACACCTAGTATGTACCAGCATGAACCTGGGCATAGTGGTGCATGCCTGAAATCCAGGATAAAAGAAACTCAAGGTCACCCTCAACTGCATAGTGACTTTGAGGCCAGCCTGGACTACATGAGAGTCTATCTTAAAATCACATAGAGGAACACAACTAACTATTCATGGCCAGAAAACAAAAGAAAAGAGACCAAGGTCCCACAATCCCTTCAAGGGCACACCTTCAATGGCCTAAAGACCACCCTCTAGGCCCCTGTTTTTAAAGCTTCCACCATCCCCTAATAGCACCACAGGCTGGGGAACCAAACCTTCAACACATGGGGAACATTCAGGATCCAAACACAGCAGTATATTTCAAAATAGGCAAAACTGAATTTTAAATGTTCTCAGCACACACACACACACACACACACACACACACACACGATGACTATTTGAGGTTATGGATATGCTAATTAGCTTGATCAGATCATAACTCTGCGCATGTAAGCAGGAGATGCGTCTTTCACATCATGTCTCACCTGCTCTCAATATGCACCAAGGTACAGATTGGGATTTATGGGTCCAGATCTGTGTTGAATTGTCATAATGTACAAATGGAGGATGACCCCCTTCTACCTCATCACTCACCTGACAAAGTCTTAAATCTGAATACATAATCCTTAGACTGGATAGGGAGTTCTGATAACTAAGGTCCACACTGCCTTTGTTTCGCCCATGGACTAAGTCTGTATGGTCTGTACTTTCTCAAATAGATGAAAATATCAAAAGAAGAGTACTTTTTAAAAAATTTTTTGTTTTTGTTGGTGTTTTTTGAGACAGGGTCTCCTTATAGTCCCAGTTGGTCTGGAACTTGTTATATAGACCAGGCTGGCCTCAGTCTTACAGAGATCTACTTACCTCTGTCTCCAGGGCACTGGGATTCAAGGTGTATGCCACCATGCCCCACCTAAAAGAATAATATTTTGTGAGCAAGCAGCAAATGCTACATAAAATTCAAATTTCAGCATCCCCTGCTATGTTAGTTACTTTTCTGTTGCTGTGATAAAATATCATGAGCAAAAACAATTTATAGGTTTATTGGGGCTTATGGCTCCAGGGAGGGAGGAATTCATAATGACTGGGATGGTAAGGCATGATGTCAGGAGCAGGAAGCTGGCTGATCACATCTTTCATTTATACACAAGAAGCAGAGAGAGGGAACAGGAAGTGGGGTGGTGAGGCTATAAACCCTTAAAGCCTTCCCCAGATGACAGATTTCCTCCAGCAAAGCTGTACCTCCTAAAGATTCCATAACCCCCACCCCAAACAATCCTGCCAACTGGAAGACAAGTGTTCAAATACCTGATCCTATAGGACATTTTTCATTTAAACCACCACACCTAATTAAGTTCTATCAGAGCACAACCCACAGGATTTTTTTTCTAACATTTTACATATTATTTTTATTTTATGTGTATGAGAATACTGCATGGATGCACATAACTTCACCCATGTGGTACAGTGCTTTGGAGGCTGAAAGAAGACATTGGATTCCCCTGGGACTGGAGTTACAGATGGTTGTTAGCCACCATGTGGGTGCTGGGAATTGAACCCAGATCCCCTGGAAGAGCAGCCAGTGCTCTTAACCTCTGAGCCATTGTCTTAGTTTGTTTCTTCATTGCTGTGACAAAACACTCCGACCACTACCAACTTGGGGAGGAAAAGGTTTATTCAGCTTACATCTCCTAGGTCGCAGTTCATCAGGGAGCCCAAGGGAGGAACTCAGGGCAGGAACCTGGAAGCAGGAGCTGGAGCACAGGCCATGGAGGGATGCTGTTTACTGGCTTGCACCCCTGGCCCCTGCTCAGCTTGCTATCTTATCCAACACAGGCCCACCTGCCCAGGAGTGGCACTACCCATAGTGGCCTGGGCCCTCCCACATCACTCAACAATCAAGAAAATGCCCCACAGACATGGCCACAGGCCAGTCCAATGGAGGCAATTCCCCAGTTGAGGCTCCCTCAACCCAGGTGTGTTAAGTTGACACCAAAGCTGTCCAGCACAGCCTTCTCTCCAGGCCCTCATAGGATTATTTTTTTTTGTTTGGTTGGTTTTAAGACAAGGTCTCCTGTAGCCCAAGCAGTCCTTGATTCTCTATGTAGCTGCAAGATCGTGTTGAACGCCTTATTCTCCTACCTCTATCTCCTGAGTGCTGGGATTACAGTTGTGCCACTATGCCCAGTTTATATAGTGCTGGGGGTCAAACCCAGTGGATTGAACCCAGGGTTTCAAGCATGCTACAAAAGTACTCTACCAACTGTGCTACATCCCCATTCCCAACCTACTCATTTATTAATATTCAAGAGAGAGATCAGACTCAGTTAAAATCCAGGCACCATATATCTTTAATCAGTTCTTTGGCTCCTTCCATGAAGTGGATGCACTCTCTCGCTCTCTGAGTTGTGACAGGTGATAACCTTTACCTTGCATGACATAGAACTTCAATCATGTCAATTTATTTCTCCCTCTTTAGGGCAAGTTTTCTATAAACAACCAGTTATAATCTATCAAGAAACCACTTAGCAATAAGAGAAAAAAATTCATGACCATGGGTTTGAATGTCCCCATCAAAACTCCTGTTGAAATTTCATGTCCATTGTGAAGTATTAAGAGGTAAGGACCAAAGGCTGGAGTGACGACTCAGCAGTTAAGATCACTGACTGCTCTGGGCTGTATTCCCAGCACCCACATGGAGGCTAATAATCATTTGTAACTCCAGTTCCAGGGGAATCGATGTCTTCTTCTGACCTTCTTGGGCATTGTATGACACAGGTATGCTTATATACATGCAGGCAATACACACATACACATAAAATAAAAAAATAATAAATAAAAGATTTTTTAAAAAGAGATAAGGACTAGGTAAGAACTTTAAGAGCTAAGAGGTCTTAAGACCAGATAAGAGGTCTTAAGAGTTGTGGCAGCTCTGTCCTCATGAATGGATTAGTCCATTCATAGATTGATAGATTGATGTGTCAGACAGAGAGTGGCTCTGTTATCAAGGTCAGCTTGATGCTATCTTTGGAATGCACCCTCTCTGCATGTGATGCCCCATGCTGCTGCAGGACACTGCAGAGTCCCTGCTCGCATACAGGCTTTCACTACACATTGATCCCCAACTATGGCCTTTCCAGTACCCAGAATCATGAACAAACTTTTGTTTTCTTTTTAAAAATTGTATATATTCTTTTAAAAATGTATTTATTTATTATTAGTGTGGGGAGGCATATCTTACATGTGGAGGTCAGAGAACAACTTTGTGGAGTAGGTTCTCTCCTTCTACCTTTATGCCCTTTCTTTCTTTCTTTCTTTCTTTCTTTCTTTCTTTCTTTCTTTCTTTCTTTCTTTTTTTTGAGACAGGGTTTCCCTGTAGCCCCAGCTGGCCTGGAACTCACTACATAGACCAGGCTGGCCTCAAACTCACAGAAATACTCTGCTCCCAAATGTTGGGATTAAAGGCATGCATCACCACGCCCAGCTCAAACTTTTTTTAAAATTATTTTTGTTTATTTATTTTTTTATTTTATGTGTATGTGTGTATTGCCTGCATGTAGGTAAGGGCACCTGTGTTGTGTAATGCCCGCAGAGAACAGAAGAGACTGTCGATGCCCTGGAACTGGAGTTACGGACAGTTAGCTGCCGGGTGGGTGCTGGATTCGAACCTGGGTCTTCTGCAAGAACAGTCAGTATTCTTAACTGCTGAACCATCTCTCCAGCCCCCAGACATTTGCTTTTTATAAAATGCTATTCTGTGGTACTTGGTTATAGCAACTGAAAGTAGACTAGGACATTTATCTTATTATTTTTTTAATTTTTATTACTTTTATTTTTTGTATATAAGTATATTGCCTGCCTGTATGTAAGTGCACCCATGTTGTGCAATGTCCATAGAGGTCAAGAGAAAGCATCAGAGCCCCTGGAACTGGAGTTAAATACAGTTGTTAGGTGCTGTGTGGATTCTGGAAACCGAATCTGGGTCCTCTATGAGAGCAGCCAGTGATCTTAACCACTGAGCCATCTCTCCAGGTCCGACTTATCTTATGATCTCTGCATCTTAGAGGATTCAAGAAGCAAGGATAAAGAAAGTTTAGCTCTTACAGGGAGCCAAGCAGAAGACATGAAGCATCATGGTGAAGATAAAAAACACACTGGGGTACACCATGACTACCCCAAGGTAAAAGGGGTATTGTAACATAGCCACATATTGAACATCATATAGCTAGTACGAAAAGCAACATTTTAATAACATAGGAAAAACAGTGAAGATAGTAAGCGCAAAAAGAATATAAAATTTTATATACAAACTCAATTGCCTTTAAAAGAAAAAAACAGAAGGTGTGGAAACATAGGTCAGTGGGACAGACAGGAGACATCTATTAGATGCAGACCTGCAGAGGGCATATCAGCACCTCTCATACTGAGCCTGGGAATGAACATATTTATCCTATTGGGGGAACGTTGAGAGAAATACTAATTTACTTCAACTTTCCACTCCCTCATTTTACAGACAGGGAAAGTGATCCCCCAGGGAAGCAAAGAGACCCACTTACAGACACATGCCATGCTGGTAGCCAAGGAGGAAGAAGAGAAGGCTGCAGGTCAGCACCCTGTGCGTGCCAGTCATTTGGCATCGCTTGGTCTTCATCCACAGGTTGTTTTTATGTTGTAATTAAATGGAGACCTACATTTGAATAATAGAAACTTTGGGGGGGGATCTTTTTGAGACAGGGTCTCCCTATAGCCCCAGCTGGATAGGAAATTGCTATGTAGACTATGCTGGCTTTGATCTCATAGACATCTGCCTGCCTCTGCCTCCTAAGTGCTGGGATTAAAGGAGGGGAGCTGCCAACCATACCTGGATAATATACAAATTCTTTAAGCGTGTTTCCTTCTCTTGAGTTCTGCCCTGTCAATTCAGACCCTTTGTTCATACTTTCTTCTTGACATACTGATTCGTATACCTAAGTACACTTGCTGAATTTGCCTGCCCAGAGAGTTTTTTTTTTTTAAACCCAAGACACACAAAGGGCCCTTTTATTAGCATTTGTGGGATTTCTGACCTCATTTGAAAATTTAAATTTTAAATTCCTTCTTCTTCAAAGTTTGTCTTTTTAGAAAGTATTTATAATCTCTCCCCTTAACTTTTTAAGACAATAGACACTTTAAGGATACTGCTAGCCAATCCCAGCCTCCAAAGGGACCTCTCTCCTCCTAGTGAGGAACCTTAGCCACTGTGATTTGGGACCTGGTTCTCAGCTTTTTTTTTCAGAACATGCCATCAGTCACTGTGTCTCAGCCCAGCGATTCTCAGTGTCCCTAGACATTGGAATCATGGAGGGAGGGGTACTCCTAATTTCATTTTCTAGAGAGGAAGATAGAACTCTCATCTTCAGCCAAGATTGAGGACCTCTGTCTTGGGTATGTTAAAATGAATGTTTTTCTAAGTGGGTTTTTGTTGTAAAAGAAGCCCACTTGGAGAGAGTCAAAGGCCTGGCGTCTGGAAAGAAGTTTCACGTGGTATCAACAGGAGTTGGCCCAGGATGCATTAGACAAAATCATGGAAATCCTAAGGCTCATTTTTAAAACCTGCCCTGGGCCAGACAGTAGAGATTTAGATGTGGTTCCAGCTTTTAAGGGGCTTGCAATCTAGTAGCATAAGGAAAGGTGGTCTAGTAAATGCAATGACTAGTTGTGTGTGCTTGACAGAAGGGTGAATATGGGTGTCACTTCAATGAGCAATATGCCAAAATCTAATTTCAAACATATTGCCATTAAAAGAGAGAGAGAGAGAGAGAGAGAGAGAGAGAGAAAGGATCATGTATCCCATATGTAGCCGAGGATGACCTTGAATTTCGGATCCCCTGTCTCCACTTTCCCAGTGCTGGGTGTCACCACATCTAGTTTATAAAGTGCTGGGGGTATAACAAGAGCTCCTTGTATACTAGGCAAGTACTCTACCAACTGAGTTACACCCCAACCCCAGTATAAGTATATTTCTATTATATTATTCTCCAAATCAGCTTTGGGAATTTTTGTTCGTTTGCTTTACTTTATTTTCTTTTTATTTGTAGACAGGGTCTTACTATGTTGCCCAGGCTGGCTTTGAATTTTCCTCCTGCCTCTGCCTTCTGAGTGCTGGAAGTACAAGAGTGTGCTATCAACCTGACCCAAATCAACTTTGAAAGCTGTAGTAATCTGGGGCCTGAGGGTGTATGGAGCTTAGTGATAAAGCATTTGCCTCTTATGGGCAGGCCCTGATTTCCATCCTCAACACCAGAAATACAAGACAAAAACTATTGTAATTCTTGTTTAATGGAAAAAAGAAATGTACCAAATACTGTAACAGTATCCATAGCAAATGGGAAGTTATATGACCTTGAGTTCAAGTTTGGGGGTAACTTGAAATGACAAAGAGAAACTGGTTCACAAGTGGTGTAAAATAGTAACAACTCGTCTTGATAGATGACACAAATAATTTAGAATTATAGGAAAAGATAATGACTGAGTTCAGTTAAAGGTGAGCAATAAATATATGAGAAGATAATTGAACAGACCAACAATGGAAAAGAAATAATACACAGGAAGGGGAAAAATAAAGTAAAAGAAGCATATTATAGGCTAGGGATGCAGCTCAGTTGCTAGTGCTGTCTCACACCCATGACCCCCTGGGTTTGACCTCTAGCACCACCGAAGCCAGGTGAAGTGGTACATGAAGGAAGGAGGATCAGAAGTTCAAGGGTGGGCTGGGGCTATAGCACAACTGGTAAAGTGGTGATGTATACTTCCAATTCCAGCAGCACCAGGAAGGTGGGGATGAGTGGATTCCTGGGGCTTGCTGGCTGGCCAGTCAACCTAGCCTAATCAGTGAGCCCCAGGTATCACATAGAGACTATCTCACAAAAACAAGGTGAATAACTCCTGAGGACACCCAGAGATGACTTCTGGCTTCCACCATTTTGCAGAGAGAGAGAGAGAGAGAGAGAGAGAGAGAATGAATGAGAGAGAGATCCTTAGCTCCATATGGAGTTTGAAGCCAGACAGGGAAACATAAGATCCTGTTAAAACACACACACACACACACACACACACATACACACACACACAAAACAACAAACAAAAAAAGCCAATGAAATCCATATCATGAAGAAAGATTATTCCAAGCTACAGTTAAAATAGAGTTGAGAATGTCACAAGTTATTGACATTTTTTAGGCATTCATTTATTTATCGTATAAGTGGAGGACAAGTTGTGAGAGTTGGTTCGTCTTTCTACCATGTGAGTCCAAGGGATAAATTCAGGTCTTCAGGCTTGGCTGCAAGCCCCTTTATCTGCTGAGCCGTCTTGCTAGCTGGGATATATTTAAAAGGAAGAAAAAAATTACAATTTCTAAAGGTAACAAATTATACATAACAGCATAGCACCTAAAATATAAACAACCAGGGCTGGAGACATGGCTCAGCAGTTAAAAGCACTGGCTGCTCTTGCAGAGGACCCAGGTTTTGTTCGCAGCACCACACGACAGGTAGCAACTGTCCTTAACTCCAATTCCAGGGGATCTAATACCCTCTTCTGGCATACATGAGCACTGTACATTGCACACGGGTGCACTTATATACATACATAAGAGTATCCTTATATACATGCAGGCAAAACATTCATATGCACATAAGAAAATAAAAATAAATTCATAAAATAAAAAATTATAAACAACCACACAGACCTCCAATGACCAATTAGAGCATGCCATATAAAATAGATAATTTTGGATCATTTAAAAAACATTATTTTGACATGAACAAATTGAACATAAAAACTCCTTCAAGAACTGCAACAATGTCCCGCCTTAAAATCTAACGTATGAAAAATCTAATAATAATTGAAAAAGAACCAACAGTGAAATCAAGAGAAACAAACTGGGATAATTCTCAGTGAAGAATATGGATATTAAAAGAAAGAATATAAGCATCTAGTTCTTTACAAAGTCCTAGAAAATCCATTGTGCTGTAAACATTTTTTTAATTATGCATATGAGGATCCAAAATTTTTCAGCTTGGCACTGGCAGCCCATTATATCCGCTGATGGAAAACACTGAACACAGCACTCTATTACTGCAGATAGATAACATTACTGACGGTATGTTTATAACCAATAGTAATTTGTAAATAAGGTATTTTCCATTTTGGATAAACTTTATTGAAAGTAATGTATTATGGGGCTGGAGAGATGACTCAGTGGTTAAAAGCACTGGCTGCCCTTGCAGAGGACCCAGGTTCAGTTCCCAGCACTCACATGGCAGTTAACAACCATCTGTAACTCCAGTTCCAGGGGAATCCAATGCCCTCTTCTGATCTCTGTGGGCATTGCACAACCCAGGTGCACTTACACATAGGCAACACACTAATACACACAAAATAAAAAATAATAAATAAAATATTATTAAAAAGTATGGTTTGTCTATTAAAAACAAAGTTGAACTCGATTGTTGTAACTGTGGTTTATCAGTATACCTGATGGCTAATCTTGTCAATATGGCACCTGGGAAGAAGGAACCTCATTAAAGAATTTCCTCCATCAGGTTGGCCTGTGGCCATGTCTGAGGGGCATTTTCTTGATTGTTAATTGATGTAGGGAGCCCAGCCCACTGTGGGTGGTACTATCCCTAAATAGGTGGGCCTGGGCTGCATAAGAAAGGTAGCTGTACATGAGCCCGGAAACAAGCTAATAAGCAGTGTTCCTCTGTGGTTTTTGCTTCAAGTTCCTGCCTTGGTTTCTCTCAGTGATGTGCTATATATAACCTGTAAGCTAAAATAAACCCTTTCCTCCCTAAGTTGCTTTTTGGTGTCTATTACAACAACAGAAAAGCAAACTTGGACACCGTTTCTATACCCTTCTGCAAAGAGATAGTAACCCTGAGCAAAATAATCCCAAATGGTTGTTTTTCACAAGTACTGTGCTCAGGAAAGGTTCATTACTATCCAGAGTAAGGCTCTGTTCCCACGAGGACATGCTGCTGCTTCTGTGTAATCATCCTCCTCTCAAGTAACTGGCCAATCACCTTGGGGATGGTGTCCTATTGGAGACTCCAAATCATTTTCTACTGTTGGCAGATTGGAACCTCAGACTCCAAATCATTCTCTACTGTTGGCAGATTGGAACCTGTGGCATCTACTGGTTGGAAGTCTATATTGTAACTATGAACACATTGTGAGTCCATTGGGTAATGGTGATAGCTGGGGAAATAGGTTGTCAGTCATAGAACATGTCCTAGTCACAGGACATGTCTTAGCCACCATCATGGTTTTCTACACAGCCTTGCCTTTGATCTAGAAAATCACTTCAAGGTCAGTGACATGCAGCATTGGGCCCATGTTCATACCATTTACTGGGCTTCCTATGTTCCCCACTACCCAGAAGCAGGTGGCTTGACAGAGCAGTGGAATGATCTTTCTAAGACACAGCTCCAGTCCCAATTAGGTGACGGTACCTTGCAGAGATGGACTAAGGTGCCCAATATATGCTCCTGTTTCTCCCTCAGTTGAGATCTACAGTTCAGGAATCAAGGGGTGAAAGAAAAAGGACACTACTCATTATTACCCGCAAGATCCACTAACAGGGCTTGTGTTTTCTATTCCCCAAAATTCCTGTGCTGCCAATCTAAGGTCTTAGTTACTGTATTAGTTTCCTTTTTGTTGCTGTGACAATACAACTTAAAGAAGGTAGGACTTATTTTGACTCACAGTTTGAGAGTATAGTGGGGGAATTCTGGCAGGAAGAGGGAAAGGTGAATGGTCATGTGTCTACAGTTAGGAAGCAGAAGGAAATGGATGCTCTGTTTAGTTCTCTCTCACACTCTCCCTCCCTCTAAGACAGGGTCTCACTCTGTAGCCTGGGCTGGCCTGGAACTTTGTGTGTAGATCAGGCTGGCATCCAATCCAGTTCCACCTGTGTCACTGCTTCCTTAGTCCTGGGATTCAAAGTGTGAGGCACCACACCTGGCCAGCATTCTCCTTTTTATTCAATATAGGCCCTCATTGGATGATGACACTCACATCCAGGGGTGGGCGTTCCCTCTTCAGTAAACCTTCTTGGAAATACCCTCATAGACATACCCAGAGATGTGTTTCCATGGCGATTCTAGAGCTAATCAAGTTAGTAATCAACATTTAACCATCACAGTTATAAAGAGGGAGGTTTCCACTGAGTTTATGAATTAGAGTTAACAATGACTGTGAAGTAAAATTGCCACCTGGCCACTTTGAACATCTCATGCCTCTGAATTAACAGGCAAAGAAAGGAGTCAATGCCCTTCACTGTCAGGTGATTGATCTTGACTGCCAGGGGGAAGCTGATCAATAGCTACATAGGTAGGCAAGAAGGACTATGTCTGGAGGACAGGAGATCCTCTTGGGCCCACCATGCCCTGGATTCAAGTCCATGGGAAATTGTAATTTAGTTCAGACACAACCACTAGCAGATAAGATTCTTCATGAATGAAGTTTTGGGTCGCCCTGAGAGGTAAAGGACCATGACCTCTGAAGGGAGGTGCCTGTTGAGAACGTCAGGTATGTGACATAGCTAGTGGAAGAAGGTGCTGTAAGAACCAACTCTGAACACCTGAGCAGTGGTAGACTGAAGGCCATAATTGCTACCAGTGCCTCATATTTTGTTGTGGGCACATGCATGTGTGCAGGGCAAATATTTTTGTTTCCCTTCCCATGTTCCCTTAGCACACAACATAAGATGTGTTGATTTTAAATTGCAGTATTTAAGAACTACAAACCTTATATCATAGTATTCAAGTCATTGACTATAAAGAGCGAACTTCACCCAAGAACTCTGTATCCTCCTCAAGGAAAGATTAATGTGTTCTTAGTTGTCCACAGAATAGCAGTTTTTATTAGGCAGAAGTGTGACCTTGCTACTGTTTTTATCTGGAGAGTATGACTTAAGAAGATGTGTATGAGGGGGCTGGAGAGATGGCTCAGTGGTTAAGAGCACTAGCTCTTGCAGAGGACCCAGGTTCAATTCCCAGCACCCTCATGGTGGCTAATGACCGTCCATAACTCCAATTCCAAGGGATCTGACGCCCTCTTCTGATGTCCAAGAGCATTGCATGATACAGGTGCACTTACATACATGCAGGCAAAACACATATGAATAAAATAAAAATAGTGAATTTTAAAAAAGAAGTGTATGGATGCTAAACTGATAAGGAGTGTTTTGATGTGTGCACCCACTTGACTAGACTATGGTACCCAGTTGTTCAGTCAAACACTTGTTTAGATATTTCTGGAACATGGGAGATGTTTAGATGTGTTTAGTACTCAAATCAGTAGACTTTGGGGAAAGTAAATTAATTCTTCAAGACATAGGCATTCCTCAAGCATCAATGAATGTCTAAATGATTTGTTATGCAAATTTTGGACTCCACAGCTCTCTCTCCATATAATACACACACACACACACACACATATATATATATATATATATTTGACTTTTGGAATTTGTCTTAGTTTTTGTTTTGTTTTGTTACTGTAAGTGAAAACCATTGGCTGAGTAATTTATAAAGGATATACTTTTATTTGGCTCATGTTTCTGAATGTTGGGAAGTTCAAAATGAGTTATCCATATATGGTAAAGTCCTTCTTGCAGATGGGGACATGGAGAGTCTTGTGGTGGCATAAGACATTGTGTGCTGAGACAGAGAAAGCTTGCTGTCTCTGGTCTCTTTTATTCTAAAGCTAATTTGATCATGGGGACCTCACCCTCAACCTAAGTAATCCCAAGTGTGCCCCAAAGGCCTTGTCTCCAAATACTGAAGACATATGGCCTTAGGGATTAAGATCTCAACACACGAATTCTGGGGAACACACCCAAAACATAATGAGGATAATTGTAATCATACGAAGTATTATAAAGAATATGGAGAGATTGCTCAGTGGTTAAGAGTACTTACTGATGCTACAGAGGACCCAGGTCAGGTTCCCAGTGCCCTCATGGGGCTTACAACTGTAACTTCAGTTCAAGGGGATTCCTTGGGACACCAGGCATGCTCGTGGTGCACATGCATACACTTGGGCAAACACTCATACACATAAAGTAAAAATGAACTTTTTTGTTTTTTGAGACAGGGTCTAAAATGAATCTTTTTTAAAAAAATATTTTATTAACATTGCTTTAAGAAGTAACATGACAAGGGGCATGGAGGTGCACACCTTTAATTCCAGCATTCAGGAGGTAGAGACAGGCAGATCTCTATGAGTTCAAGGCCAGCCTGGTCTATACTGGGGAGTTCCAGGCCAGCTGGGGCTACAGGGAGACCCTGTCTCTAAAAGAGGGGCGAGAAAAAGAAGTAACAGGATTACATTGAAAACTGCATTGGGGAACATGGAAAGGAAATGAATAGCAAACTCATTACAACAACAGTGACAAATTTCACATTCTTGTTGAAGCTTTGTAGTACTGTTTTGTCAGTACACAATATTCAAAAATTACAGTAGACATATAGAATTGTGAATTTACATTCTAAAATATAATTACACAATTTTTAGTTTGAGAACTATATCTGTTACTTATTACAGTACTTCCTATTTCTTTTCCTTTTATTTTTTAACTTCCCAGACTGTAATATTTTTTTTCTCTAGAAGTTCACTTAGGTGTTTTACATTTTCCATAGGGCACAGGTGAAGGCACATTGGAGCTATAGAAGAGTAACAGAAAATTAGTGGAGAACCTCTTGGTGCCTGGGAATGGGAGCAGTCCAACATCAAGGCCTGGATGCCAGGACCACATGTAGAGTCAAGACCACAGCTGGCCCTCAGGAAAAGTGGAACTCCATTCTAGAGAATCAGTCCTCCCAAGACCAGAATCTGCAACTGACAGCAACCTCCTCTGTCTCCAAAACAAGTCCAACACATAGGCAAAGCCATTGCCCTGCACAACATGGGACCTCAGTGGAGGGAGCTATCAGGAATACAGTCACTCAGAGGAGGCTGAAACTGCTGCCCCATATTGGCAAGTCCTTCACCCTCCACTCTGCACCACCATCAGCCCACCACCAGAGAAGTGTGAAAACATGTCTCATGTAAGGGGACCACAGCGCCAGCCCTCAGGCAGGGACCACAGCTCAAAGTTCCTGGGAGGGGACCACAGCTCCAGTTTACAGGAGGGGGCTACAACTCTGGTGCAGGGGAGGGACCCATAGCTCCAGAAAATGAATCTTTTTTATTTTTTTGTGTGTATGAATGTCATGCCTGCATGTGTGTAAGTGTTGTGCAGTGCCCACAGAGGATAGAGAGGGTATCGAATCCCCTGGAACTGGAGTTATGAATGGTTGTTAGCCATCATGTGGGTGCTGGGATTTGAACCCGTGTCTTCTGCAAAAAAACAGCCAGTGCTCTTAACTGCTGAGCCGTCTCTCCAGCCCACAAATGAATCTTTTTTGAAAATAAATAAATGCATGTAAGGTCTGTATGAGAGTGGAATTTAAAATGCAATCCAAATACAGTTCAGTGGTGGAATGTGTGCTTAGCAAGACCTTGGCACAAATAAAACACAACAAAATCCAATCCAGATATTATAGACTAAAGCCTCTACTACATGACATAATATTGTGTCTTTTAATATAATGCCATATGGACCAGGTCCAGGTATGGTCCAACACTCAGGAGGCAGTGGCAGGCAGATCTCCATGAGTTCAAGGCTAGCCTGGTCTACATAGTGAGTTCCAGGCCAGCTGGGGCTACAGGGAGACCCTGAC
>NW_008351958.1:746079-770061 GCF_000622305.1 Nannospalax galili | reverse complement strand
ACACAAAAACAGATACAAAAAAAAAAAATAACAGGGAGAGAGAGAGAGAGAGAGAGAGAGAGAGAGAGAGAGAGAGAGAGAGAGAATTTTCTTTTGAGCCAGGCATGGTGGCTCACTCATGTAACCCCATAACCCCAGTCCTTGGGAAGCTGAGGCAGGATGATCACCATGAGTTCCAGATCAGTCTGGGCTGCATATTGAGTTCCAGGCCAGACTTGGCAACAGAATGAGAAGCTGAAAAAACAATTTTTTCCCCTACTGCAATGCTGTTCCAACATTTCCCCATGTTTTCTTCTAGGAGCTGTATAGTTTTGACTTTAAGTCTATGATCTATTCACATTCAGTTTCCTTATGGTGTGAGGTGGGAGTCAGTATTCATTTTCTCCATACTGACATCTTCCTATCTCTTTGAAAACTTTATATAAGTAAGATTAGTTGACTATAAATTTGCCAGTCTGTTTATGGATGCTCCATTCTGCTCCACTAAGCTATCTCTCTTTTTCTGCCAAGATCACACTGTCTTACTTATTGCAGCTTTATAGTATTTTTAAAAATTGTGTGTGTGTGTGTGTGTGTGTGTGTGTGTGTGTGCATGTGTGAGTGCAGGTGCCTGTGGAGGCCAGAGGAAGGCATCAGATCCCCTAGAGCTTGAGTTACAGGAATTTGTGAGCTACCCAACATGTATACTGGGAAATGAACTTTGGCAAGAGCAGCAAATGTTCTTAATTGCTGGGCCATCTCTCTACTCTTGATAGTAAGTATTGAAATCAGGAATATATGCCATCCAAGCTGTACTCCTCCAAGTTTGTTTGGCTACTCTATGGAATATGTGCTTTTCAAATACATTTTAGAATTAACATATCAATTTTCATTCAAGAAGCCTGTTGGTATTTTTATTGGGTTTTTCTTTCCTTGTGATGAATACCTGAGATAGTCAACTTAAAGGAGGAAAGATACATTTTAGCTTACAGTTTCAGTCCATGGTCAGCTAGTGCAGTTCTCTTTGGGTCTGGTAAAGCAAGCATCATGGTAGAAGGGGATGGTGGAATGGACTTGCTCCCCGTGTGGCATCTAGGAATCAGAGAGATAGGAAAGGGCCCAGAACAGGATACCCTTATCCTGGCATGCACTCAGTGGCCTACATCCTCCAACTAAGCCCTATCTTCCACCATCCCCCAAGTAATGCCATAAAATTATGAAATCAATGGATTAACCCACTGATGAAGAACTCTCATGGTCCAATCACCTTTTAATGACTGGATGGATTTGCCAGCTGGGGACCAAGCCATTAGCACATGTGACCACTTCACATGCGAGCCATGATAGGATTAATTCAATAGATCAATTTGGGAAAAGCTAACATTATAATATTTCTCTTTCCTTTTAATGAAGCTTTGTGGATTTCTGTCAGCAACTTTTTAATGTAAATGTCTTGTATAGTTTTTATTAAAAATGCCTAAGTATTTGATTTTTGTTTTGTTTTGTTTTAGGTTTTTGAGGCAGGGTCTCCCAGCTGGCCTGGAAATCACTAGGTAGACCAAGCTGGCTTCAGTCTCACAGAGCTCTGCCTGCCTTTGCCTCCCAAGTGCTGGGATGAAGGCACGTGCCACCATGTCCGGCTGGTATTTGATTTTTTTTGTCAATGGCATTAAAAGATTTTCATTTTAGCTAGGTGTGGTGACACATGCCTTTAGTCCCAGAACTCAGGAGGCAAAGGCAGGTGGATCTCTGTGAGTTCAAGGCCAGCCTGGTCCACATAATGAGTTCCAGGCCAGCTGGGGCTACAGGGAGACCTTGTTTAAAAAAAACCAAAAAAAAAAAAAAAAATTTTTCATTTTGTAATGTTTTCTTAAAGTTTTTTTCACAGATTTATTTTTAATTATATGTATTTATTTTTAATTATGTGTAGGTTTCTACATGTGAGTGTAAGTGCTCATGGGGGGAGAGCCCCTGGAGCTGGAGTTATAGGTGGTTGTGAGCTGCCTGATGTGGGTGCTGGGAACTGAGCCCCAGTCTTCTGCAAGACCAGTAAAAACTCTTAAATGCTGAGTTATCTCTTTGGCCCCATGTTTCTTGCTAATATACAGAAATTCAAATAATTTGACTTTGTAGCCTATAGATGTAAATTCATCATTTTTCTTTTTTGAGACAGGATCCCCCTGTCACCCTAGCTGGTCTAGAACTCCCTGTATAGACTAGGCTAACCTGGATGTCACAGATATTCACCTGCTTCTTCCTCCCCAGTGCTGAGATTTAATGGTGTATGCCACCATGCCAGCTATAAATTCATTTTAGACGTTTGTAGGTTCTTGAGGGTTTAAGATGTACACTATCATGTCATTAATGAATAAAGATGGCCTTATTTCCTTCTTTCTACCTTTTTTCCTTTATTTCCCTGATGGGATTTTCAGAGATGCTGAATAACTTGGCTATATTACACAGAATGTGCCAGAACTGAAACTCTTGACAGTCTGACTCCAGAGCCCTAAAGTGAATGTTGGGATATTAAGTATTTGTTGCTTAAGCAGCAAGAAGATAGCTAGGAAAAAATAGGGTCATGTCAAAGAGACTCTTAAATGGCTTGAGTATCCTGTAGTTGAAGAATCAGAAGTAGTTTCAAGTGGGAATGTAACAATAAAAGTGGGAAGATCAAATCTGATGGTGTGCTATATGGCTCAAAAAGAGCCAGTTCATTCATTTCTTCATTTCATGACCATTTATTGAGCATGCATTATGTTCTAGAATTTGTTGCTTTGAATAATAGAGACCTTAACTGAAGAAGATGTCCCAGTCTCTAACCCATGCAGCAAAAGCAGTTCTATCACCTTGCATAAATTACTGAATATCTCTGAACCTCAGTTTTCTCATATGTAAAATGGGAATAATAATATAATGGCTCCTTCTGTTAGCGATAAGAATGCATGCGCTATGCTTGGCTCATATTAGACACTTATTTATGGTGTCTTTATTTAATGGTTTCAGAGAGCAAATAAGAAGAGGAAACATCTGATGATATGATTGCTTCTGTTCAGTAATCAAATTGGAATCAAATTTCCCCACTGCTTATTTTTTTCTTTCTTGTAGTGCCAGGATGATAACATTTTGCTTGGTTTTAGTTTTTTGAGGCAAGGTCTCAAGTAGCCTAGGCTAGCTTCAAACTCATTATGTAGCTGAGGATAACCTTGAGCTCCTGATCTTCCTATCTTCACCTCAGATGCTGAGATTATAGGCCTGAGCCACCATGCCCAGCTTGATAAGATTTTAAAAGACAAGGACTGTTTTTGATTTTACACTTTGAAAGTTTGCCAAAACACTGATAAATGTGCTATATACAGATTTAGCTAACATAACAGTATTTTTTTTTACTTCTGTATTAAAAAAAAAAAACAGGACAAAGTACATTTATTTATTTCCATTTTGCTTGAATCTTCCACAATTATACAAATGAGGAAATTGCAATGTTTGATAACTTCTCTATAGTTAAACAGTTCTGTCTTTTTTTCCCTTTAATTTTAGCAGAGCCAGTTGCATGCTTACTTATCTTCTATTGCTTTTAAAATTTTTATTCATTACTTTTATTTTCTGTGTATGAGTGTATTGCCTGCATGTATGTAAATGCACCTGGGTCATGCAATGCCGGTAGAGGTCAGAAGAGGGCATTGGATCCCTTGGAAGTGGAGTTAGAGATAGCTGTTAGCAGACATGTGGGTGCTGGAATCAAACCCGCATCCTCTGCAAGAACAGCCAGTGCTCTTAATCGCTGAGCCATCTCTCCACTCCTCTTCTATAGCTTTTTACAATCCTGTTTTTCCCCCCCCCCCCGTTACAACATGATGTATGCTAGAGATTAATGCAAAATGGTAAAGAAGCTTCCATTTCTATGTAGTTTATGTATGAAAAAAGTAAGTACCATGAGGGTTGAATGTGGAAGAAACAGTAGACACAAATTGAAATGCTGGCTAGCATGGTAGTACATACCTACAATTCCAGGTCTTGGAAGCTGAGGCAGGAGGATCATCACTAGTTCAAAGCCAGTCTGGGCTACATGAGACATTGTCTCAAAAACAAAATCTAAATGACAGGGACTGAGGAGATGGCTTCGTGGCTAAAGTTTCCACAGTGTAAGCATGAAGACTGGGAGGTCAGATCCCAGCACCCACGTAAATGCTGAGTGAGCATGCTGGTCCACATTTCATTCCAGCACTTTGAAGTCAGAGAAAGGGGGTCCCTGGGAAAACTGGCTACCCTGACTTGACATATAGGTGAGTCCTTGGTTCCAGTGGGAGACCCTGCCTCAAAGAACAAGATGGAGAGCAAAGCAGCAAGATTCTTGATATCACCCTCAGGCCTCCACACACAAGTGAACTTGTATACATACAGGCACCTATACCACACATATCATATATGAGAAAAAAATTTAAATAGGCAAGCAAGATGACTTTGGTGGGTAAAGGTGCTTGCTACCAAGCCTGATGACCTGAGTTCAGTCCCTGGGACCCACAGAGTGAAAGGAGAGAACTGACTCCCACAAACAAGTTGTCCTCTGACTTCCACACTCATGCCCTGGCATGTTTGTGCCCCCTCCTACACATAGACACAGACACAGACACAAACACACACACAGACACACACACACACACACACACTCAATACAGGAATGTAAAAAAGAAATTTTGAAACTTTGATAGGTAGAAATGCTTGTCCTATTCTCCCCACATTGTTCTGGTTGTCCCAGTGCATTGCTAATAGCATTTTCTTTGTTGTCCTGTGTGCCTTTATGATTCTACTGACTTGGGGGAGGGGTCTTTCTTTGGCTCATCTGTCAATGGTCTGTCAACTTTACTTCTACTAAATTTCAATGACTTCCTTCCCCTTTACGATTGGCACATAAACTTTTTTCCTTATTGGGTTATTCTCTCAGTAATATACACACTTCCTATACCTCTGCTTCCCTTTCCCTTTGCATCAAGTCAGCTAATCTACTGCCCTTGCTACTTTTCCATTTTATATTTTCACAGTGACAATTCACTAATAATTACAGCTAGCTTTTAACAATTTATTTAACTGAGAAAGGGTCTTATGTAGCCCAGGTCACCCTAAACTTGCTATGTGTTGAAAGATGACCTTCAGCTACTCATCCTCCTGCCTTTACTTCCCCTGTGCTGGGATAACAGAGGTGTGCTATCATGCCCAGTTGATTATAGTCCCTTTAAGAAATCATTATTTTTGAGGTCTCAGAAACCTATGATCCTTCAAAATGTGGAAAAATTTTTATAGGAATATTTTATGAGTGAGGCATGGCAAATGCGGTATGTAAGAGGACTTGGGGATGGGCACAGATAGGACAGTAGTCTCCCTGTTCACTTCCTGTAGCTTCAGTTATCTGTGGTCAACTATGATCTGGAAACATTAAGTGAAAAATTCCAAAAATAAATAATTCATACGTTTTAAATTGCTTGCTATTCTGAGTAGGATGATGAAATCTCACACTGTCCTCATCTGATCCACCCTGAACCAAGTTCATCCCTTTGTGCAACCTGTTCACTCTATATGTGCTATTCACTCCTCAGAATTCTTCTTGGCTAGAAAGAGAAGCTATAAAGTGCTTCCTTCAAATGAAGAAGTGGAAGTATAGCGAGTGTGAGAGAGCCTACAAGCATTTGCATAACTTTGATTACTATATAGGTATCACTTTTATTGTAATACTTTTGTTGCTAATCTTACTGTACCTAATATATAAACTTTATCATATGAATGTAGGTAAAGAAAAACTGTGAATAGAGCTCAGTACTCTATGTGGTTTCAAGTATCACTGCAAGGATCACAGAGGATGGGGTGATTACTGCATTCTATGTTATAAATTCAATTTAAATAACCAACCTATGCTGTTCCTTGTTAGGTGCTCTAGCTTGTACAAACAAGGAGACAAGGTCCTGACCCCTGAAGAGCTTACAATCCAATGAAAAGAGAAAGACAGATGTATAAACAAGTTCAAGACAAGATGGAAAATAGCCACGCTTGTGTGTCTGCTTGTTGAAGTTGTGCATACACAGTATAAAAATAAATCTTTTGCAACTCAGAACCCATTGCTCAGTGTGAGTTTTGATACATACAAGAAGGGATGATATTCAAGACAGCTCAGAGAGATAATGGTATTGATGATAGGGCTGATTCTAAGAACAAAGAGTTAATAATCTAAAAGAAACAGTTACAACATTCAGTGAATTTCAGAGGGGGCCTAGACAGTGTATTAGACAGCATGTTACCTGGTTCCTCCAGGTTCAAGGTAACTGAGCAGCAGTTGGACATGGAACTCATTATACTACTCTGTCAGTTTTGTTTTGTTTTGAACAGTCCTGTGCCTTGAGTTTGCAGTAAGAAATTTTATTGAGTAAGGCAACAATGCAGTAGGGAGTCATTCGTTTACACAGACATCATGGGTAGTTTTTGAAAGTGTGAATTCTACTGCTGCTGAGGACTGATGGACTCTGGACTTTGGCCAAAAGAGGAATAAAAAGACAGAAGAACCTTTTCTTAAATTACAATAACTCAGCAAAGGAAAGGAAAGTGGGGGTAGCCCTCAGGTGGGGATATAGGAACATTATTAACAAACAGTGGAAGGAAGACAGACCATAAAACACCTTCCATTTCCTGGTTCCACTCCGGAGTTTGGTGAGTTTTCAGGGAACATAATTTATTCCATCTAATTTTTTTAAAAAATTAAAATTTACTGTGTTAACATGTGGTCAAGAGAATCGTCTCAAACACCATAAAAAAAAAGTGGAGGTACCCCATCGTACATCCTCAACTCATTACACTCCCCAGTGTTAACATTGTGGGCATGTTCCAGATATTTTCTAGGTATAGCCTAGCAGGTATACACGTTTTTTTTTTTTTTTCTTTGTCCAAATAGTTGGTGATAACTCCCACAAACTAGAGGTTGAAGACACGATTAAAAAGTATGCACTTTGCAGATTACTGGACCTGGGCACAAATTTTCACCTTGCTTATTGTGACTACAAAACTTATTTAAACTTCAGTGGTTTGTGAAGTATAAAAAAATTACCTCTGCAAGGCTTGAGGATTAAAACTTGCAGTGTGTGAATCACTTACACAGAGCCAGATAATAGTAAATGTTCAATAAATACTATTATTGTCTATGGCAAACGACCTTTCTCATAGGAGTAAAAATAAGAAAACGTGTTCCTCTCATACTTTGATAACTTCCGTTAAGCAAACAAATGTTGCCCATTTCTTTCAACTAATTATATCTAAATGGAAAAATAAAGTTGCTTTTCCAGAGTGAAATCAAACTACATTTAAAGGGGGTTCTTTGCCAATACTCCCCCAAACCTCCCCAGTCCTCCATTGAGGCGTATAGACTCTCCAATTAAAAAACAACAACAAACTTTCGTGGTCTCATGGCGTGCGAACGCTCCTCCAGGTCGTTTTAAACACTGTTCAGCCTTTGCTTTGTCAAGCAATCGCAGGGTGGCACCCCTTTAAGCTCGACTCCCTTGGTCACGCCCCTCCATAGCCTCTAGAGACTTTAAGGGTGGCAGCGCGGGGGGGGGGGGGGGCGTATCTTTGATGGAACTGAGGGGACCCGGCGGCGGAGGGGCGCCTCCAGGGAGCAGCGGCAGGGTGGGGTGCGCTAGGGGTGCAGGCTGCTGGCAGAGGGGCTCGGCCCGAGCGCGGACAGGAGGCTCCTCTGGGGCGACCCTGGTACTGGTTTGTCCCCAATCGTCTGGGAGCATCATCCCGGCCTTCTGCAACCCGGCGGTCCCCCAGCCTCCACGCCCAGCCCGGGCCTGTCCCCCTCGCTAGCTTTCTTTTGGGGCACTGCCCTTTGCCCTCGCATGGAGTCCTCTGTTTACTCTCCCTTCACTTCCAGTCACCCATAGGTCACCCTCTCTCGACCACGGTCACCCATTTTTGTCCCCGATCCCCGGGGCTCTCTCCAGGTCTCCCGGGCCGGGGGCAGATGTTGCGGACCCCGCGGCCGGGGTGTGCTCGGCGGGGGAGCGCCGGCTGCACCTTGGCCCCGCGCTCGGGGACGCGGGAGGCAAGTTTCCGCCCCGTCCTCTCCGCGGTGACAGCGCTCGGAGGCGGCCGCAGCCGGGAGGCGGAGGGCGGGCCAGCCGGGCCCCGAGCCCCCTCCCCTGCTCGCGAGCTCGCGCGGTCTGTGTCTCTCTCCGCAAGTGCGGAGCGGCGGCGGCAGCGGAGGAGGAGGAGGAGGAGGGAGCTGGGGGAGGATCTCCATTGAAATAAACAACCAGGCAGCAGTTATTAACACGGGAACATGGCGGCCGCAGCCTGGGCTCCCGCGGCGGCGGCGAAGGTCAGCGCCGACGGCTGCCGGCACCTGACGGCGTGACGGCCCCTCCGGTAACCGCGCCTTCCCCGGGGGCCCCGAGGACGGCGGGCGGCGGGCGGGGGGCGCCGTGTCCCCTCCCGGGACTGCTGCCCTTGGTGCGCGCAGCCCGGCAGAGCTGCCAGGCGGGCTGTTTTTGTGTGCGGGCAGCGCTGCCTTGGCGTGCGGAGCCCGGGACTCGCCTCCTCCAGGCGCCGCCGAGCTGAGGACTCGGATGTTGGGGGGCTGGGGAGGGCGGGAAGCGGCTGGGCGACGCAGAGTCCCCGGGAGAGAAAGGAGGCACTCCAGCGCCCGGCCCGGAGGCTCGGGAGACCAGTCCCGGAGCGCGGGGCGGGCGGAGGCTGCAGCCCGCGGCGTCGCGGGAGAGGTGAGCGCCCAGGCCGGGAGCAGCCTTGGGAAGGAGCACCCGAGCCGACAGTGCAGCCTGACGGGCGGTGCAGCCGGGGCTGCAGCCTGCTTCCCGGGAGGCGCGGCGGCTGCAGCGCTGGGTGGGAGCCGGGCGAGGGGAGGCAGGACTCGGGAAGTGCCGGGGGTGTGTGAAGGTGACGCGGGGCTCCAGGGGGCGGCGGGCCGGGAAGCCGGGGTCGGGCGGCGGCGCGGCGCCGGGCTCGCCCCTGACTTAACTTTCTGGGTGCGGGCATGTGTGCCGGAGGCGCGCTGGGGCCGCGGCCGGGGGCGGGAGGCGGGCCGAGAGGTTCCGGGTTGGCTCGCCAGCGCCCCCTTCGCTGCCCCCCTTCTCCCCGCCCCTGCAGGGACCGGCCCTCGGGGGCCCCGGCGGGAAGCGGGAGGGGCCCTGGCGGCCTGGCTCGTATCGGTCACGCCCCGGCCCGGGGACCCTCCTCTCCCGGTCCCCGGAGGCTTCCGCGGGAGGCCGCCGGGGTCGGCGCCGCGGGCTGGAGCTGCGCACTCCGCCCCTCGGGGGAGTCCCAGAGGCGCCGCGGGCGCGATCGGGGGTGGCTCGGTCCCTGCTACCAAGGTCCCTCCTTCTCCCCTCCCCCTAGTGGCTTCCGGGGCTTGCGGGACCGAGGGGCGGGAATCGGGGACCCGAGACCCTCGCTCTGGTTGGGAGCGGCGCTGGGCCTCACGCCCAGAGGCCGGTCCCTGGCAGGGCAAACTTTCCCCAACCGGAGCCCGAGCCCCTGCACCCTCCGCCGCCACCTCGTCCTCTAATCCCACTCCCACTCCACCCCCTCCAAAGCCTTCCCCTCCCACCGACCCGAATCTTGCTGCGCCTGACTGATGAGGCAGTGAGCCAATGGGAGGCGGGAACTGACCTACCGGGTGTCGGTAAGCCAATGGCGGGGACCAGAGGCAGGAAAGGGGCGGGGCTTCTGCGGACCAGTTACAGTGGAGTTCCACGCGGGGCGGTGGAGTCATGGAGACGCCGAGAGCCATCCGCTCAGGCGGGTCCCTTGGTCACCAGCACCTTGGTCTGTGGGGTAGTGTCACTCACGGGGACTGTGACCTGAGGAGACTTGCGGAGATGCGCGAGATAGCGCTTTTCTCTCGTGCGCGAAGAGGCGTTGTCTTAGACGTGACAAAGTCTAAAGCCACTTCGGGATGTGGCAGTAACTCCGAGGCCGGGTTCTAAAATGGCATATGTTGGTAGTAATAGCGTTCTGGACCTCCGCGCCAGGTGTCCGTGCTAGGGAGCGTCGATGATCCGTGATGGTTTCACTCGGCCACTGTCCAGCACCGGGACGATGGAATTGCAACCCTCACCCTTAGAATGGAGGCGTGGGGTGGCCTTATGTCAAGTGATTCTTGCGAGTGTTAACGCATCGTTGTTTGCAATGGCTTCACCGGTTCCTTGTTCAATTGGACCGCCAGTCCCTTAAGCGCGTTTGAAAGTTCGGTATTTGGGAGGGAGAGGGGGAATGACTTTAAAAAGTTGTGATTTACCCTATGCTAATACATTTTCTTCTTTTGCTTTTTCTTGGGTAAACACTTGAAGTAAGGGACCAGTGCATCACTGAAATACTAAGCATGGATATTTAAGGAGCAAAGCTAGCCAAAGACTATTTGTAGAAAAAATAAATTAATAAAGTGTTGCTTGCCAGATTACTCCCATGCGAAAGATTCTTAAAAACAATTTTAGTTTCCTTAACACTGCTGAACTGTACAGTGTGGATACTTCTGTGCTGTATACACAGTGAAGTGCTATCTTTGTTTTAAGTGTTTGGGTCCAGTGAAGTGACTTTCTCAACTCCTGAGTTTAAGAACAGGGAGGAGGGTTGATTCTCTGTGAGGATCACAGGTTGCTCAGAGGGAATTACAGTCTCTTAAAAAGACAGCAGCTGCTGCAGTGCCTTTTGTGTGTGTGTGTGTGTGTGTGTGTGTGTGTGTGTGTGTGTGTGCATGCTCTCCTGTTCTTTGTTGGTGAGGTTTCTCCACTCTACAGCCTCAGCATTCTTTTTCCCAACTGGAATCTGTAGCATCTTGGGGAGTTCAAAGAATGAACGGTGTTAGATTAAGTATGAATTCTTTCATGTTGAAATACATAGCCCATGAATTTAATTTGGGGATTTTTTTTAAGATGCTTTATGGGCATGATGTTTATGTTACCATACTAGGTTATCTAGCCCTTATTAATATTGAGTTGCTGAAGAATTGAGAGATGCTGTAATGTTAGGAAACAGTATTCTGTTGTAGTATACAACTTCAAATTTATAGTGTAAATTTCCAGTCCAGTGTAATTTTGAGTGTTCTCATAGAAATAAATTGCATTTTGCTGTAGCCTTTGAGGTGTTATTCTGGTGATAAAAGAGTCAAAAGGAAGATAAAACAAGCATTTATTTTGACTGACGGAAGTAAGGAGTATTGTAAATTAGCATTCAAAATGCAGTAGCATCCAGGCACTTCCATCATTAGTTAATTTAGTTACTGAGGCCCTCTCTGATGTAGGCCCTTTTCTCTTCCTGAATTCTTAAGAGCAACCCATTATTTTACTTCATTCTCTGTAAAGGTCCTTGACTGTGTTCTTAGATTCTTGGTGGCAAAGAGTAGGGAGTCCCCTCATGTCAGGCTGGGGACCTCTCAAGCATATGGAGACATCTAGAAAAAGATGTGCATTGTCAGCTGTGATCCCATTGTGTGCTCTCAGGCTGGAGCTGAGCCTTCTTCCTCCTGGGAATTTCCCTCTTAAAGGAAGAATTCTTTGACTTTTAGATGTCAGGGTACTGAGGCCCAGGGTAGAAGAGAGCTCACAAATCATGAATTTAGTGGTTTGGGGGTAGTTAATAATTTTTAAAAATTTTAATCCTTCATTGGTTAAATAGAATTTAGATGACTTTCAGCACGAGAAAAACATTTTACTGAAAATATAAAAAAGGGTGTTGGAGGTGGTCTTGGGCTTTTGCACAGGAATTCATAAAGGAGTAATGTGCCTTGGTTGATTTTCTTTCCATAGCTGTATCTTATTAAAGCTTTCCAAGTCTCTGGAATCCAGGATCTGTGAGCAGGCTTCTATTTCACACACACTGTATTTAAGGATTTAGCACCTTAGCTGTTTCAAATCACAGCAGGTTGAAATGTGACCCATAAGTTGACAGCTTAGATTTCTAAGAAAAATTGTTTTCGTTGTGTTGGATATAAAAGCCTTTCTTTAAAGCAGTCCTTCTTAGAATGTTGGCTAGAAAAAGAAAGAAGAGTGGCCTTTTAAAGCAATTTTTAATAGATTAATTTTTCTGAAATGCACAGGTATGTCTTTATTTGGTATTTTGACCATTGTTGTGTCATAACTGAAATTATATCTAAAAGCATAGCTACTGTTTAGCTGTTGTTATGACAAAACTGGTGTTTAAGCAATTATAGTTTTTTAATAATTTGTGTTTATAATTTTGTTTGGTATTATATATATTATTACATGCTTTATTAGATTTTTAAATGAAGAAAATAGGAGAAAGTAAGCTGAGGTATCGGTCATCATAAAATCAACAGCAAATCAGGGACTCTTTCCTAGTGAAATAGTCCTATATTTACATAGCAGTAACGAAATCAGGTAATGGAAAACCTTCCATTTTTTTCCCCACCCTTTCCTATTACTAACTCTTTTTACTTCTATGTCCTTTGTAAACGGAAAAGAAATTCCTAGTGTTTTTTAATATTATATTTATTATTTTATTATGTATGGTATTGCCTGCTATAGGTAAGTGCACCCATGTTCCCATGTTGTGCAATGCTCGCAGAGGACAGAAGATGTTGTCAGATCCCCTGGAACTGGAGTTATGGACAGTTGTTAGCTGCCATGTGGCTGCTGGGATTTAAACCCAGGTCTTCTGCAAGAACAGCCAGTGTTCTTAACTACTGAGCCATCTCCCCAGCCCCAAGTTCCTAGTGTTTATGTGCTGGTTTTTTTTTAGACCTCTAGGAGGCTTTGACGTTTGCAAGCCAGAAAAGGAATACCATGCCATACCACTCTCTAAGACCCTTAGAAAGTATTGTCTGGGAAAGCTATAAAGTATGGTTTAGTGTCACAGACCCTTAGTTCAGACAACAGAGAGAAAAACTCATGCTTTGAGGATTCTAGATGCCAGTTTTTAGACAGTGGTGAGAATGTGACTTCTGTGCTATTTTCAAAGTGTGCAGTTTTCCTAGCAGTCGTAAAAGTGATTGTGGAGTGGAGTTCTTAGAGGTAAACAGAAATCACTAGAATTAAGACTAGCAGGTTTGTAAGAAGAAAACAAGGTATTTGAGTTTTAGAGCCAAGGCTTTCTGTGTTTGTCCATAAATGCTGATCACTGATCACCCACAACGTTTCTGGCATAGTGAGGATAGTGATCTGCTGGGGTTAATTCTAGGACACCGTTCATTTGGTTCCGTGGTTGGAAATATCTAAAGAGAGCAAATGAACAGAGGACCTATGTTAATGCTTTACTGCCTTGGAGGCTTTGGAATAGAGTCAGGAATTGGGAGAGGTGTTAGATGTTGTTAACAACTAGTTAGATGTACTAAACGAATCTTTGACTAGGAGCAATTGACAGGTAGATGAAAAATTCAAATCAGCTGGTAATTCTGGTGGGATTCATGCCTCAAGGCAATCGGTTCCACTCTGTTTTGGTCCTCTTGGTCAGTGGAATCCTCCTCTTGGTCTGGTCTTTGCATTTCTGCCTCCTTTAGCTGTTGTTTCATTCATTTATTCACATAGGCATTTGATGGGGATGAGTGCCCTGGCCTTGGCAGTGTATTTGGCAGCAAAATCTAAACTAAACTATGGGTTACAAATCACAGGGTGATGGTCTCCCTCCCCCTCTCCATTTTGATGGGTAAGAAGGTAGAAAAGGAACTCATTTGCCCTAATTTCTTTTTATTTATTCATTTTATGTGTATGAGTGTTATGCCTGCCTGTGTATTTTGTGCACCCATGTCATACAGTGCCCATGGAGGACAGAAGAGGACATCGGATTCCTTGGAACTGGAGTTATGGATGGTTGTTAGCTGCCATGTGGGTGCTGGGATTAGAACCTGGGTCTTCTGTAAGAACAGTTGGTGCTCTTAACCACTGAGCTATCTCTCAAGCCCTGATTTGCCCTAATTTCAACATACTTTAAGATCTGTTCTTTTGTATGTGTATGTAATTTTATGTGTATAATATCAGCAAACTCTGCTTTAATTTACAATAAAAAAGCAGTAGAGGGGCTGGAGAGATGACTCAGTGGTTAAGAGAATTGACTGCTCTTGCAGAGAACCCAGGTTCAGTTCCTAGCATCCATGTGGCAGCCCACAACCACCTGTAACTTCTGTTCCAGGGGATCTGATGCCCTCTTCTGGCTTCTGGGCACTGTGTGCATGTGGTGCTCTTAACAAGCAGCAAAACACACAAAAAATAAAAATTAAGAAAACATTCTCAAGAATTTGTGAGGCTGGGGAGATGGTTCATTGAGTAAAATGTCTGCACTGCAAACATGAGGACCTGAATTTCAGTCCCTAGCAGCTGCATAAAAGCCTCACGTGGTTGCACCATCTGTAACCTAGTGCTGGGGGGCAGAGACCAGCTGATCCCTGGCACTCACTAGGCAGCCAGTCTAGTGAGTTAGTGGGCTTTGGGGTCAGGGAGATGCCCTGTCTCAAAAAATTAAGGTGGAGAGCAAAGAGGAAGATGCCTGATGTTGACCTCTGACCTCCCGCCATACCTGCATACACACATGTACACACAAATACATGCTCATACCCCCCTCCAAATCTTGTTAAAATGTCCTCTTGTCAGGTGAGTTTGCAATAAAGTAGATCTCCTTTAATAAAAATATGGACGTTTATGATTAGCTTTGTTGTATTTGATCTGGAGTTGAGTTGCTCACCTCTTTTTATATTCCTGTGTGTTATGGTGTGTGGTCAGACAGTGACACTCTGCAGCTGGAGGGATGTGACAGTGTGGACATCTTGTGCCTCACCCCCATGGCCACTGCTTTGCTCTGCCTCTCCTGAGCCCTGGCTCTCAGAGGAAGGCTAGATCTGTCTCCAGCCTTGCCTAGGTGTTCTGTTCTGGTTGTCCGGTTTTCTAGATGGTGTTGATTTGTATTCAGACTACAGTGTTTGTATGGGAAAATGACAGAGATGAGACCATAAATGACGCTACCAACGCTACACTGAGTGCAAGTCACCTTTTAGGCTTTGTGACAGGAGAGCCAATCTTTTTATTCTGGCTGTCAGCATGTAAATAGGAATTGTTACCCTCATGTTCCAGGAGATTGGAGTTTGAAGGGAATTAAGCTGTTAACCTGGGGTGGAGTGGCTTGGTCAGTGAGTAGGAAACATCAGTATCAGAGGACATGGGGAGTGTGAGGACTCCCATTAGGAATCTGATAAAGGAAGGCTCTCATCTAGAGGTTTAGTCTGTAGTAAGGATAACTAGATCTGAATTGTTATAGTCCCATGGCCTTAAGGGGCTTAACCTTGGACAGAGAGTTTAACATCTGTAAGTCATGTCAGCCCACATGCCAACCATTCTTTCTTTAATTTTTAAAAATTTTTTATGAATATCATACATGAGTATAGTCTTTGCATTTTTTTCCATCCCTCGGAGTCCCCCTCCAACTCCTCCATGGCCCCAACTCCCTCTCAATTTCTTGTCCTCTTATTGTTACGGATACATACATACATTTATAGAGATATAATATTCTGAGTCCATTTAGTGGTGCTCCTGTGTACCTGTGTTTAATTGCTAGATTGTCTCATATTTTATTTTTATTCTCTTTTTTATTTTTTGTTTTTTTGAGACAGGGTCTCCCTAGCTGGCCCGAGACTGGTATGTAGACCAGGCTGGCCTCAAACTCACAGAGATCTATCTGCCTGTCTCTACTGGGATCAAAACATGTACCACCATACCCAGCTTATCTTTTAATATTTAAGAAATAAGAACTGGGCTGGAGAGATGGCTCAGTGGTTAAGAACACTGGTTGTTCTTGCAGAAGACCCGGGTTCAAATCCCAGCACCCACATGACAGCTAACAAACTGTCTGTAACTCCAGTTCCAGGGGACCCGACAGCCTCTTCTGTCCTCCGCAGGCACTGCACAACACGGGTACACTCACACATATGCAGGCAATACATGCATACATATAAAATAAAAATCATAAATAAAATATTAAAAAAAAGAAGAAAAGAAATAAGAACTACAGTGAAGTAAATGATGGTTTGTTGAGTGCCTACTAAAAAACCTTTGTGGACTTAGAAGCTTTTGTTGTATGCTTCTCACTTTGGTGCTATGAAGCAGTTGTTCTTGTAGTACCCTCTCTTACAGCTCAGGAAGGAAGTGGAGGCACAGCTGCTAAATAACTCACCAGAGGTCACCATCAGGCTATTGAAGTGTTTGGACCCTGGCAGCACTTGCTCCCTCAGCCTTGCCTGCCTAGCCAGGGTTCCTTTTGGCTGCCAGGCCCTCACCCAGAGCTTTCTTAAGATGACATCAATCAGTCTGTTTTGCAAAAGCAGAGTCTAGTCTATTGTTCCCGCCACAGGAAACTTGATTGTAGGAGACAGGTAGAAAATGGTTTTAGGGCGCACTTCAGCGGCTATAGGTTTAGGAGGGAAAAGAAGCTGATCCAGACATTTGGTTTCTTATTTCCTCAAAATAGATTTGATGTCTGTTTAGCTGTGGGTGCAGATTGTGTGATGCCTTTTGGCGAGTGTTTTGCACTCCAAGTAGCATGGATGACTCGGTGTTGAGATACTGTAGACCCAAAAGAAGGCTGATAATATATTCAGTCATCTGACTTATGCTCTGCTATTTGTGGAATTCTTCTGTCTGCTCAATTGTTTGCTAGGAGCCAGCGAGCTTTTCAGGGAACTCTGTTCTATGCATTGCTCTGGAAGATCTATCTGTGCACAGCTTTGAATGTTCCAGCTGCCAGGACTGAAAGCCTGTTGTCACAAATGAAAATATAATGCATGATATTTTCTGTGTGCATGTGAAATGTGATCCTAAACCTCCCAAGGCTGAACTTGGAGGGTGTGAGTTGTGGAAGTTGCTGCTGCTCACTGACCTTCCCATTCAAGCTTCCAAATGAAGATGGTCTCTTCTAGCAGCTTATTCCTGCTTATAAAATCCACTCATGAGTCAGTGGAAAATGACTTCCTTTGTCTTTGGAGTTAAGTTGCATTTGTAAGAATATTTAATGCTTATCTTAAAATTTTCAATTCCATTGTTAGCATGCTTAAAGATGAAAAGCTTTGAGTTATTGTGAAAATGTAAATTAGAATATTGAATTGTGACATGGGGATGTTGCTAGTGCTAGACCACTTGCCCAGCATGCTCAAGGCCCTGGGTTCAATCCCAGGGATACGCCCCACCACCACCACCAAAAAAAAAAAAAAGAAAATGGAATTGTGTGTCTTCAAGGATCCCGTATCATTACTTCAGTCATTTCTAAGCCATCTTTAGAGTCTGTCCAAATGGAAAATGTAGATAGTTATATGAGGGGCTGGAGAGATGGCTCAGCATTTAAGAGCACTTGCTGATCTTCCAAGTTTGAGTTCAATTCATATGAGACAGCCCACAACTGCCTGTAAGTCCAGCTCCAGGGGACCTGACACCCTCTTCTGGCCTCTGTGGGCACCTGCACACATGTGGCAGGCACACAGACATATCTACATATACATAATACAAACACATATACATAAATAAAAATTTAAAAAATAAACACTTAAAAGAGTTATGAATAACAATTTTAAACTTATATTTTAATGTGTTAAGGTGTGTGTTCATGTGTGTGCATGTATATATAGTTCTCTGTTACTCTATCTAATTTCTGTAACTCTGTGTGCTGTGCATCAAACCTAGGACCTCAGGTGTGCTAAGCACATGTTCTACCACTGAGCTGTACTTCCAGATCCCAATATGTATACTATTAAAATAGAATTATTCATAAATGGTAGCATTTAATAGCTAATCACCTCTGTGTGGTTATTGTTGAGATATGGGAAGGAAATTCTTCCACATTTTTTTCGGTCCCTAAGTAAGGAATGTGGAAATTCACTAAATATTGGAATGTGAGGAATATGTGAATTTCTACAGATTTAACCTAGTGGCATGCCTTGAAGTTGCAGTAGCTGGCTAGACACTAATGGAAACACAGTAGGGCTTGTCCATTCCAGGAGTGATTCTGTTGCCTACCCTGCCATCTGTGCTGTCAGGGTGCTGTGCATAGGGGAGGATGCCTGTGCAGTGAGACTGAGCTCTAGCACTGACTGCTCACTACTTTGAATTGAGGGTAGCATGATAAATAATGGTACAACTCTTCTTCCATCTGTGTTTGACTTTAGATTTTTCTTCTCTTCTTCTTTTGTCTTTCTTTTTACCTCCAGTAAAATTGGAGATGGATGATGGGTTAGTGAAAAGCAGGCTCAAGATGACAGTGGAAGTCTGTTGCCATCATTTCATGTGTATGATCACGAGAGGTCCCCCCCTTTTTTTTTTTTTTCACTACCTTTTTAGCAGGCATGGCTCACCTGTGTTTGCACTTATTGAGAAAGCAGCTCTTTGTTAAGAACCTGATAATTTAAGATCTTTTAGCCCAGCCACCACAGTTACTGACTAGTTGATTGGAAGGTAGTTGGTTGTTGAACAACACTGTTGCCCAGCAGATGGAGGGACTGAGCCTGAGTTAATTCTATTTTTTTTTTTTGGTCTTTTTGAGACAGGGTCTCCCTGTAGCCCCAGCTATACTGGAACTCACTAGGTAGACCAGGCTGGCCTTGAACTCACAGAGATCTGCCTACCTCTGCCTCCCAGTGCTGGGGTTAAAGGCGGGTGCCACCACACCCGGTGCCCCAGTTAATTCTATGATAGTTTATACCTTTTATGTCCTTCTCTGCTTTAAGGATATTATTAAAAACTCTGTGATGTTAGATGTCTTGAAAATAGTCATAGATCGTATGTTCTAAATGTTGTGCATTGAAAATACTAGTATGATTTAAGCTTGATGAAGAGGAGCTGGAGAACTGGCTCAGTGATTAAGAGCACTGGTTGCTCTTACAGAGGACCCAGGTTTGGTTCCCAGCACTCACATGGCGGCTAACTGTAACTCCAGTTCTAGGGGATCCAAAGCCCTCTTCTGGCCTCCACTGGCATTGTACACAGGTGGTACACTAACAAGCTGGCCAAACATTCATACACATTTTTAAAAAAGAATTTTGAAAACTGTAGCCAAATTTCTAAAACTTTAAGCCTCTGAGGGCTGAGGATGTAGCTCAGTTGGTAGAGTGCTTGCCTACCATATACAGAGTCCTAAGTTGCATACATATAAGTCAAGTGTGGTGTGTGCCACCACACACACTTGTAATCCCAGCACTCAGGAAGTGGAGTCAGGAGGGTCAGAAGTTCAGGGTCAACCCCAGCTATATACTGAGGTATTTTTTGTTTGTTTTTTGGTTTTGGGGTTTTTTTGTTTGTTTGTTTGTTTTTTTTTTGAGACTGTGTCTCTCAGCAGGCCTGGAACCCACCATGTAGACCTGGATGGCCTCAATCTTAGAGAGATTCATTTGCCTGTTTCTTAAGTGCTGGGATTAAAGGTGATTTAATCACCCCTGGTTTACATAGTGAGTTTGAGGCAAGTCTGGAATATGTGGGACTCTGTTCCACCCATCCCCTTCTCCCCAAAAGGAAAGTAATATAATTTCTGTAATACCATTTTGAGCCTTACTTTATTCATGGGTAGTGCTTTTGTTGATTTAAGCTGTATTAATATTATGATTCCTTAAAGCTTTTCCATTCAAGAGTGATAGAAAAAAATTACTTGAAAATGTTATTTTTTTGTATTTACTACCAGAATTTTTTCTAAATAGATGTTATAACTAATAGAGCTAGTGAATGAAATGGAAGTCCTGTGAAGACTTTGATGCTACACCATGTTACCTTTTATCTTAAGCAAGTGGTACATGTGGTTATAAATACCAGTAGAATGGAAGATTCTAAGCTATTAGATATAATACAAGAATATGATATGATTTACACTGTAGACTGAGCATATGTATTAACAGTACCCACCCCCCCAAAAAAAAATGTTTGGACATTGGAAACAAAAATGGAGTTTGAGCCTACCAGGGTTTAGGCAGGAAGGACCTGGGGCAGGGAGGGGCACCCACATCTGGACTGGTCTCCTTTGGGGTCCACTTTGTTCCTTTGGGGTCATGACTCTTTCACTAGGAGAGGTTCAGCCTCTTCTCCTTGAGTGTGAGGGAGGTGTGGATGGGTGGTAGAGAGGAGGGAAGGGAGAGAAGGGTAGACTTGTCCTGGATGGGAAGTGGGTTGAGTCCCTCTGATGATAGTCGCCAGCATCTGGAATTCCCCCAGGAGCAGACTTGGACACCTCTCATGTGTGCAACATTCTGATGTGTATGCCATGGGAAATACCAATGTAAAGAGAAGCCAGGGGAGAGGGGGATGAGAATGAATAACCAAGGCATAGAATAAAGCAAGAGCAGTATGTACATTTCCTTGTGTCTTAAGTGATTCTGGAAGATATACTGGTAGTTTATTAAGTAGACAGAAGAGCAGGTAGTTTGAGAAGGAGCTACAAATACACAAACAAACCAAGACTGCAGTGTCTATTCTTTGATGTTTAATATCAAGAAGAAAGACCATGGGCCAAAATGCTTTGACTCATCTGGCATGACAGTTTTTCCATTGTGTCCTGTAAATATACCTAAAGTGTGCCTGTCCAAGTGGTTCAGGAAATTATACTTGCCTTATTGGTTTGTTAACACACGTAAACATGTGGGCACATGCACACGTACATTCATTTCCCCCCTCCCAATTGTGTGTAGAGCAGAACAGCAATATAAAGTCTTTCAGTGTTGAACTTTTTATTTGACTGACTCTGAAGCCCCCCTCTCTGCTGCAAGTCTTTAATAGATTGATCTTCCCACGATATTCCTTTCCTAATGACATAATTTCCCACTCATTATAGGATAATGTCTCCAAACACTTACTGGATGAGTCTTTCCTGAACCCACCTTTTCTATTTCTGCCATGTGCATGAACCTTTGTACCTAGAGTGTGCTCTTCCTGTGAATGCATGTTGATTATATAACCTGGTGTTCTTTGATTTGCTTAGAGAAAGTGGTAGTAATTCTAAAATTTAGGAAGTATGCCTTTGATATAAAAATTATTTTAGGAATTTCTGTTGCTAATCTTAACACTGAAATAATGAATCAGAATAAAAAGAGGAGTCCAAAAATATCCAGAAGTTATTAATAAGTTGTTTAATGATAGATTTTATTTAAAATATAGAAATGGAAGCAAACCCACCGCATTCACATCAGAAACAATAAACAAATATTTGCTTCATCACTTTGATAAAATTGGACATTTTTTTTATACCAGGACTTATTAAGTTTTCCCCTGAAGGATATTTTGACAGTATAGTGAGAAGAGGGGTTAATAATCTCAGTTTATAGTGGAGAGGAGAAAGGTAAAGAAAATCTTGGGGGAAATTCCGTAGTTCTAGAAAGGTAATAAAACAAAACCAAACACAAAGAAAGTGTACTAGGGTTGGCACTTAAATACTTCCATTGAAGAAGTGATGAAAAAGAGGACGGAGCCGTCTCTTGAAGAGATAAATGATGGCATCCGGCAGCTCTCTGAGGAGCCCATCCTAAAAGTCCACATGCCATGCGATAACATTTGAAAACTGTTCTCCGACTCCTCAAATTTTCCTTTACCCACAATTCCTCACTTTGTGCAGAGTAAATCAGAAGGCTGCTTGTCATCAGTTAATGTTCTATCACCAGCCAAAGACATGTTAAATAGTGACAGTCCAGGGCTCAGGTGAAAGGGGCTGTGTGGCACTTTGTGATGGGGTGTCCTGTGCCGTTCTTGTTCCTAAGATGCTTCAGGAATGTGATGCATTGAGTGGCTTAAGAACAACTAATTTCAATGCCTTCGTGTTCTCTGAAATGAGAAGTTTCCAGCTATAAAAGTTTCGGGGGTTGGGGTGCTTCAAGGATTTTCTTTCCCCCTCTCTCCCTTTCTCTTTTTGTCTCAACTTTTCATTGTGAAAAATTACAAACATGCAGAAAGATTGAAAGGACAGCACAGTGAGTGCCTGTGTTTGCTGTATACATGCCTTTACTCTCTACTCCAGTCTGCTGGTATGGCTGTGGGTAAGTGTAGAGGATCAACCATTTCAAATAAGTCACAGGATACTTCATCCATATAATATATTGCCTTAAAATAAACATATTAGCCAGGCATGATGGCACATGCCTTTAATCCTAGCACTGGGGAGGCAGAGGCTGGCAGGCCTTTGAGATGGAGGGCAGTCTGGTCTATATAGTTCCAGGCCTATCTCTGTGAGTTTTAGGCCAGCAGGGGCTCCAGGGTGAACCTGTCTCAATGAAACAAAACAAACAAAACAAAACAAAACAAAAAATGGGTATTAGCCTGTATCACTATACACAGCACCTTTATTAAACCATCAGCATTCATGTTTAATCTCTTCTCTGTCAGTTTTCCCAGTCATCCCCAAAATGCCTGTTTAAGCTTTGGTTCTCAGAGCAGTAATCTAATCAACTCTGCTCCTGGCATTTGGTTTTCTTCCTTTTATTCCTTTTAATGTGGGCCAGCACCCCTAGTTTGTTTTAAAGAGTCCAAATCAGTTGTCCTGAAGAGGAAGTGCTTGCTCTAGTAGTCTCCTGGTGTCTTCTGTTGAATGTTCAGATTTAAGTTTCTCCAAAAGGGTAAGGAAGTTGTCAGGTGAGTGAGACTGATCAGGGCTCAAGAAGTGCAACCATGTGGCTCCTCCTGACACTTTCCTGCATGTTCCTGCGAGTTGGGTGTGGATCTGTTTGCCACCTGCTAACTTGAGGAGGTATGGTTTGTTTGTTTGTTGTTTTCTGGGCTGGGTCCCGCCTGTAGCTCTAGCTGGCCTGGAACTCCCTGAGATTTGCATGCCTTTGCCTTTCTCAAGTGCTGGGATTAAAGGCGAGTGCTAGCCCACTTGGCCTTGAGGTATGTTTTAACTTCTGCTAGGAAGAAGTAGATTTCTGTTTCAGGCAGAGACCAAAGAGGAAGGTAAGATTTGAGACATTAGTTTGCTTCCACAGATAAGAAGCTTTCGTTTGAATATTTAATAGATTTTCCGGTTCTTTCTGGATAGTGGTAATGAGTTTCTTGCATACTTATTTCATTTAATGTGTATGGGTTTATTGCCTGTATGTATGTTGTGCAGTGCTCACAGAGGTCAGAAGAGGGTGTTGAATCCCCTGGAACTGGAGTTACGATGGTTGTTAGTCACCATGTGAGTGCTGGGATTTGAGCCTAGATCTTTATAAGAACAGCCAGTGCTGTTAACTGCTGAGCTGTCTCCCCAGCCCCTTAACTAATTTTTAAAGTTTCTATTTCTCACTTTCTTTTCAGTGTCTTCATTTGTTTTCTCTGTTGACTTTTCCAACCCTAAAATTCTTTCCAATGTCTTTAGTTTCTATTAGGCTTGTCTGTTCTCTCTGCTACTTTAGAACTGTCTGAAAGTGGCAGAGCCCTTGCTAGCAGTCACAATGAGTGACGTAGCTTCATTCTCACCCTGAGGAATAGACTATTAAAAGGTATCATTTATTTGCTTTTAGTTAAAGACTTATTTTTACGTGTCAATAGCCATAGGCAAATTACATTTATTTTTTGGTTTTTTTTTTTTTCCTTTTTTTTGAGACAGGGTCTCACAGTTGGCCTGGAACTTGCTATGGAGAACAGGCTGGCTTTGATCTCAGAGATCCGCCTGCCTCTGCCTCCCAGGTACTGGGATCAAAAGTGTGCACCACCACACCCTGCTTGTTTTTGATTTTTAATTTATTTATTTTTATTTTGTGTATGAGTGTTTTGCCTACATGTAAGTACACCCAAGCCATTCATTGCTCATGCAAGCTGGAAGAGGTTGCCAGATCCCCTGGGACTGTAGTTGAAGGTGGGTGTTAGCTACCATGTGGGTTCTAGGAACCAAACCTGGGTCCTCTATAAGAGCAGCCTTTGCTGAGCCATCTCTCAGCTCTGCAAATTATATTTGATTACTTAGGCAATTTTGTCTGATTTCATACATACCCAGATGTAACACAAGAAGTGAAGTCTTATTTTTGATGATGTGGGAAACAGTAATTATATCTATATCTATATATATTTG
>NW_008351958.1:718164-745817 GCF_000622305.1 Nannospalax galili | reverse complement strand
ATCTTTTTTTTTAATGAAGTTTTTTTTTTTTTTTTTGGAGGGACAGTCTCACTGTGTTGCCCTGACTGGCCTGGAGCTCACTTTGTAGACTAGGCTAGTCTTGAACTCATAGAGATCCACCTGTCCCTGCCTCCTGAGTGTTGGGACTAAAGGCTTATATCACCATGCCCATTTATGATGTTGGACCCCCCAGACTGGGGTACCCAACGTTCACGCTGAAAAAACTATTCAAAATTATAAATTAAAAACACTTCACTTCACCTTGTAGTTTTGTACCCTAAATTCATTTCTACTCACAAAATGAAAATAATAATAAAATTTATATATATATATATATATTTTTTTTTTAATTATTTCTTTTGGTCTTTTTGAGACAGGGTCTCCCTGTAGCCCAAGCTGGTTGTTGTGTAGACTAGGCTGTGTAGACCAGGCTGGCCTCGATTCACAGATACTTGCCTGCCTCAGCCTCCTGAGTGCTGGGACTAAAGGCGTGCACCACTCCGCCCAGCCACTTATTATATTTGTAATGTAGATAGACAAACTTCAGTGTAAGAATTATGACTAGGAAAAATTACTAGCACCTAATAAAGCAAGAAATAGCCCAGGAATTTGAAGAATCCCATAATAAACCTTAGCTTGAAACTTTTAAGCTTCAGAAAACACAAAATGAGTGTATGACTATTCATCCAAAGTGGTGCTGTTGGAGGTGGAGTATTGTTTGGCTAATGGCCATGAATCAGGCCCTGTACCCTCTTCATTCACAGGAAATGTGCTGCCTGGGAATAAGGATTAATATTTAAATTGAGAAATCACATATTTACTCCTAAGGGACATGAGAAAGGAAAGAGAAGTGAAACTGATGACAGTACTTTATAGTTAGCAAGTCTAGAGTTGACAATTTTGTTAAGGTAACCTTGAATCTAAAATGAGAAGTGACTGTTATTTACTTTTCAATTTATTTTGTAAACTTTGCAGAAATGTCTTATTGATATATTGTGGGATCTTGCCCTTGTTCTTTTATTTGTGAGAGATATCTCTATCTATCTATCTATCTATCTATCTATCTATCTATCTATCTATCTATCTATTAATATAATATAATATGTATCTTCTTTGTCCCTTGGTGCTGGAAATTGGACCTACGGCCTTGGACGTGTTAGGGAAGCCCTCTGCCAACTGTGTTGATCCCCAGGCTGGGTGTGCCATCTTTTTAAAAGTGTTTTTGTGTATGTGTATTTTAAACAACAGTTACCTTTTTCTAATTTTCTGAATTTAGTTTGCTGTAGATTTGGATATCAGATAACAAGGTTCGTTTGTTTATTCAGCAAAAAATTTAATGAGTGCCTTTTATATGCCAGACACAAATAGTACAAAGATTAAATAAAAAAATGACCCTGCCCTTGAAGATTTTGCAGTTCAGGTGAGGAAAAAGATGCAATTACTGTGCAACATATGTATTGACTGAGACTGGTACTAGAGTAGAGAGCTGTAGGCTATTGTGAACAAACTGGACAGCTTGTTAGTTGAAGAGGGGCTTGAGGGCTGTCTTAATTTTGAGTTGAGCTACAGGAACTACTTGTGATGAAGGTTTCATCTGAATGTAGAAGAGCCTTTGCAAAGCGGAGGCATACACCTCCATTGAAGACACATTACTCTATCTTCCTGTTTCCTCTTGGTATGCGTTTGCTGGAGCCTTTTATTCTTTGTCTCCTTTTCATTTCTTTTTTTAAAAAAATGGGGCTTGGTGGTGCATGCCTTTAGTCCCAGCACTCAGGAGGCAGAGGCAGACGGATCTCTGAGTTTAAGGCCAGCCTGGTTTACATAGTGAGTTCCAGGCTAGCTGGGGCTATAGGGAGACCCTGTCTCATAAAGACCAAAAAAAAAAAAATTATTATTTTAATTTTATGTGTATAGTGTATTGCCTGCATGTGTTTAAGTAAGTGCACCTGTGTCATGCAGTGCCCGCAGAGGTCAGAAGAGGATGTCAGAATCCCCTGGTACTGAAGTTATGGTTGTTAGCCACCATGTGGGTGCTGGGAATCAAACCTTTTTCTTTTACAAGAACAGCCAGTGCTCTTAACTATCGAGTCCTTTTCACTTCTTGCCTGTGTTTTTTCGTTGTGTCTGCTTGCTGTGCCTGCCACTCCAAACTTGGTGGCATCATGCTCACAGATGTTGGGTTGGGAGTAAGAATCAGAAAGGTATGGGGGACATGACATGGCTTCCAGGTTTCATGACATCTGGCATCTCTGCTAGGAAACCTCAGAGCTAGGGCAGGGCTGTGGCACATAGTGCCAGACCTGGTGCAAGGCAGGCCCACGACAGGATCTAGGCTGGACTAGATTCTGGATACAGGTCCTCTTCCCATGGCCTTGGTTGCTGGGACTCAAAAAATGATTGTCTCAAGCTGTGCTTTGCTTTGTGACAACCTCTGAAGTTACATAGAGTCACAGTGCCTGTGTCATGAGTCCCCTGAGATAGAGAGATGGCGGCTCAGTGGGGAGGGAACACACTGGAGAGGAACATAGGTCTGATCTCTACATTGGAGGAATGTTAGGTCACACTGGAAGATGAGCACGTGAGATAGGAGGCTAGTCATCTCTGGGAGCCATAATTTGTCACAGACTAACTTGTAGACACTTGAAGTATTACTGTCCTTTCCTTTAAAATAGGAGACCAAAGCATTATTATTTTTTTTTTTTGGATACAAGAAGTGATTCAGTGTAAAACTTAAGCAGGTATTCTTTAGTTCTTAAACTTTATCTAATAGGGGTATAGTTAGATTTAGAAGAACTTTTTGATATGTGTGTGCCTGAGGGTATGTAATGGGTGCAGGAGCCCACTGAGATTAGAGGAGCTTTCAAATCCTCTGGAAATAGTTACAGGCAGCTGTGAGCTGGTACTGGCCAAGCAAGGGTCTTTAGCAAGAGCAGCAAGGGGTCTTAACCTCTGAGCCATCTCTACAGCCCCCTACATAGACCTTTTTTGTTCTTGTACCTGCAGCCACAGCTGGTCTGGAACTTGTAGTGCAAACCAGGCTGGCCCCCATCTCATGGAGATCTGCCTGCCTCTGCTAGGATTAAAGGCATGTGCTACCATATCCAGCCTTTAAAAGAAAAAAAAATTTTTTTTTTCTTTGTCTTTTTTGAGACAGGGTCTCCTTGTTGCCCCAGCTGTCCTGGAGCTCACTATGTAGACCAGGCTGGCCTCGAACTCATAAAGATCCACCTGCCTCTGCCTCCCAAGTGCTGGGATCAAAGGTGTGCACCATCATGCCCAGCTAAAAAAATTTTTTAAATTTTATTTTTCTAACCAGAACAATCTTTGTTTGTTTTTGTTTTTTGCTTTTTTGACTTTTTGAAACAGGGTCTTCCTGTAGCCCCAGCTAGCCTGGAACTCGTTATATAGGCCAGGCTGGCCTTGAACTCACCGAGATCTACCTGCCTCTGCCTCCCAAGTGTTGGGACTACAGGCATGCACCACCATACCTGGCTGGACTTGCCCCTTTGGGCCAATGCTTTGATCTTTCTTTCTTTCTTTCTTTCTTTCTTTCTTTCTTTCTTTCTTTCTTTCTTTCTTTCTTTCTTTCTTTCTTTCTTTCTTTCTTCCTTCCTCTTCCTTTCTTTCTTTCTTTCTTTCTTCCTTTCGTCTTTTTGAAGCAGAGTTGCCCTGTAGCCCCAGCTGGCCTGGAACTCGCTATGTAGACCAGGCTGGCCTTGAACTCACAGAGATCCGCCTGCCTCTGCCTCCCAAGTGCTGGGACTACAGGCGTGTGCCACCATGCCTGGCTTGCTTTGATATTTCTAAGTCTCAATTTGCCTGGTTTTTTTGAGATAAGGCTTTGCTTTGTAGCTCTGGATAGTCTGGCACTTGGCACTCGCTATGTAACCCAGGCTGGTCTTCAACCTGCATGTGGCAATCCTCTTGCCTCAGCTTCCTGATTTTTGGGGTTACTGGCATGCACTACCACACCTAAATTCAATTTCCTTTTTTGTTGATAATAGTAAAGATCAATTGGAAAGTTTTATTATTAATGAATCATAATGAATTAGATGATTTTAAAGAAGTCTGGTGCCAGATTACTAGTTTATCACTAAAGGAAGATTGAAAGACCTTAATCTTTCCACAAGTTTTCTTTAAATTCTGGATAAGTATGTCCCTTTTCTGTTGTTTTTTTCTTCTCAGGGGATGTGCTTTGTGTAACTCTATTTGTTTTTGTTTGTCTGAGACAGAGTCCTATGTGGTCCATGCCCAGGCTGGCCTAGAACTCATGATCCTCCTGCCTCAGCCTCTTGAATGCAGGGATTATAAGCATGCAGTACCATGTCTGGTTATGTCCAGCTCTTAATTAAATGGTGAAGACATGCATTTTAGAACTGCTTGTCTAACTAGAACCATGCCTAGAGCATTAGTCCCATAAGCCATTCAGAATCAGAGAAATTAACCAGTTGCCTCCGAAAGCCCAGAATGGTGTTGCTTCCGCAGGTGACCCATTTCATAGATCAAGGCAGCTTTTTATTAAAGAGGTGGCGCAAGCATGCCTGAGCATTTGTAAGCCTTTGTTCCAAGAGTTGTCAAATTTTACAGTGCTTTGTCTATCATTCTAAGAACTCATTTAGAAAAATATGGGTGGGTCTAAAAATATGGTTTTTTGAGACTCTTCAAGTGACTCTTGATCGATGTAGTTAGAAGCTCCCTGTGAAGATCCCAATGGAGCATCAAGAACCCCAGTGCAGTGGCAGTGCCCTTGCCTTGTATGTGTGAGACCCTGGATTTAATCCCTGTCACTGGGGATGGGGATAAATCCCAATAACCTCAGGGGGGTGGGTAATAGGGACTGTCATTGTGGGGATGACCTGGGGAGACTGTGTAATGCTTGAACTTGCTCTTTGTTAAGAAATCTCTCATGCCCATAGACTCAGAAAAATAAATGACGTATGTTCTCCCTCATATGTGGCCCCTAGCACCAAATCCTTTAAAATTTCAGGTCCTTTTAATAAGATGATGCTATACAGAAGTCCCTTCTGCATGAAACAACTACCATCATCACGAATTCAGCTGAGCCCGATCTCTAAACATAGTTACAATTGGGCTTGTTGACGGTTGTGCATTCATTAAAGGAGTGCCAAGCAGGGTCGCTGGACCCTCACCTGAGTATCCAGCCACTCTTCCCAGCCAAGTAGTCCAGCCTTGGAAGACAAAAGGAAAATGAGGAAGAACCCAATAGAGTGATGCTTTTGGAAGCCCTTGTCAAGAAATTCCAATGGACTCTCATATGAACATTTGAAAATTGCCCTGTTCTGACTTTTTTCTAGTTCTCTGTCTAGAACTTGTAATGCTAATTACTCTTGCCTTTACTTCTCCTTCACATCTCCCATTCATGATTCAAGGACTTTCTTCTCCCCTTAGAGACAAAAGTTATGCAATTTGGGAGTCTTTTAGATAGACCCACTGAAGGGGTACTCCAATTGCCTCAGCCTGTGTCCCTGTTCAGCATGGAAGAAGCCAGAGCGGTCGGTGTCCCTGTTTCCTATTGGCAATTTGGGTAACCCCTTCAGAGGATCATGTGATAAGAATAGGAGATAGGAATTGGCTAGGCAGTTAGGGTAAAAAGACCCCAAAGAAATGTAGCCAGTTTCTTGGCTAAAAGTCAAAATGTCCTTGGGCCTGATAGCAATATACTCTGTTCCAAATGCCAAAAATGTCAAAAGTATTTGGAAGCTTATAACTAATCCTTAAAAGATTTTAGGGTTACCTCTTCAGAGGGGGGAATGTTGGAGGGGAGGGAGTGGCCATAGATTTGATGAAAACATCTTGTATGCACGTATGAAATTCTCAAAGTTTTTGTAAAAATTAAAAAAAAAAAAGAAATCTCTCATGCCAGGCATGGTTGTGCAGGTGGATATCCTGTGAGTTCAAGGTCAGCCTAGTATACATAGAGTTCCAGGCTAGCTGGGGCTACAGGAGACCCTGTGTCAAAAAGACAAAAAAGCCCCCAAATACAAACAACCCCAGAAATCTCTCAAGCAGGGCTTAATAGCACAAGCCTTTAATTCAAGGCCTGGCTGCCAACTTTAGTGAGACTGTGTCAAACTAGATAGTAAGCAAACAAAATGTAGCTCAGTGATAAAGTGCTTACCTAGCAAAGTCCTATGTTCAATCCCCAGCACTGTGGAAATTTGTCCGTAGCAGAGAGAGAACACTGTGGTACAGAGCAGGAGGTGACACACTGCCACTCACAGACTTGTCTCTGGAAAAGGCATTTCAGCTTTAAGGATCAAACACAATTTCAAGATCTTGTGAGGTTTTTCTGCAAAATACTCTCAGGAGGTGATATCACTAATAGGAGAGTATAAAGTCTTGCTTGGAGAATTGAAAAGCTCATGGGATGGTGTTTTGGAAGATGTCAAGACCAAGTTCCAGCAAAATTTGGAGTTCCTTGAAGGCAGTAGTTTGACTTTTCAGTTCTGTAAAAGAAGTTTGGTTAGCTCTCATGCATTGTCTCAGGCCATGTTTGAATAATAGTGGCCTTGCGCCCTGATTTCTTGAAATGTTTGCTGTTGTTATCATTACTTAAATCACCTGCCATGATCAGTATTGACACATAGTTGGTTTTCTGTCAGTCGTGGTTAGGTCTTTTGGATTTTAATTTAGAGCAGGTTATTTTAAATTCAAATTAAGGATGTTCTGAAGGGAGTTAGTTCTGAGGACTAGAACCTCCGGTGTGTTCAGAGTTCCTTAGGACCAGGTTTTATTTAGCCTTTTTTTTTCCTTTGTCAGCCACTGCACATGTTGAAGAGTGCACAGGGTCTCACGTAGAGTCTGTTAGGAGTCATTCTGGATGTGCTTTAATTATCAACTGTTTCAAGTAGATACACCCTTTTGTGTGATTAGAGAATGGTTTCTATTTCCTCCCAGCCTTTTGGCACCCAGTAGGTCTAATTTGATGTCTGGGAAGGCTGATGATGGAATTCCTGTTCTCTGCATCCATGGGCATCTCTGGTAGTCCCAGGTGCGGCCAATGGTTGTGTTTGTGCAGAAGATTGAGAAGATGGTGATTTAAATCAGTAAAGTGTCTGTCTTTTAAGGAAAAAACGGGAGTTATTTTAACTACTCAGAGATGGTAGAACATTTTAATTATCATATTGAAAATATCTGAAGAATAAAGTACATAGAATTCACATTTCATGAACCTGGGAGATTGTCTGCTTGCTTGACATATCTAAGTGTTGGTCTTAGAAGCAGACAATGTTATTCTCTACAGGGAGATTATACTTAGATTTGTCAGAGCAATATCTAATGGGAACTCAGTGTTAAAATCATTTGGCTGGTTTGATTATAATTTAAAATAAAACCTTTTGGGAAAATTACTGCATAAGACTAGATGTTACTTTTGACTTGTTCAATCTGTGGCTTAAAATATGATAATTTTCTCAGAAAAAAAAAAAAGAAATTTTGCTAAGAATGGTGGGACCAATTCACCAAATCCAGGCACCTGTTCGTCTTGACTGGAAGATAGCCCTGAAAGTAGATGCTTCAGAGCCTTTCGGATCACCAAAAGTCACTAAGTCAACTTAATCAGACAACTTGGTTAAATCTGATCAGCAGTAACAGTTCTGTTTTTATTTTTTATTTTTTTTCTTGTAAGTAGAGTGATAAGTTGACTCCCTAAAAATTTGCAAAGAAAATTTGCATTTCATGGTGATTATAAAGGATGCTTGCAGTTTGTGTATTGGCCCATGTATAGCACATGAATAGAGTGCACTCATTCCCCCGGAAATGATGGAAAAGTTGGTCTAGCTAAATCCCCCATGGGGACTTTCCCAGCCCACAGGGAAGATGAGATGTTCAGATGTAGTTAGCAGAGAACAGCAGGTAGAAGCTGGTTATGAAGTTCATGGAGCAGCTGCTGTGGTTAGTAAAGCATGGGTGGGGCATTCGTGTGACAGTAAAGGGAATTTCTAAGATGATTTTAGTGTGTACCTCATAGAACATAAACCCTTTGGAATTTTGGATTTTCATCAATCAGATTTAAATATGATTAATACATCTAAGAGGCACTGCTGTTATTCAAAGGTAGGTTTCTATTGCTGTGATAAAACACTCTGATCAAAACCAGCTTAGGGAGGTCAGGGCTTATTTGGCTCATACATTCCGATCACAGTTCATCATTGAGGGAAGCCAGGGCAGCAGAAACTCAAGGCAGGAACCGGAAGGCAGAAGCTGAAGCAGAAACCATGGAGGAGAGCTGCTTCCTGCCTGTGCTCAGCCTGCTTTTTTGTACACTCAGGACTACCTTCTCAGGGGTGGCATCACCCTCCTGTATCACTCAACAATCAAGAAGATGCCTCATAGATATGCCCACAGGTTAGTCCAATAGAGGAAGTTCCCCAATTGAGGGTCCTTCTTCCCAGGTGCATGACAGCTGAAGCTGTCCAGTCCAGCTGTGTGGTGTTCTTTACCTCTGGTCACATGTGTGACAATGTGGTTGTCTTAAATGATTAATTACTGGGGAAGTGCAGCCTCTGAGGCACACCTGGAGAGGAAGGAGCATCACCCCTGCCTTTCCGTGCTCACCTGCTATTCTGTTGTTCCCACTGCCACAACTGCCTGGATTTGCTGCCGTCCCTGCTGTCATTCCTGAGGCAAACCCCTGTGCACTAGTGTTTCCTGGAGCTGTGCTGTGCTTTGGGTGCTCTATCTTGTTTTACTCTTTTAGATAGGTGCCTCTGAATTGGGTATGGCATTCACTGTCTTTTTTTCATTTTCCTTAATTTATCATATTTGTTTTTAAATCTTGAAATAGGAACGTGCATTGGTAAGTAAAATGAGCTATCCAGTCAGAGCTGTGGAAACTGTGGGCACCATCTGTGTGGTTTGTGATGTGCCATCACAACTCATATTTGAGCTTGTAGCAGGAAATGTGATAGAAAATCGCAAAGCTCAGGATGAGATGAGTCTGAGGGACAGACTGTGTTTCCAGCTTGCTTTATCAATCTGAGAACATGTGATAGCAGTTAATGATTTACCAATTGGTATGTCATCAAAGAAATACATTCTTGCTCTGTCTTGGGTAGATCTTTTTTAAGCAAATAAACTAGAGTTTTCATTTGGAATCGGTGTATGCCACCTTCCCTCTCTGGTTCACCCTGGAGTTCCCAAGCAACAGTGTCTAGAAGCTACAAGTTGTATTCTAGATACTGTTGATGGGTCTATAGCAGCACATAACATACCTAGCCTTTCCCAACACAGAGTATTAGTCTTTCATGAAGTTTTGGGACTAAGTTCTTTAGCTTTTTTCCTTCTTTGTGGAAATAAAACTTTTTGAAACAGGGTCTCGCTTTGTAGCCCTGGCTGGCTTGGATCTCACTATGTAGAACAGGCTGGCCTCGGACTCACAGAGATCCACCTGCCTCTGCCTCCTGAGTATTAGGACTAAAGGCATGTACTACCATGTCCAGCTTGAAATAAAACATTTAAAATATAAACTTAGAATTTTCCTATGCTTTGTTTTAACCGGTTGATGTTTAGCTAGAAACATGGGAGTTTCATGGTTGTAAGTGTTCCTCAGAGACAGAAATTTTTACAAAAATTTTTCCCAGTGTCAGGTGGGCTTCTGCCTCACTTGTGTGACATGAAGAGAATCTTGTAAGGGGTTTCTAATGGCCTTTTTCTGTTTCTGATTGTCCCTAGCTTTAACTTTCCACACATGTGAGTGATGACCTTATGATAGCTTATCTTGAGGTTTGCTTTTTTCTGTATGTATTTGGGTTTTGTATCTCTAATGAAATCATAGGCACCTTCAGCAGCAGAAGTTTGGGATAACTGCAGAATGATGATGTTGGTCATAGGCAGGTTCTTGGCTTTAAAAGAATTCTCACATGATAATACTGCGGTGGTTTGAATGAGAATGTCCTCCATAGGCTCCAAGTATTCAGACATTTTGTCCCCAGTTGGTGGTGGTGTTTTGGGAGATGTTAGAAGGTGTTGCCCTGTTGGAGGAAACAAGTCACTAGAGGCAGGCTTGAGAGTTCTTAAGCCTTTTGGGATGTGAGAGCTTAGCTTTTGCTCCTACTCCAGCCACCTCTGCTACCATGCCTTCTGACATGATGGACTTTTGCATATGTAAGCTAAATAAATTCTTCTGTAAGTTCCCTTGGTCAAGGTGTTTTATCACAGCAACAGAAAAGAGACTAGTGCAAATACTAATTACATTATCTTGAGGAGAACAAGAAGATAGAGATTGCATGGTTTATTGTCTTTAAGAAGCAGTGATTGTTTATACTCCACAGTTCTCAACTAGTTTTTGACTTTAAAAGAGAACTGAGATACTTGGGAAATGTCAAATAAAATGTGTTCTACTCACATAATCTAATAGTTTTGATCTTGATGTCCTGCACTTCACCATCTCTGATTCAGTTTTGCATTTGTTGTCACCTCTATAAACTTCAATAATATAACAAAACTATTTTACGTTTAGTAATTATATGGTGTCACTACATCAACTCCATTTACCTACTAGGTTGGCAGAGAAAAACATTTTCTTGTGATTAGTGTTAGTGTCTATACAGCATTAGCAGTACACCTTTGTGATTTCTGTTATAACTTTTATCACAGAGTCCTTATGCATTTCTCATTGAGACATTAGCATGCTTCCTTTAGTTTAACAACAACAACAAAAAAGAGCAATTCAAACAATGGGAATTTGGTATTTAAAACTGAGTTAAGGGCCTGGAGAGATGGTTTGGCAGTCAAGATCACTGATTGCTCTTGCAGTGGACCTGGGTTTGGTTCTCAGCACCCACATGCATGGTGGCTAAGAACCATTTATAACTCCAGTTCCAGGGGATCCAACTCCCTCTTCTGGTCTCTGTGAACATTGCATTTATGTGGTGTATTTCCATACACAAGCAAAACATTCATACACATAAAATAAAAATAAATAAGCAAAAAAATTTTTTAAGAACTGAGTTAAAGAGAAAATACCATGAATACCCTTTTGGTTTTGTGCTATCTTTCTATAAACCTTCCTGAAATTCTAAGCTTTAGTATTGAATAAAAGTCTTCCTACTTTTTTTTTTTTTTTTAATTATTATAGAGACAGGCATGGTGGAGCATACCTGTAAGCCCAGCACCTAGGAAGTAGAGGCAGAAATATAGAAAGATCTCAGGAGTTCAAAGTCAGCCTCAGCTACATATTGAGTTCAATGCCAGCTTGAACTAGGAGACTGTATTTCAAAAACAAAACTATTATGGAAAAGTCTCCTTTTAAAAAGGTAGAATAATACAACAGATCCCCACAGAGCAACTCATCTAGACCTTTACCCAGCCCCAATTATTTTGAGACAATTTCCATTGCAGATAATGTCATTTCATTCTATAAGTGTTGAAACAGAACAGAATATTATACATTATATCTTAATTTACAAATGCAAACCAAAGAAGCAAAATCTTGGTGTTCAGCCCTTTAAAGTGCTTTGTACTCGGTGACAGAACACAGTTGTTAGGTGATGAGTGAGCACTTTCCTCCTGATGGTGCCAATGGCAGGCCTCTGGTGGGACAGACATTAAGCTAGCAATAATATGAAATTCAGAGTGCTGGTGGCAGAAAACTTGTGTTTTTGCCTAGCATAATCTGTGGATTCTATAAAATTAGTTGAAAGTGGGATTTTTGTGAACATGAGCCTTTTTATTTGTGATCAGTATCATTTGGGATTTAAAGTATGTGAGGAAAATGTATTAAAAATTTGCTTTGTGGGGAAGGGGAAGGAGAGTGGCTGAAGTAAATTTGCCCCCAAACACAGTTCCTGAAGCCTAATAAGATCTCATTTTAAGACAGTTTAGGTTTGTGGAAAGCATTCGTGCAGCTTTGCTAAAGGAAATAGAATATATGATCATTGTTAAGCTTGTACATAATCAGTTACTAACTGACTTACAGCATTAGTCATATTTATTTTCTTTTTATTTTACGTTAAGAACCTACTTGACATTTGTTTTCTGTTTTATTTATAGAAGGCTTAAGCTGTGCCTTAAGTACTCATGTTTGCATATTCAAAACACTTAAAAATATTCTGCCTTTTCTTGAACCTGAGTGAGCTATTTATAAACTTTGTAATCACATTTTTATGTCCTTCAATGGGAAAATTAATGTAGGAAGACAGTATTTCAGTGTGTAACCAGCTATTGTTCAGTTTGTTGGTATGCAAGCTAATAATAAAACCATCACCCAAAGATGGTCGATAGAATCAGAAATTTAGTTGCTCAAAGGTTTTTTTTTTTTTTTTTTTTTTTTTTTTTTTTTTTTTTTTGTCTTTTTGAGTCAGAGTCTCCTTTAGCCCTAGCTAGCCTGGAACTCACTATGTAGACCAGGCTGGCCTCGCACTCACATAGATCCTCCTGCCTCTGCCTTGGCTAATTGCTCAAAGTTTTGTGTAGAAAAAAGACATTATTTTTTTTTCTTGGTGTCTTTCAATATATTTAAAGAACACAAAGATAACTTTTTCCCCCTCTTGGGTATATTGTATATAACTGGTACATGGAAGTATTTTGGGTTTTTTTGTTGTTGATATTTTTAAGAAAATGGCCTCATGCTGGGTGTGGTGGTATGCCTTTAGTCCCAACACTTGGGAGGCAGAAGCAGGTGGATCTCTGTGAGTTTGAGGCCAACCTGGTCTGTGTAGCTATTTCTAGGTCAGCTGGGGCTACAGGGAGACCCTGTCTCAAAAGCTGACCTTGAACTTACTGTGTAGCAGAGGCTATCCTTGAAGTACTGGGATTACTGTCATGGGCTACCATGCTGGTTGGAGTTCCTTTTTCTCATCTACTGTCTTCAGTAAACTAAAATTGTGGCAGAAACTGCTGTCAGTGACAACATGAGCTACCAATAGGCAGGTGGCTGGCAGCCTGTCAACTCTGTCGAGCAATGGTGCATGTCATGTGTCCACACCCATTCTTGGAAAAGGGAGACTCTTCTAGGGAACTGAGAAGACTGTGTACAGCCTCATGATAATTATTTTTCAGTGATCTTGAGAAGTTTGATTTTCCCATCTCCTGTCATGTGCTAAATGCATTTAATTAATATTTCTAAAACACTGGATTCCTCCTGTACTTATCAAAATATGATTAAAATAGAAGACAGTAGATGTCTAGACTAGGAAGAAAGTTTACCCAAACCTTTTATAGGCCAAGTAATTGTTATAATTATTTTTGGAAATTTAGGCTTACGTGGTGTTATGTTATTTTATGCTAAAATAAGGAAGAATTGGGTAGAAAGATGGCTCAGTAAGTAAAGGCACTTGCCATCAAGCCTGTTGACCTGAGTTTGATCCCCAAGTGGTAGAAGGGGAGAACTGACTCCTGCAAGTTGTCCTCTGACCTCCATGTGTGCACTGTGGTGTGCACATGTATGCGCACACAGACACACAGACACACACACTAAATGTAATAAAAAAATGAAAAAAACAAATAAGAATTATATCATATTCTTTTCTTGTGGTTACATTGGTTTTTGTAAATGTTTTCTAAAATGCTACTTAAAACATTTTCCTACATTTGCAATCCTTATCCTTTCAGTCCTGGGAGGGTAGCATGTCTACTGGTTAAGGGTGTAGACTGAGAGCCAGATTGCCTGTCTTGAACCCCAGCTCAGCTCCTGAGAAGCTCTGCAGCCCAGAGTAAGCTGTCTGCGATTTGGTCTGTATTAAGTGAGGCACTGGCAGCAGTGTATGGTGGTGTGCAGTTAGAGCCACGTAGATGTTCAGCTATTGTAGCATCATCTGGCTGCTTCTAGCAAAGCTGATTGACAGCTTCTTCATTTGACGTTGAGTTTTCAGCCCCATAGCTGTAAGAGCAGGTACTTTGCAACCCCAAGCTATATTCTCATTTGTTGTTATTTCACTGTTGACCTTGGGAAAGCACTTAAAATTCTTCTGGCCTCAGTCTCTTCAGTTTTGAATAGTCATCATAGGATATGTTAAGAAATCAGTGAAATTACTTTTTGAATTGCTGGATTCCTTTGAAAAGTGACAAAAAGCCATGAACTATCTCCCTTGAAACCTACCTCCCCGTTTCATATACTTATGTGTAGAGACATGTGTGGATCACCTCCATTATAATGACAATGGGTAGGTATTCAAAGGTACTGGTCCCTTCTTATTTCTGTGCATTATTTGATGTCCCTCAACCTGGAGGCAAATTTCTATCATCTTTATAGGGGCATTTAGAAATATATAATATCAGGCTGGAGAGATTGCTCAACAGTTAAGAGTACTGACTGGTCTTGCAGAGGATCCGGGTTCGGTTCCCAGCACCCACACAGTGGCTAACAAACAAAGGTCTGTAACTCCAGTTCCAGGAGATCCGACACCCTCTTCTGACCTCTATGGGCATTGCATAACACAGGTGCACTTACATACATTCAGGCAATACGTTCATATGCACACACACACACACACACACACACACACAGAGAGAGAGAGAGAGAGAGAGAGAGAGAGAGAGAGAGAGAGAGAGAGAGAGAACATCTGGTATAATATCTAGAATGTTTACAATAACATTTTAAAGTGGGTTCAACAGCAGGTCTGTCTGAATATCTGCCTATGTAATTGCTAATATACACTGTTTGGGTTGTGTTTCCATCCAGTGTGTGGCCATTTTATTTGAGGTGGTGGATATGAAGTTGGCTCACAGTATCTGTTAGGCTGTGTCACTGACCCAAATCTTCCAGGAAACAGATAACCAGAGGGAATCAATCCGTTTTAGTTGCTCTCTTGTGGTTCCAACTTAGGATGAAATTTTCTGTTTTCTACTCAGAAACCCAGGTGGTCATTTTGGCTCTGATACTTAAAGCAGTATCAGTCTGTGGAAATAAGAGCCAGGCTTATCAAGGTTAGGTGTAAGACTGAAGTGCTATCAGACCTTTTATTTCCTTGGGAAACAAAAAGAATTAAAACCTTGTATTTTTTGGCCCATTTAATTTAGATTTATAAGCTCCAGTGGTAGCAGCTGTCTCATTTTTAGATTTTGTTCAGGAACTGTCACATTTTTGGTTGTCAATATCTTTTTTACTTTGTATCTAAATTAATGATTCTGCCCATGAACTAACTTACGTATTTCTCTTTGTACTGCTGTGGAAATGGGAAAGCTTCTTTTCTGTTCGGTGCCTGGAATTCTAGACTGAAAATTCTATTTTATCACATAGAAGCGTGACAGGCAGTTTGTTTTAAACACACATATCCAAAAAATAAGAATGGTTAGAGGTCCTTCTCTGATTTTGTTTTTGTTTTTGACTAATTAAAAGAGCTCTGATTACTAAGTTTCAAAAATAAAGCACTTTTTAATTCCCACGTTGATCATAGTCATGGTGTATAGGAAAAAAAAAAAAAACACTGCATGAAAGAGTACATTTGCTTCAGAAAGAGCCATCATCACTATCATCTGTGGAAAATCAATATGTATTTTTCAAAATTTAGACTGATGGCTGAGAGCCATGGGTGTCAGCTGAGGCTTGGGGGCTGCTGCAGGGGTCAAGAGCAGGCCAGCCTGGCTCTTGCATCATCGATGGCTGTGAGATTGACTCTGAGGCAGCTCTTACCAGCATGAGCCCAGAGCTCCCTGGTGGAGAATGAAAGATATATCCGAGTAAGATTTGGACAGGAAATGGTATTAAATAAGTGTCGCACTGATCTGTGTCTCTAACACTGCTTGCTACCTTGGGCTAAGGCAAATGAATTTTGCCTGTCAATTGAAAATTGAAGTTTATTGGCCTATTTTTTTTAGGGAAGTTTAGTAAATAAACCATCCAACCATAGACCTTTAAGCTAATGTTGCATTTGTACTCATTTCATAATCTAGCAGACGTCAAAGATGTTCCATCTATTCACACCCTGTCTCTTGCTTTTGTAGTAAGATTTTATTTTTAAATTTTATTTCTTTTATATTTCTTGCTGATGGTTCAAAACAAAAAGAATCTGTTACTTGTAACTTAAGTCAGAAGGCAGAGTATCTATTGCATATACTAAATACAAGAAAGTGGAAAGTAGGGTTTTTTCTTTCTTTCTTTTTTTGGTCTTTTGAGACAGGGTCTCCCTGTAGCCCCAGCTGGCCTGGAACTTGCTCTGTAGACCAGACTGGCCTGGAACTCAGAGATCCGCCTGCCTCTGCCTCCCGAGTGCTGGGATTAAAGGTGTGTGCCACCATGCCCGGCTGTAGTAGGATTTTTTTCAAACTAAAGTTTATAACCCATTAAAAGTCCTGAAATCACTTTAATTGGTTACAGCCAGTGTAAAAAGAAAACAAAGCTAGTGACTATAAAGGAATAATTCAGAGTACATTGCACAGAGTTCGGGCAGGTACAAAGCTAGATGCTCAGGTGGGTTGCTGCTGTGTATATGCACATGTGTGTTCTCTGGGCCAGTATAAAATTTCTCTTTTTTTCCCCACACCGTTGTTCTGTGTACTAATAAGCATACATGGTGTGTAAATAGTATTTATGCTGTATTATTTGGGGAATAATAACAAGAAAAAGAGTTGGAGGGCTCTAGTTGTAACTCAGTGGTAGAGTGCTTACCTAGCTTGCTCAAGGCCCTGGGTTCAATCCCAGGCATTGAAAGAAAAAAGGTAATATTGCTCACTTGACATGCTTTCCCTCTGTACCCGAGTGTTTTCTTTCTCTGATTGAATCTTCAGATATAGAACTTCTGGTTTGGAAGGCTTCCAGTGTCACTATATCATGGTTCTGTAAGGGCAGCGTTCCTATAATCCAGCATGACACCTGAGCAGGTCTAAGAATATCCCTGGTTGTGTAGCCCTGAAAGGCCTGCCTTTATTTTCTTATCAGCACTAAGGTCTGAATCAGCATCACAGAATGAGTACCAGTAGCACCATGAAGTAACTTTGGATGCTGTTTCTATTTAACACTACTATCATAGATGAATCAAAATGCATCCGTTCGTCTTTTAAACCCGATTTAACCTTGTTTTAATTTCTTAACCTTGTGAAGGGTTTACTGAAATTGCATATTCTGCTTCCTTCTGGTTTCCAAGGATACATCAAGTCTCTCTCTCTCTCTCTCTCTCTCTCTCTCTCTCTCTCTCTCTCTGTGTGTGTGTGTGTGTGTGTGTGTCTGTGTGTGTGTGTCTGTGTGTGTGCTGGCCAGAGGTCTGAGCTCATTGATAGGACTAGACTGGCTTGCCAGTGCTGTATTTTTTTTCCTTTATCTGCCTCCCATTAGTGCTGGGGTTATAGATGTCCGTTGCCTTGCTTTTAAGTGGGTACTGAGGATTTGAGCTCAGGGCTTCATGCTTGCACTGCCTTAGCCATCTTCCCAGCCTACAGATCCCTTTTGGGTTTCTGAAACATCCATCTCACCTGATTGATACAGGAAAATTCCTAGCCAAGCAAAAGTTTTTCTTTAACTCAAAATTCAAATTAACAAATAGTTGGTGTTTTTAAAATAATGGAATTAGGTATTTGTATTACTCCTTTTGCGGGGGGTGTAGAATGAAGAGTTTATTTGAGCTTACAATTCCAGGGGTATTACAGTTCATCACAGCGGGGAGGCGTGGCAGCAGAGGTGGCTGGAGGAGGAGTGGCTAAGCTCTCACATATTCAAGCAGGCACAGGAAGCAAGAGCCATTTTTGTGTGTTCTAATAAAATAATTGAAGTTGAGTGTTTTATAAAGAAAAGAGATTTATTTAGTTCAGAGTTTTGCAGACTGAAAGTCCAAGGTCAGCCAGCCTCATCTCTTTGGCCTTTGGTGAGGACCTGGTGGCTAATGACATCACAGTAGTGGAAGTGTATGAATAAGGCATCACACAGGGAGACAGGAAGCCAGACTTGCTGTTTTATAATAACTTGCTTTTGTGAGAGCTATCCCATTCTGTGAGACCAGCATTGATTCCTTCCAAGGGTGATGCCTCCAGTGCTCTAACCACCTTCCAAGGTTTCTCTTAAAGACTCCGCCATCCTCTTAATAGTGCTACATTAGGAACAGCATATGGACCTCCAGTGCTCTAACAACCTTACAAGGCCCCTCTTTAAAAAAAACATTATTATTATTATTTATTATTTTTGGTCTTTTTGAGACAGAGTCTCCCTGTATCCCCAGCTGTCCTGGAACTCACTGTGTAGACCAGGCTGGCCTTGAGATCCACCTGCCTCTGCCTCCCGAGTGCTGGGATTAAAGGCATGCACCACCATGCCCAGCTATTTATTATTTTTTAATTTTGCGGGTATGACTGTATTGCCTGTGTGTAAGTGCACCTGTGTCATGCAATGCATGCAGATGTCGGAAGAAGGCATCAGATGCTCCTGGAGTTACAGACAATTGTTAGCTACCATGTGGGTGCTGGGAATCGAACCAGAGTCCTCTGTAAGACCAGCCATTGCTCTTAACCCCTGAGCATCTCTGAGACATCTCTCCAACCTGCCCCCCACCCACCAGTCCCCTCTTTTAAAATATATTTTATTTAACATATATGAGTGTATTGCCTGCATGTATGTAAGTGCACCCATGTTATTCAATGCCCAAGGAGGTCAGAGGAGGGCATTGGATTCCCTGGAACTGGAGTTACAGACGGTTGTTAACAACCATGTGGGTGCTGGGAACCAAACTTGAGTCCTCTGTAAGAGCAGCCAGTGCTCTTAACCACTGAGCTATCTTTCCTGCCCCTAAGGCTCCCTTAAAGGGTTCTGCCCCCTCTTGATAGTACTGTACTGGGAACAGAGAATTTAACACATCAACCCTGAAGGGCAAAGCACATCTAAACCATAGTCACCTTCTTCTCCAGAACATTCTTTTCCTCAGTGCTTCACCACTAGTATGCATACACATAAAATTTATTTTTAATGATGTATTTTCTATTTTTAAAAAAATTATTTTTATTTTATGTGTATGAATATAATACCTACATGTGTGTTAGTGCATCCATGTTGTGCAATGCCTGTGGACAGAAGAGGATATTGGATTCCCTGGAACTGGAGTTATGGATGGTTGTTAGCCACCATGTGGGTGCTGGGATTCAAACCTGGGTCTTCTGTAAGAACAACCAGTGCTCTTAACCACTGAGCCATCTCTCCAGCCCCTTAATGTATGTTCTTAAAAACACAAAAATAAACCTTGTCTACTTTACCTTTTCTTCCTAAATCTAAAATGTAATTTGAGATGTCTCATAGACCTAAATAAAAAAGCTAAAGCTACAAAAGCTTTAGAAAAAGATAACGGAACTTGGGGATAGGTAAGGATTTCTTAGAACATGAAAGGACTAATTATAAAAAGAAATGGTAACTTGGGCTTTAAAATTAAAAACTACTCTTCTGAGTAAACTGTTAAAATGAAAAAAAAATAAACTATGGGAGAAAATAATCACAGCATAAAAGAGTCTAATATATATATATATATATATATAAAGGAGAGCTGGACCTACATGGTGATATGTACATGTAATTTCAGCCCTGGCTGAAGCAGGAGGATTGCGAGTTAACAGCCAGTCTGCGCTTTAAGATGAGTTTGAGGCCAGCGTGAGCAACATAGTGAGACCCTGTCTTAAAAAGAAAAAACAACAAAACAACTTGGCTTCAGCTTTATGCTTTTAGCTTGGTCTCCCTTCCTGACTCCAGAATTAACTTGTTTATTTATTTAGGGATAGGATCTCAGCTTTGAATTCTTGATCCTCTTTGTGAGTTTGAGGCCAGCCTGGTCTACATAGTGAGTACCGCCAGCGTGAGAAACAAAGAGAAACCCTGTCTAAAAAAAAAAAAAAAAAAAAAAAACTTCCCCCAACCCAACCAAAAAAAAAAAAAAAAAAAAAAAGAAAGAAAAACAAAGAGCTCTTACAACATAATAGTCAATTCAGTTTTTAAAATGCTGGAAAAACTGGACAAGTCACAAAAAGATTTGAAAATGGCCAAGAAGCCTAGGAAAAAGTACTCAGTTTCATAAACCATTTCATTGTGGTTTTATTTTACATGTAAATTAAAACCACGATGAGAAAGAATAGTTTTTTTAAAGACCATGCCAAGTGCAGGGGAGACTATGAAGCAAGCTAGATGTCTCATTCTTTGTCAATTTGTGTTGATGCATAAGCACTCTGGGAAGATTGGGCTGTTCCTTGGGAAGTGTCTTTAGAGTATTTATGCTTGCCATATTCCTCAGCATCTCTCTCACATTTAAGTGCATGTGCACAAGACTTTGTATGTGAACGTTTACAGTGACTAACTTAAAATAGACTCAGATGTCCATCAGCAGGGTAGATGCACATAATGGAATAGTATTTATCAGTAAAAAACAGCTAGCAATAGATGTAACAGCTATATAGATTGGGCCTCAAAAATACGCTGAATAAAAGAAAACAGACATACGTTTTAAGTTTTTTTTTTCTATGAAACTTTAGAGCAGAAACAGCTAAGATGCAGTGACAGAAATCAAACAAGTGGTTGCCTATAGTAGGGGTGTGGAATTGACTGTAAGGAAACCTTCTGGAGTGGTGGACTAGACTGTATGTTGTGGTAATAATCCTGTTTGGTGCACATCTGTTAAACTGATAATGTATTCACCTGGCTATGTCCAGGCCTTGCTGTCAGCCACCACGTTGACTGTGGAGATGAAGGCTGCCCTTGCTGCCCTGTTCCTCACCGCATGTGCACATGGCCTAGGCTCAGTCATAAAATTATTTGAAATTAGTATTTGTAGCACTTCTGGGTTTTTCCTTGAACCTGGCAGGGTGTGCTTAGGCCTGCATAATCTCTAACTGATCTTAGCAGTTCTGAACGCATTAAAGTATTAAGTTCTAATTTTTGTACTAAAAATGATATTCTTTTCCTTCTTTTCCAATAACTAAGAGAACTCGAGTAGCTATTTTTATATGGGTAGATGACCTTTGAACTTCTGAGAGCTTTAGAACAGAGTCTGTTTCCAGAAATACTGTTTTAAATTGTGTTTGGAATTTTTTTTTTTTTTTTTTTTGGTCTGTAGGGTTTCAAAATGAGTGTACCTTTGGGTCTGGGTGATATTTTTGTTGTTGTTTTGTTTTCTTGCCCATTAACTCAGTATCTGTTTCACTAATTTTCCACCTTTCTTTGGTTGAATTGACTTATGCTTAACAGGATTTTAGCCTGATACTTTTTTTTTTAACACTTTAGTGTTAAAAAATTATATAGATATACAATATACATTTGTGAACAATTATTTTCTTGTAAACGAATGGATTTTACTTATTCATTTACTATTCATGGAGTTCACTCTATTATCTAAAAATAAATTCTAGGAAATTACAGTTTTTAGAACCCCTATGAAGTCCGCATGGTATTGGCTAAAAGTGACAGAATTTCCTTCTTGGGTTTTGGGGAAAATAACATTGTGAATGTATCTGGAAGCCTGCAGGAATGTTCTTATGTCTTCTTGGGACTGAAGTGTTTCTCACAATATTCGTGATTAGGTGCTTAAAAACAAAAAAACCTTAACAATAGATTTATCTTCCCAAGATTAAAGTTTTCTTTGATAGCCAATAGTAAAGTATCATACTTTTTATGACTATTAGGAATTTCCATAAATCACTTAGTACCTTTTTAGTATCTTTCTTTTACAATTGAAAAAAATTATTTATTTTTATTTTGTGTGTATGATACTATGCCTACATATATGTAAGTGCACCCATCTCATGCAGTGCCTGCAGAGGACAGAAGAGGGTGTTAGATCCCCTGGAACTAAAGTTATGGATGGCTGTTAGCTGCTATGTGGGTGCTGGGATTCAAACCCCAGTCTTCTGCAAAAGCAGCCAGTGCTCTTAACTGCTGAGCCATCTCTCTAGCACCTGTTTTCAGTATCTTTACACTTAAAAATTTCTTATTCATTTGATATTTCTGTTTTAAGTATATGTGAAGAATCTTAGATTATTGCATACCTTTACTATTTAATTTTCATTGTGGCACAGAATGAATTTATTTATTTATTTTTTTGTGTGGTCTTTTTGAGACAGGGTGTCCCGGGAACTTACTATGTAGACCAGACTGGCCTCAAACTCAGAAATCCACTTGCCTCTGCCTCCTGAGTCCTGGGATTAAAGGTGTGTGCCATGTGTCATGACACCCGGCTCTTACCTTTTTTTTAAAATGTAGCAAATTAAAATAGACATGTGTAATTATTACTTAACACAGTAAATGATATTTACTTTTTTTAAGTTCTTTTTTTCCTTTTTTTTTTTTTTTGTGGTGCTGGGCTCCAACACAGGGCCTTACACATGCTAGGCAAAGCACTCTACCATGGATATATATATATATATTTTTTTTTTTTTGGGGAATTTGTTCGGAATTTTAAAGAGTCACTGGTCATTTGTTTCTAGCAAGCTTCCCTGCATTGACTGTCACCTGCTTCTCTCACTGTCATGGGCTTCTTACAGCTTGGGGGGAGGGTCTCCCCTTCTCCTGTTTGTCCTCTTCTTTCCTACTCACAGATTTCTTTTTCTTTTTTTACTTATTATTAATTTTATTTTATATATATGAGTGTATTGCTTGTATGTATGTAAGTGTACCAGTGTCATGCAATGCTCACGGAGTCAGAAGAAAGTGTCAGATCCCCTGGAACTGCAGTTACAGGTGGTTATTAGTTGCCACATAGGTGCTGTGAATCAAACCCAGGTCCTCTGCAAGTTCAGCCATTGCCATCTCTCCACCCCCCCCCTTTTTCTTTCTTTTCTCATGTATCCCAAACTGTCCTCAAAATTCTTCAAAGCAGTGGAGGATATCCTTGAGCTTCTGATCTTTCTGTCTCCACCTGGTCTGTGCTGCATTTATAAGCATGCACTTCACACCTGCTTTTAAGCAGTTCTGGACTCACACCCTGGGCCTTGTGCATACTAGGCAAAGGCGCAACCAGCTGAGCTAAATCCCCAGCCTGTAGTGCTTTCTTACAATAAATAAACAACATACATGGGAGGCAGGTTTATTTACCGTAAAGCCATTATTTTCTCACAAAAGTTGACATTTGTTTCCCAAGGAGTTATCTTTTGGCCATGTCATCTGGATCTGAGTGTGCCCTGCTGACCAGGCATAGCTGAGGGGTGGTTGTAATTAGAGGATGGCACATGGGCTAAGACCATAGGTTCTCTTCCTGTCTCCCTTCTGCAGCCATGCTGCTGTTGTCCAAAGAAGAGAAATGGTCAAGAAAAAGTGAGACTCTTATTTATTTTTTGAGACAGAAGTCTCATGTGGCCCAAGCAGGCCTCAAACTAGATGAGTAACTGTGATTGGCCTTGAACTCCTGATCCATCTGTCACTACTTCCTAAGTGCTGGGATTACAGGTGTGTGCCACTGTGCTTGTCTAATTGAGGTTCTTCTCAAGCAGGCTATTTACTTAATGGAAGTACAGTAAATGTTTTTATTTTATAATTGTTGGTCTTTAGAGCATAACCTTTTCACACAGATAGGAAATAACTTCATGGGGAAGGAATCTTAGACTTTTCTGACATAGTAGTCTTCATCAGTCTCATTTTCTCTTTATTGAACTCATCTTTGTGTGTGAGATTAAAAATAGTTTATAATCCCGAAAAATATGGAGGCAATTGTCTGCCCCTTTGTAACTTTGTAACTTCTTTTGTTCCTTAAGCAAGCACAGAAAGGGTATTAGACCTGATACAAAAAGAGCCTACTGTGTACCCAGAGCTGTGTTTTTTTTAATAGACTGTCCCAGAGCTTTGCTCATGAATATTGTTTAAGCCTGGAACTATTTCTTTCAGCCTCCAGGGCACACTCTTCCATGTGGAATGGTTGGTGATGACCTCAGTCGAATCAGCAGATGTTGGTAAAGATTTTATGTCCTATCTCTCGTCTTCAAAAACCAGCCAGGGTGAAAGAGACGGTGAAACTCAATTTTGGATTAATTGGTTCCATGCCTCCCTAATCACAAAACGGTCCCAATAAATCACATTTCTCTGATCTAGTCTCAGAGGAGTCATTTTGGTACTATGTTTATAAGCCTTTGCTTGTTTTTCTTTTTTTTTTTTTAGTTTTGATTTTGAGACAGGGTCTGGGTATGTAGCCCATGAGCCTGGAGCACACTATGTAGCGTAGACTTACCTTCAACTTACCATCCCCCTGCCTCAGCCCCTGGAGAGTGTAGGATTTCAGATGTGTGCCACCTCACCTGGCCTATAAACCAATTTTTACAGAACCATCTAAGAGGAGCAAACTTTTAGGAAACCAAACTTAGAAAACCGGATTAATCAGGACTGATTTATTTATTTTATGTTGGTACATATTCATTTTTACACACTCAATTACACATTTACTTTTATAAAAGAACTGGTTGTACTAAGGCCTTCTTAAATGAATAGTTTTTAAACTGTGTTTAAACTGTTCAAATTGCAAAAATCGAATTTGTGTGTAATCTTTCAGTATGTCAAATGAACTGTGAGTTTCCAGGAAATCTCTATTTTGATAATGATAGAGAAATTGCAAAGTATTCATACTTGCTTAAGTTTATTTTAGTAATACTGTTAAATGTGAAGAAATACAAAGAAACTAGAAATGTATAATGAGGAAATAGTTAGGTGACAGAAACGGAAAGTGTTGATTAAAACCACCCCACTATTCTTCATTCCTAAAGGACTTTAATATTATTTTTTGAAAACATTTAATGACTTGCTGTTTTAGTTTAGTAGCCATTATATCAGAGATGCTAATTTTGTTTTTGTATAGTAGATTTACAGGGTGCATAAGAAAATAAACTTCCCGGGTAGCTGATGGGCATGGTGGTAGCCAGGCAACGGATGGGCATGGCGGTACATGCCTCTGATTCTAGCACTCTGGGAGGCAGGTGATTCGAGGCCATTCTCTGCTCTTCTGCATTGCCAGTTCGAGGGAGTGACAAGATTGCTTAGTTTTGGGAGGGAACTCTGACTGGTGGTTTCTTTTAGTACCAAACAACGCTCTATGGCCTAACAGAATCAATGGAACTGTGAAACAGCATCAATTTCTTTTGAAAGGCCCCTGGCCAATAATAACAGCTGTCCTAATTTTTATATAAATATAGTTTGTTATGTGGCACTTGGGAAACACAGTGAATGAGTTTAGTAAAATAAACCACTGGAACTATGTTTAAACCAAACTTGTACTTAACTTTTATAAGAAAAATAAAGAGTAGACGAGTTTTATGGATATAGATAATGGGTTCTGTTAGCTTCTTTTCTTCAAAAGCTAAAAATTTTATTTATTATTCATTTATTGTGAGTGAGGATGAGGTGTGCATATACCATGGTACACATGTAGGTCAGAGGACAACCTGTGGGAGCCAGTTTTCTCTTTCTATTATGTGGATTCCAGGGATGGAAGGCAGGTCCTCAGATTCAGTGGCCAGTGCCTTTACCTGCTGAACCAGCTTGCTGGCCAGACTTTATTTGCTGTGAAAGCATAAGTAATGGCTGTGTTCCCCTGCCTTGTACTCTCTTGCTCTTTGATCTAGCCTCACTGGCTTTCGAGATTACGTTTTCTAAACCTCCACCTTGCTCCTCTGGCAGCTTGTCAGTTGTCTGTTGGGCAAAGTCTTGGCCCAGTGTATTCTACAACCACCCCTCTGCGTGCTTCCCCCATGGCACTTAACCAAACCTCTCCACCCATACTGAGCATCTGTGTTCAGGGTACTCTGTCTAGACTGACTTTCCAAGCCTTGTCCATGCTTTACAGCTTAGGAGAATAACTCCATTTAGCTTTCCAGAGCCTGCTGAGCACACCTCTACCTCGCATCTTGAAATCTTTGCTGCTAAATCCTTATATCTTCCATTTGGTATAAAAGCTTTCAGGCTTTGCATCATAGCACTACAAAACCTCTGAATAATTTGTCACATTTCCCAGTCTTGGAAATGCAGTGAGAACAGAGGCCTCTAGGTCTTTTACTTCTGAATATTAAATGAATGTTTGGAGGCTGTCTGCATGATATTTGGAACATATGAAATACTAAAAGGCACCACAGCTCTGCAAATCAGAATTTCAGAGCTAGAGATGTTGTTCAAACATCAGTTACACTTGAGAACGCTGTGGTGTTGACTGACCAGTCATGTCTTCTAAAGTCAGGACTTATCAGGCTTATTTCTGTCTGCTGCGTTTATTCAGCAGGATCTTTGTAGTACTTTACTTTTTTTTCCCCCTAAATAATTCTTAAAACATCCTCAGCATTTAGATATGTAATTGTTATACTGAAAATTTCCAGCACTGAATGGCACCACTTAATACATGGAAACTGATAATCAAACATTTAAATTGAAGCTGTTTGTACCGGAAACTGGTTTTTACTGAAAGCTGGGGTACTGTGATTATTGGTCCCTGTGTGCAGTGACTCCACAATCTGTGGTGCACTCCCAGCAGTCCTATTTATATATGCTATTGGTGTAACTATTGCTCTGCTGGCAGTCTTTCACTGTGTCTGGAAATGCAGTCCACCTCCTGAGGAAAAAAAAGTAAAAATATTAGCACTTAACACCATTATTCCCATAGAGCTTCAGAAATCAACACACAAGTTTTCACATTAATCTCACAAATGCTGTTATTTTGAATTTATTTCATTTCAAAACATTATTCTAGGTCTCTTGATGAAACACAGAAGCTGAAACAAGGTCAATGTGATAGCAGAGGGAGAGGAGAATGGGCTTAGGGGTTCATCTGAATGGAACTAGCCACCGAGGTGGGAATCTGGGTTGCTAGTAACTTGTGTGGCTAAGACTCCCGTTCCAATGGTGGGTAGGGTACTCTGAGGTGGGATAGTACTCTGAAGCCAGGCATGGTTGGAAGTAGCTGCTGTCCTTGAGGCGCTCTGGGAGACTCCTACTGTGCATGGTGGGAAGCCACTGAATGCATATTTGGAGTCTTTTGCCTTTACAAACATTTATCATTTTTCTAGGGTTAAAAGACCCTATCTCAGAGGTATAGGGTCAGTTTTGACTACACTGCAAAATGTGTGAATTGGGGACACTTGGTTATTCCTGGGAATCCTATCTTTGCCTACAAACTAAATTCTAGAATAGTAAGTATTCAGGAAGTACTCCACACTTCCAAGTAATCTTTTCTGTTTGTTTCTGGTGCTGGATATTGGACCCAGGGTCTGGTGTGTGCTAGGCAAGCACTCTCCCATTGAGCAACATCCCTAGCCCACTTTTTACTGTTTATTTTATGGCAGGATCTCTAAGTTATCTACTCTGGCCTTGAACTTTCTCCACAGATGAGGCAGGTCTTAAAATTGAGACCCTCCTGCCTTAGCCATCCAAGTAGCTCGGATGACAGTTCTTGTATCACATACTTACTTTTTAAAAAAAGTATTTTTTAAAAACCAAACTGTACTTAATTTTGTAGATTTTTTTAACCTTTGTAACTTAAAGTTTCTCAGACGTTCTTTACTACTGCAGCCATTTGATTTGAATTGAGGCCTTAAGAAGAAAGCCAATGTAATAAAGAATTAAAACACTGTAAATAGAAAAAGCCAATTTGTAGCTTTGATAACTACCATTTTTTAAAATTTTTTAAAAATTATTTATTTAATAACCATATACTTAGAAGAAGCATATCATTACAACACAATTGACATATTCAATAACGGTTTCCTGAGGTAGGATGCATCATTTTCAAAATTGGCTGTAAATTTTTAGGTTTACAGTTGAATTAATATAATTA
>NW_008351958.1:714275-717937 GCF_000622305.1 Nannospalax galili | reverse complement strand
CTGAGCTCCTTGGCATCTGAGCATGGATATAAAGTCATCAGGTAGATTTCAGTGGCAATGTTTTTCACATCTACTAATTATTAAGGAGCAAATTTTTATGTTTTGAAGAATATTCTTTTCCTTTTTTAAAAAATGTATTTATACACCTACTTCCCAGATAGTACCCTCCCATAGTCTCCCCCCTCTAGAGCCCTTATACTCTCACATCCCTGCTACTGTCTCCTGTGTTATTGGCACCTCCAGGCATTCCCCACTACTTGCCCTTCTGGTGAATCTAGTCAGCCTATCTAGAGGTCTTTGTTTTAGGAGGGTCACCTGTTCCTCATCTAGCAGTAATAAGTTGTCTATATTCCTTTGGATAAGACTGGGGTCTCCTGTTCATTTTCCGAGTTCTATGCTGGGTTGCTTTCTGGGAATCCCTTTGGCCAACGTGGCCAACAACTCAAAAGAAGGTATTGCCTGTTTGGCATTGTTGCTTGTTATGTAGCCTTTAGCTATACATGTGGACTCTTACGAAATTATATTGGCCCCTTTAATCTTTGGTTATACTTTCCTTTTAGGTGTTTAAAGCCATACAGTTGTACCAGATAAACCTATTTATTTTACTCTTAAGGTCATTTGGGGATCTGGGGGAGGAACAGAAAAGGCCATGGCTCCTTTCTTTTACCAGTTCCGCCTATATGAAGATAAGTCAAAGGTCCTGCTCGACTATGGTTGGCTTCGCTTGGAAGCATGGAGGAAATGATTCCTCTGTGTTGACCCTCCTCTTTATAGACTGGACACTGGTTCAAGTCCATCTGGTGGGGTCTCCTCGGCCTCCTTGATCAAGAGGACAGGTGACCTACCACTATTATAGGACATTTTGAGAGATGCTCATAGTCCCCTGGAACTAGTTGACCTAGGAGGGCAAGGAGCAAAAATTGTCCATTATGTCCCTCTGACCAAATTATTATAGGCCTCAAAGTATGTCTGTTAAACACCCAAGAAGGTTAGTTCCACCAGTCTGGTATTTTTAATTACTGTGTGTCATGTAGATAAATCTTGGGCAAAGACCAGTTGTTCTCAGATAAACCCTTACCTAGACATATATTTCTTGATCTGCTATGTATAATTTATCAGTAGGTTGTAGGAGTAATATGGTTCTCTCTGGTTTTCAAAACTAGCTAGGCATTGTTTATCTCTCACATTGTCTCACCCCTCCATCATGGTTTTCCCACTTAAGGTGCCTCCACTTCCCCCCTTTCTCCCTTATTAATAATACCCTTGCTCCTATGATCCTACCGCTGTTGAACTGCTTCTTTCTCCTTATCCCCTAGGTTCCTTATATACCCTTCCCTCCCCCCTCCCTTAATCTAACCCAATTTTTATCCATATCTCCCTTCTTAAGGTCTGTTGCCTACTATTCTTCTCCTTCTCTTTTAGGTTCTTTCTTTTCCTTTACCTCCCTGTTTCCTTTCCATTATCCTGGTTCCTGTAGTTATGCCTGGTTGCATACTTATTTATCAGAGTCTGGCTCTAGGATCCACATATGAGGGAAAATGTATGTCGATTTTTTTTTTCTGAGTCTGTGTTACTTAGTATAACAGTTCCTAGTTTCATCCATTTACCTGTAAATTTCATGATTTCAACTTTCTTTACTGCTGAGTAAAACTCCATCGTATAAATGAACCACATTTTTTTTTGATATAGCTGTACTTTTCCACAGTTATACCTTCATTGAATTTCTTTCCACAACCCCTTGGGTATAGTCATTCCTTTATTCAGCTCTTTGTATTGCTTCCAGAAGTCTCTGAAGGGCTGGTTTTGTGGACATGAATTCCTTCAGCCTATTTATGTCATGGAAGATTTTTCTTTCCCCTTCAAGTATAATAGACATTTAGGCTGGGAATAGTAATCTGGGTTGGCATCTGTGGTCATTTAAAACTGGGTATACTTTGGTCCAGACTCTTCTGTCTTTCATAGTTTGCACTGAAAAGTCATCTGTAATACTAATGGGTTTTCCTTTATATGTGGCTTCTTGTTTCTCTTTTTCAGATTTCAGTAGTGTCTCTTTGTTTTGTATGTTTAGTGTTTTTACTGTGATGTGGCATGGAGAGTTTCTTTTCTGGTCCTGTCTGTTTGGTGTTCTATATGCTTCTTGTATTTATATGGGCATGTCTTTCTTTAATTTGGGGAAATTTTCTTCCATGATTCTGTTGAAGATCTGGTCCATGCCATTATCTTGGGATTCTTCTCCTTCCTGTATGCCTATGATTCATAAGTTTGGTCTTTTATGGTGTCACACAACTCCTGCATATTCCATTCTTGTGATTTCTTAAATTTTTCATAATCTTTGCTTGTGTGGTCCAGTTCATCCACTTTATCTTCCAGTCATTTCTTTTTTTTTGTATGTTCTTTAAATTCACTGAATTATTTTTATCATGTTTATAATTGTTCTTTTGTCCTGCATTATCTCTAGGGGGTTCTCATTGTACTCCTCTAGACAACTATTGGTATTCGGTGGGGATATGTTATTTTGGTTTTTCATGTTATTATTTTTTCTCTGTGATTTTGACATGTGAATTTCTTTTGTAGTTTCTGATTCTTGTGTGAGACTCAGGCCTTCAAGTTTAGGTCTGCTTCCTTTTGTGAACTTTATATGTCTTTGTGGTTTACTTTTTGGGCTTGAAAAGCTGGTTCATCTAACTTCCGGTTCTGTCTTTTGATTTTATATTGGAGTGGCCAGATTGCTTTTGTCTTCAGCAGTTCCCACAGAGGCCCAATTCAGATGAGGGTCAGATGTTTTCAGGCTTTCTCCTAAGGTCTGGATCCCTCCAGGAACGATTTTGGCCTCAGGTACTTGGGGGTTGGACTGGCCTGGGAGTCTGGCCCAGGAAAGATGCTGGTCTAGGGCAGATGGGGTGGAAAGAGGCCCCAAGGACTCCTGGGGACTGCACTGAGGAGCTGTGTTGGTCTGTATGCAAAGGATCAGGAAGAGGAAAGGTCAGCCCCAGCCTCCCAGAAAGAGGCTGGTGGGTGGCCCAAGCCCAGGGAAGCAGAGGGAGGTGAGGGCCGGGCCAGGCCCAGAAGCAGTGTTCCTGGGGCCCAGAGAAGGCACCATGTTGGTCTGGATGAAAAGGATCTGGAAGCAGTATTGGTTCCCCAGGTGTCTGGGGCCCCAAGAGAAGGAATGGGACAGGACCCAGGCTAGGAGGAGAGACCAGTGGGGGAGATGGGAGGGTGAATAAGGCTGGGGGAGTCAAGGCTTGGAGGGTGCATTGGACTTACACCAGAGAGAGGCCTGTGGGTAGAAGAGAGGCCTCTGGTGGGTGGTGCAGGCCCAGGGAAGTAGCTGATAACTATCATATAAAAAAAACTTCAAAAACTACAAATGAACCTACCATTTGACCCAGTTATACCACTCCTTGGCATATACCCAAAGAACTCATCCTATTGCAGAGACACTTGTATATCCATGTTTATTGCTACTCTTTTCACAATAGCTAAGAGATGGAAGCAACCTAAGTGTCCCTCAATTGATGAGCTGATAATGGAAATGTGGTTCATTTATACGATGCAGTTTTACTCAGCAGTAAAGAAAGATGAAATCATTTAATTTGCAGGTAAATGGATGAAACTAGAAACTGTTATACTAAGTGAAGTAACACAGACTCAGAAAAAAA
>NW_008351958.1:707533-713863 GCF_000622305.1 Nannospalax galili | reverse complement strand
ATATGTCTAGGTAAGGTTTATCTGAGAACAACTGGTCTTTGCCCAAGATTTATCTACATGACACACAGTAATTAAAAAGACCAGACTGGTGGACCTAACCTTCTTGGGTGTTTAACAGGTATACTTTGAGGCCTATAATAATTTGGTCAGAGGGACAAAATGGACAGTTTTTGCTCCTTGCCCTCCTAGGTTGACTAGTTCCAGGGGACTATGAGCATCTTTCAAAATGTCCTATAATAGTGGTAGGTCACCTGTCCTCTTGATCAAGGAGTCCGAGACGACCCTATCATATGGACTTGAACCAGTGTCCAGTCTATAAAGAGGAGGGTCAACACAGAGGAATCATTTCCTCCATGCTTCCAAGCGAAGCCAACCATAGTCAAGCAGGACCTTTGACTTATCTTCATATAGGCAGAACTGGTAAAAGAGCCAGGGCCTCCTCCCAAGCCCATGTGACCCCTGAGGAACAGATCCTCAAATGACCTTAAAAGTAAAAATAAATCGGTTTATCTGGTCCAACAGTACACCCTTGAACACCCAAAAGGAAAGTATAACCAAAGATTAAAGGGGCCAACATAATTTCATAAGAGTCCATATGTATAGCTAAAGGCTACATAACAAGCAACAGTGCCAGACAGGTGATACCTTGTTTTGAGTTGTTGGCCAGGGTTGCCAAAGGGATTCCAGATAGTAACCCAGCATAGAACTGGGAAAATGAACAGCAGACCCCAGTCTTATCCAAAGGAATATAGACAACTGATTACTGCTAGATGAGGAACAGCTGACCCTCCTAAAACAAAGACCTCTAGATAGGCTTATTAGATTCACCAGAAGGGCAAGTAGTGGGGAATGCCTGGAGGTGCCGACACCACAGCAGACAGTAGCAGGGATATCAGAGTATAAAGGCTCTAGTGGGGGGAGGGAGTCTGTGGGAGGGTGCTATCTGGGAAGTCGGTGTATAAATAAATTTTTAAAAAAAGGAAAAAAAAATTATTCTTCAAAGCATAAAAATTTGCTCCTTAATAATTAGATGTAAAAAATTACCACTGAAATCTACCTGATGACTTTACATCCATGCTCAGATGCCAAGGAGCTCAAAAAGTAACCGACTGTGACTAGTAATAATCAGATATATAGAGATTAGAAACGCATGTGCTTCTTTGTGTCAATTGTATTAAAAATAAATTTTTCTGCATGAAACTGTGTATTTTAATAATGAAATGGAGATCTTTTTTAAAGTTTGAAACCTCATTTAATTTTATGTGTTATAGGGTTTATACAGAGTACAATATTCTATAACTGTATTCAACTATAAACCTAAGAATTACAGCCAATTTTGAAAGAGATGTATCTTAGCTCTGGAAATTGTTATTGAATATGTCAATGCTGTTGTAATGAAATGCTTTTTCTAATTATATAGTTATTAAATAAATTATTAAAAAGAAACAAACCTCAAATATATGTGTTTCTTCCCTCCGAAGCCCTTAAGAATTTATCGGAAATATTTTATTTTTGAGCACATTTTTTTTAACTATATTGTGACTATGGCCAGAATGGAGCCAGTTCACACAGAGAAACTTAATGTCGTCAGTATTTTTTCTTACAGTCATAATTTGCGCTAGCTACCACAAAAGCCTGCTGTGACGTATTCTCTCTTTTTTAAACACGCTTTCGCCCACCTGTGTCCTTTCCTCAACTCCTTATACCCCACAACTTGTTTAGAGACCTCTCTTCCCTACCATTTATCCCAGGAGTACTGTGGTCAAAGGGCTCTCTTAGATCTTGGAATATGCCTAGGTTCCACTTGGAAGCCGGAAATGGGTCTTCTGGTGCTTGAGGCCAGGTGTGAACAGCATGTGTGGACAATGCAAGGAGGCACCTGTTCCTGCTGCTTAGGGCTGTCTTCCCTGGTGAGGTGCAGAGAGTAATGCAGCATTTATGGCTCATTTCATTCTTTTTCCCCCTTGGTCCTCAGGGCTATCATTAGCATGAAGGTGCTTGTTGGCTTGGCTATTGTGCAGGATCTAACCCTTCCACTCAGACTGGCAACCTGGGATATACATGTGTTCTCTGCATGCTTTTGCCTTTTCTGGAATGCTGTTTGAATGGAGTTGTACACCTTTGTGCCTGTGTTGGTTGAATGTCAGTTTTCATTCTGGAGTAGCATTGCACCCCAGCTTATTCATCTACTCACAGTGTCAGGGAGGTTTGGGTTGCTTCCAGGTTCCAGTCTCTGTCAAAGAGGTTGCTGTGAGCTTTTTCTACTAAGTATCTGAACGTGGACTTTTACTTCAGATCGATTAATATCTGGGAATGGGCTTGTCTGGCAGATTTAAACTTAACTTGTTTCCCTTGTAAACTTAACCTGTTCAGTAAACAACAAAAGTTTGTAAAGAAACTTAAACTGCCAGTTTTCCAGAGTGGGGGTGTGACTCACATAGCCACCAGCAGCTGCTCCTGCCTGCTCCGGGCTTCGTATTGCAGGCCTGGTCAGGCCTCTCACAATATTTAGTGGTCTATCTAGTTGTGGTTTGAGTTTGCATTTTCCAGTCACTAACTCCATATCCTTTTGTGAGCTCATTTGCTGTTGGTGTAGCTTCTTTGGTTAAAAGTCTGTTAAAATTTTTTGGCAATTGAAAACACTTTTGTACATTGATTTTTGCCAGTTCTGTGTGTTCTCTGGTCAGTTTTTGTCACATTTGTGGGTGGGGAATATTGTGTCCCACTGTATGTGTCTTTTCATTTATTTGCTTTCCTTTGATGGGTATTTCTGGGGATTGATGTAAGGCTATACTCAAAAGAGCCATTTTAAAAAGCACCTGTAAGCACACTCTCTGCATTGATGAAGGGTTGTGATCTTGATTGTCATCTTTAATCTTTTCTTGGTTTTGCCTTTGCTCTTCCTCCATTCCACTCTTCTACTCACATCCTCCCTTGCCCCAACACACACACACATACACACACACACACACACACACACACACACACACACACAATTTTTTTCCCCTTATTTTTAAAATTAGGTTCTTTTGGGAAATACAGGAAATATGTTCCAGAAATCCAGTCACTTTCCTATCAGTGGTAAATGGACACTGAAACACTGCACTGTGTGTAGCACGTGACTTCTGTTCTCTGTCAGAGCTTTGAGGGACTGCTTTTGCTAATAGAGATGAAAGATGGGATTGTCAAAATTGGGGAATGCTCTGGTTTCAAAATATCTGGAATTTTCCAAAAGTTGCTGCTCCGTTTGGTTGGTCCCATTAACCCGGACTTGGCTGTTAAAAGTGTTTCTGAATTGACTTACTGTGCCTATTTAGATAAAGGATTGAGTTTCATAATAAATATTGGCATTCTGCTTGCAAATTGGACATTTAGAAATGTATTTACACACATTTGGACTGTTTCATATTTTTGTATTAATGGAAGGTTTGGTTTTTAAACTCTAAGATTTTTAGAGAAAGCTAGAAACAACATAGTCTGTTCCTTTTGAATAATGATGAGGTAATATCAAAAGGTCCTCATGTTTCCTCATCTTAAGGAGTTAAAAAATACACATCTAAAGTGAATCAAATTTTCATAACCATAATTTGATTTTAATGTTTAGTTATTTTGAAGCTACAATTTCTTATAAATATTTCCTCTATAGACATATAGTTTTGTGATGAATAAGTTAGTGTTAAAAACATGAGATCAAAGCCCGGCGTGGTGGTGCACGGCTTTAATCCCAACACTCGGGAGGCAGAGGCAGGCAGACCTCTGTGAGTTCTAGGCCAGCCTAGTCTACATAGTGAGTCCCAGGCCAGCCTGGTCTACATAGTGAGTCCCAGGACAGCTGGGGCTACAGGGAGACCCTGTCTCAAAAAGATAAAACAAAAACCAAAACAACAAAACAAAACAAAAGCATGAGATCAGCCTCTGTTCTTCAAAATGCAAAGTTATTAGCAAGGGCAGTTTTAGACTTAAAATTTTAACGTCATCTTTAAATTATTTTTCCATTTGACCTTGTTAAAAAAGTCTTTATTACTTAAATAATGTGTTTGGCCAGAGCCCACATTGGGATAGTATTTCACAAATAATGTTTTTAAGTGGCAGAGATGTTTCAATCCCTTGTTCCTTTGGAAACGAATTAAAAAGAAAGTCTGTGTGAAACAGGTGTATTGCAAGAAATGCTCTGGGTGGGGTAACCACGAGCCTGAAGTCTTGCAGTGACCTCTTAACAATGCCTTGTACTGTAATGAGCAGTCTTTAAACATAAGAGTTCTGTTTGCACTGCTAATTAAATTCACAATTCAAGCTGGTAGGACAGCATAAAGTTTGTGTGCTGTTTTGTCTTGGGACTTCAGTGACTTGAAAGGTGAGATGAAAGGGATGAATAGAGAATTTTCAATACATTGTACCAGAAAATATGTGCAAACTTCTTAGATCATAGTTTCCTTAAAATCTAAGCATGTGTCCGCAAAGTACACATCCGAGTTCCTGGTATCCTTGCTGTTTACTACAGTTTTACCTTAGGTGCCATGATTTACTTGTTGGTACTAATGTGACTTTGGAGACATTTAGAATGTACTAAAATTTGCTTAATTATTTTAGATAGATCAGTTTGCCTAGTGTGGGCTGTGGCTATTTTTAACATGCGGTGGGTTTATCCTGACAATCCTGTGTTGAGGGTGGGCTGCGTGTGATAGGTATCATCTTCAGCCAGTTTTGTTGACCACCTTATCATCTTCCTGTTGTCCTTTGATTTTGAGAAAGTTCAAATTATCAATTTTTTACTGTTGATTTTAATGCCAAATCCAAGGTTGTAAAGACTTAATCTGGGTATATTTCTGAGAGTTCTGTGGCTTTAATTCTTAGATAGCTAATGTCTGTATTTGGGATTTGCTCCATACTTTTACAGGTGGCTATTCTATTGTGGCTCCGTGTTGAGTAGATCATGGTCTTGGCTTTGTTGAAAATCACTTGACTGCAGGTCTGCAGGTTCTCTTAGTCTATAAGCCAGTGCAATACTGTTTTGGTTGTGTTAGCTTTGGGTTGAGAAGTACAAGTCTTTCAACATGACTCTTTTTCAATATTGTTTTGACCACTTTAGGGCCTCTGAAATCTTCATGTGAATTTGGGATTCTTTCTCCATTTATATATGAATGGTCACTGAAATTGTGATAGGAATTACATTGGATTTCCAATTCACTTCAGGTTTTTTCATTTTAACAATATTGAGTCTTTCAGTCCTTGAGTTCTGGGTGTTTCCCATTTTGTCTGTAATTTTTGACACGTCAGCGTTCTGTGGTTTTCAGTACACAATCTTAACCTCCTTAGTTATCATTCTTGAGTATTTTGAGTATGTTATTTGGGATTATTCATTGCTGGGATATTGGAACACAACTGAATTGTATGTTGATTTTTTTTTTTTGTACACTGACAGAAGAGATCATTTAAAATAAATTTAAAAGACTTCTTAACTGTTGAGCCATCTCTTCAGCCCCTAATATTTTTTTTTAACTTTTTTTTAAGTTGGCAGATTTTAGGTCCCACTGTTTCTGTCACTGTTGAACATGCCCTTGTCAGATGCTCCTGAATCTTTTGTGTTGAGTTTTGGATCTGGTCTGGGGAGATTTCTTAGCTCAGGGATTTGGGCAGTATTTTGGAGTTAGGTTATAACTGGAAACTGTTCAATCTCTAATAGACTATAGATCCCATGGGGATGGTTTTCTCCCATATCATCTTATACATTGCTTGGTCCCCAGGACCCAGAATAGTGTCTGGCATGTAGTCAAGGCCCAGTAAATAAGGATTGAATGTGTGTCTTAGAAAACGTCTGTGTCTTTGGTTCCGATTCAGAGCCCCTTCAGGTAAATACTGCTGTGATTTTATTACCGGGGGTCAGCATAGCCTGTCTTCTGGTTTAGAATAGTGTTCACTGTTCTTCATACTCAGTTTGGCCATGAATGCATACAGCTGACATTGTAATAGAGATATAAGTGCATCGGATAGCTTGATCAGCATTCATTTCCCAATATATAGTAGCTTAATTTTGTTGAATTTGCATTTAAAATATTGTAGTTAGACGGGTGTGCTAATTACCACAGTGTCAGTGTGGATTAGACAGCTGACAGAGCAAACATTGGAGGACCAACATCTGTGCCAAACACCTTTAATTACAGCAGGCTTTGATCGCCTTGATTTGTCCCATAAATAAATTCATTATATTGGAATTACTCAAATCTCTGACAATAATAAACTATCAGCTTTTCCAGAATCTGCCACATGAAGAGTACATGTGTTCTTTCACTCTGAAGTGAAATTATTTTAAAACATTATTGATTGATTGAT
>NW_008351958.1:703843-707490 GCF_000622305.1 Nannospalax galili | reverse complement strand
GAGAGAGAGAGAGAGAGAGAGAGAGAGAGAGAGAGAGAGAGAGAACACAACTTGCTGGAGTCAGTTCTCTCCTTTTGCCATATAGGTCTCAGGGATCAAACTCAAGTCATCAGGGCTGGCAGCAAGCACTTTACCCAATGAGCCGTCTTAGTGGCCCCTGAGTCAGGATCTCACTAAGTTGTGCCTCTAACTCTCGAGTTTCCTGCTTCAGCCTCCATGTAGCTGAGATTGCAAGCAGTCAGACTTGGAGTACCCGTTTTCTGGGGAACACATTTGATGCTGTGACTGCCTTAAAGGAGAAGGACACAGGCTATGTCTCTGATTCTGTCTTGTGAGAACTACCCTGGGACAATCTATGCGGGAAAGTACTGGTTTCTCTTTGGGCTACAATTTAGCATTTTAAAGTATTCTGTGGTTACATAGTGATGATTTTGTTAAACAATTTACGCATTTTTAAAATTAAAAACAATCCAGAGCTGAACGTGGTGGTACATGCTGTTAGTCCCAGCACTCAAGAAGCAGAACCAAGTGGATCTCTGTGAGATGGAGGCCAACTTGGTCTATATACCAAGTTCTAGGCCAGCTAGGACTATAGGGAGACTCTGTCTCAAAACAAAACAAACAAAAACCAGTTCAAACAGTGTAAAAGTGATGTTATTTTCATATCATTTTCATATTATTGGTGATGCTTAGCAGTAAGTTTGAAATGACAACTGAGGCCTTTATCATACCCTTGGGGAAGGTAGAGTGAAGCAAATGAAGAGAGTGATTTCTAATTTTAGAAGAGAAATGGTTTTCATCTGATGTTATAGCATGTGTGATGGAATCCAGAGCCAGGGTTTGGCAGGCATTGTGTGAAATTAAGATAAAAAATGAACTGATATTCAAATAGTTCTGTGACTGTTATACTTACCAGGTTTAATAGTTTATAAAGGTCAGTGTATTTATAAACATACCTAAGGGTCATAATGGAGAGTTAAAATGTATACTCAGGAAGCAGTTAAGTACAGGTTACACAATAGATCATTTAAGTTGTAGAGCTCATATTACAATTTTGTGTAAGAGAGAGTTTGGGGGCGACCATTGTTGGTACTGGTATTCATAAAATGTGGGCAGTGTGTGGTATAGCAGAAGAGACTGACAAGTTCTAGTCTAGGTTCTCCCATTAGAGGCATGCACGACTGGGTGATTCACTTTTCTCTCTAAACCTTTAGGGTTTTGTGAGCATATGTGTGTGTGGGCGTGGTATTGGGGATTGAACCTAGGGCCTTGTGCATGTTAGGGAAGTGTTCTACCATTGAGCTGCATTCCCAGCCACATACACATTAATTCTTTGTTTTTTTTGTTTTTGTTTTGAATTGATATTTTAAATTTTTCCTTTTAATCATAATATTTAAAGAATGGTTAGGTTTCTTCAAATACCTAAGGTGGTTGATTTTCATAAATATGTTTTCCTTGTTAGTGATAGACTTTCTATCACCCTTAAGTCAGATTGCTGCAGTTATGAACAGTTTGGGTCCAACAACTTAGTATGTTCAAATAGGCAAAATTTGAAGCTCTCAGAAGTAAACACATCATTAAACTTGAGGGTGTATCCTAGTCTAGAGTGGTTTGACTATTACTTGCAGAAGGAAAGCCTACTCTTCCAGATGTTGCCTGCTATGAAGACTTAATCCATAGAGGATGGCTAGACTATATTAGAGGTAAAGTCAAGATTTTATCTGGCCAACTTGTTTCATCTAGGATAGTGTTTTGGAACTTGGGGAGCATAAGCTATAGGTAGACTGTGGATAACTTGGTGGGTCTTAAGCAACACTAAGAAAATGTGGTAGAAGAGACTAGAAAAGATGGCAGTATATTACATATAGTCACAGTGGTTACTCATTGGGGAAGCTTGGGCCTCAGGTTTTATGTGTATTGGTCCTTGATCTAAAATGTATTTCTTAATTTTTTTTTTTGGTCTTTTTGAGACAGGGTGTCCCTGTAGCCCCAGCTGGCCTGGAACTTGTTGTGTAGACTGGGCTGGCCTCAATCTCACAGAGATCTGCCTGTCTCTGCCTCCTGAGTGCTGGAATTAAAGGTTGTGCCACCATGTGTGGCTTGTAAAATGAATTTCTTTTAATTTTTTAAAGAAAGATTTATTGGGGTTGGAGAGATGGCTCAGTGTAAGAACACTGGTTGTTCTTGCAGAAGACCCGGGTTCGAATCCCAGCACCCACATGGCAGCTAACAACTGTCTGTAACTCCAGTCCCAGAGTATCCGACAGCCTCTTCTGAACTCTGCAGGCATTGCACGTCACTGGTGCAATTACCTACATGCAGGCAATACATGCATACATATTAAAAAAAAACAATTAAAAAAGATTTATTTTTATTTTATGCATGTGAGTGTTTTGCCTTCATATATGTATGTGTACCACGTGCATGCCTGGTGCCCATGGAGGCCAGAAGACAGCATTAGATTCCCTGAAACTGGAGTTACAAACAATTGTTAGCTGCTGTGTAGGTGCTGGGAACCAAGCCTGTAAGAGTCCTCTGTAAGAGTAACCAGTGTTCTTCACCTCTTAGCCATCTCTCCAACCTCTGTATTTATTTAAGTGTTTTCATCTTCACTGTGAGCATTTAGCATGTACCATAGTGCTTTCAAGGTAATAACCAGTAAATAAGTATTGAAGGATACAAAAATTAGTAGACTTACAGGGAAGAAATATCCACACAATTTTAGAAACACTTTCTAGCATGAAATAGTATTAGGAAAATTGTAAGAATTGACGTGCTGTGCTGGAGTTGTTCTGTTGTATATGTCTGTAACCTTCATGGGTGTAGGGCCTACACTTCATTTAGTTTATGTCATGTGCATGGTAGAAGAACCTTATTTTTAGAGCCAGAGAGACTGGTTCCGATCTAGTTTCTTGATCCACATAAACTTGAGGACAGTTGGTGCTTTTCTTTTCACCAATTTGAGCTTCAGTTTCCTAATTTAAAAAGGGAAGCAGTAGTACTTACCTCATGACAAAGAGAAATGTTACTCTCAATATGTAGTGCTTTGGAATACAGCAGGTGCTTAAAATGGTTTTTAAATCAGTTAAAGGGTGTTAAATTGGTGGTGATTATTTTAAAAACAGTGCTTTGAGAATTCTGGAAAAAATATGAACTATAAAATTAATTGGATTGGTGGGCTAGAGAGATGGATCAATGGTTAAGAGTATTTGCTGTTCTTCAGAGGACTCCTGCACCCACATGAAGGCTTACAACTGCCTGCGTGCATGTGATACACATATGCACACTCAGGCACAGGTGCGTGCACACACACACATAAACTAAAGTAAATTTTTTAAAGAACAGTTTAATTGAATAACATGCATGGGTAGAAATTCCTTGCGACCTTTTGAGAAATTGAAAGGAGCTGTAATTATAGAAGCCCACATTAATATTCATCCATGAAGGCTTACAACTGCCTGCGTGCATGTGATACACATATGCACACTCAGGCACAGGTGCGTGCACACACACACATAAACTAAAGTAAATTTTTTAAAGAACAGTTTAATTGAATAACATGCATGGGTAGAAATTCCTTGCGACCTTTTGAGAAATTGAAAGGAGCTGTAATTATAGAAGCCCACATTAATATTCATCCTCTCTCT
>NW_008351958.1:701757-703026 GCF_000622305.1 Nannospalax galili | reverse complement strand
CCCAGTAGGGTAAAGCCTTATCACTCTTCCTTCTTCCCTCCCCTCCCCCTCTCTCCCCTTCTCTCCCCCCCTCCCTCCTTCCCTCCCTCCTTCCCTCCCTCCCTGGGCCTGTGTAGGCCAGAGACCTGTCCCAGGTGCTGTTACTCAGGGTGCTCAGGGTGGTTTACTTCTTTTGAAACAGGGTCCCTCTTGGAACTTGATTAGGCTGGCTGGTAGAGAACCCCAGGAGTCCACCTGTCTCCTCCCCCTCTAGGAGTGGTGGCTTTCTTAAAAAATGAATTCTCCAGATCAAACTCAGATTCTTGTGTTTGCAAGGCGAACACTTCCCTGGCTGAGGCATCTTCCCAGCCCAGAAAGCTTCCTTTTTTAGATAAAAACCAAAGATTGACCAAATAAGAAAATATAATATTCAAGGCATAAACTAGAAATTAAATGGGCCAAATCAAATCAGAAAGTCACTTGTAAAGATGTAAAATGACGCCAAATAAATCCTCACAGGAAATGAGCCTGGATGAAGATTCTGTATGTTGTATATACTCAGGGTGAAAAAGTGGAATTAATGCTCACATGAGATCTTTATCTACATTTTCTTTTATACTTACGAGCAGAAAAAATTGTTGAAAATATTCTATTCTGAGTATTCTGGACTAAATTAGCAGACAAATGCAATTTGTACAGCATTTTGGTGAAATGTTCACTAAGGTGTTCTGAGAGGGAGCAGCAGAGCCACAGAGCTGGTAGCTGAAATCCAGCCTGACACTTCTGTAGCAGTTTTTCTCATAGAACAGCAGGTCGTCAGAATATGCTTTTGTTATAAGAAAGTTTGTAGAGGACCGATAGAAAGTTGTGTGCTGGCTAATGCTGCTGTGTTTTAGGGAGTTTAGAATAAAAAATTATTATTGTTGTTATTTATGTGTAAGTGTGATCATCTGCCATGTGTGTAGTGTCCTCAGAGACCAGAACAAGCATCTGAGCCCCTGGAGCTGGAGTTACAGGTGGTTGTGAGCTGCCTGTTGCGGGTGCTGAGACCTGAACTATCATCTTCTGGAAGAGCAGCAAGCACTCAGCTGCTGAGCCATCTGTCCAGCCCAAAATAAAAAATTATTGAATCTGTTTTTTTTTTTCCCCCCAGACAGGGTCTCCCTGTAGCCCCAGCTGGTCTGGAATTCATTTTGTAGACCATACTGACCTTGATCTCACAGAGCTCTGCCTATGTCTGCTTCTTGAGTGCTGAGATTAAAGGTGTGTGCCTCTGTGTCTGGCTCTGAA
>NW_008351958.1:669752-701695 GCF_000622305.1 Nannospalax galili | reverse complement strand
TCAAAGTGCTAATCTAAGTGGAGTAAAAAGTTTTGTTTTCTCATAGATAGAAATATGTGTCTGTGGAATCACATCGGGTTAGGAACAGTGAATGAGCAGTTGTGAACTGTCACTTTATAGGAAGCAGTATTTATTATGAGGCCCCAAGTTGAGACCAATCTCATCTCACATTTTAATAAATGTTATAAAGGATGTGTACAGTCAATTTTTAGGTCTTTTTGGCAGTGAAATACCCCTCCCCATGGGAGGGGGGGTGGTTGATAAAGAAATTGCAGTTAATGATGAGTGAGAACCAGAGTGAATTTGTGTGGGATAGTTTCCTGTTATAGTTAGGGAAAAATCATATAGATTGCATCTATTTTTTTAAAAAAATTATTTATTATTTTTATTTTATGTGTATGTGTATATTGCCTGCATGTAGGTAAGTGCACCTGTGTCGTGCAGTACCCGTGGAGGTCAGAAGAGGCTGTCAGATCCCCTGAAGTTATGGACAGTTGTTTAGCTGCCATGTGGGTGCTGGGATTTGAACCCGCGTCTTCTGCAAGACTTAAGCACTGAGCCATCACTCCAGCCCCCATAGATTACATCTATTAACTGAGGCTCCTTGAACTTAGTTATAATCAGGATAGGGATCAATAATATAGTGTATTAGGGTTCTCTAGAGGAACAGAATTGATAGAATGAATGTATGACAAAGGGGATTTATTAGATTAGCTTACATGATATGTGTTGGATAGTCTAACGATGATGATCTACACACTGGAGAGACTGAGAACCCTGTAGCTACTCAGTCCATGAGGCTGGATGCCTCAGTTGTCCCAATTTGGCACTGAAGGCCTGGGGGATTTCTAGAGAGCCTTTGATCTTCAGCCCATATTGAAAGGCCAAAGGAGCTGGGTTCCAGTGTCTGTGGAGGATGGCAGAGACAGTAGAAGCAGCAGCAGCATCAACAAAGTAGATGCATTCACCAGCAAACAGTGAAGGTGGTCAGGCAAAGGCAACAGCTTTTCCTTTGACCTCCTTGTATTGGGCCACCCACTGTGGAAGAGGGTCTTCCTCCCTCAGTTAACCAACCCTTCCAGGAAATATGGCAGACCTATCTGCCAAGATTCAATCAAGATGACTACCAAGATTAGCTATCACAGTAATATAGTAGATTTTCCCATAGGTAACTGTGCTAAGATCATTAATAGACTAGGTATTTCATGGAAGATAATGAGAGCAATATGCTGTCTTGCCATTATTCAAAATCAGGTTTTATACACATCTAAGATAGATGCTGTAGGTTGTTCTGTTAAATAAGATAACTGTGTGGATATAATGCTCATTTCTTCAGGCTTTTAAAACTCAGAAGATGTAAGTGACATTACTGAACTGGGACCTTAGATCAATTCCTCAAATTCTCATGCTGGAATTGAGACCAGGGGAAGAGTGCTTCTAGAGATTTTATAAAGTTAGTTTTAGGATGAAGAGCTCCCCTGGGTATTGGAGGGTAAGCTTGTGGAAATTCCTAGTGTTCAATGGTATAGAGACTATAAAATGTGTTCTCTTATGATATATCCATAATGGAATATTAAAAGAAGTTGGAGGTACTTAGAAGGCATTCTTTTCCATTTGTAAAATGACACAAAGGGTCTCCTGAGTGTCAGATAGAATTCATTATTATTGGAGTGCTGGTTTGGCATACACTGTTATTTTCATAAAGTATAGTTGGTTATAACTGAATCCACCCAGAATATCAGGACCACTAGTACCTCCTTCCAGGTTAAGTCCCTTTCCTGAACCTTTTCCAAGCATTCTTTTTTATTTGATTTGCAGCTATTGATATACCATTTATTTTCTCTGTAAGGGAATCTGAGGTAAATTTGATTTTAATTGTTATTACATATTTTTAGTTTATTATTGAGGCAATTTTGATAATGTATGCTTTTCTAGACTATTTTCCATTATAATCCATTTTCAAATTTCACTTCAAGTTGCTAGGTGATTCTTTTTGGTTACAAAGTCTCTTCTGTACCCATGACTATAATCATGGCCTCCTGAGTTCTTTTATAGCTACCCAACCACAGGGTCTCACCCGTGCTAGCAAGGGCTCTGTCTTTGCACTTCATTCCCAGCCCCAATTTGATTTTCTGGACATCACATAGTTACTGCTGTTGCTGCTGTTATTACTGTGAGCCAACTAAGGCCAACACATGCCAGGCAAGCACCTTACCTCTGAGCTAAGCACTCAGCCCCTCAAAATCACTTCAAGTTTTGACTTCAGTATAATGCTCAAGTATGTCAGGCTTTGATGAACCATGTTGAACTGAGCTGAACTTGAATCTGGCTCTTCCCAGTGTCTTTGGCCAGTCCTCCACTGCCAGGGCCAGCTTTCCTTCCTGCTCTCCCTCCAGCCCTCAGATAGGCATTTTTAAGTACTTTTTTTCTCACCACTATGTCAGTATGTTTCTTTATTTGTGATCTTATTCAAGTGTGGTGTTTGTTTTTACCTTTGTTTGGATAGTCCTCAAATGTACAGCCATAGCCCGACTTTTCCTGAGCTCTAACTGCTTGCTTGACACTTCTCCCAGGTATCTTGCTCACACCTTCAGTGTTGCACGACCAGAGCGAAACCCATTGCTTCCTCCACCCAAACCAGTTCTCCCTCCAGATCTCCCAGTTTCTGTGCGCTCACTGCTGCACACCTAGCCTAGAGCAGTCGTCTCGCTTCTTTCTGCCCATCTTTTTGCCTGTGCTCCCCTGCCCACCTCCATGCAGTCTACCTCACAGTCTCCTAGATATCTGGATGGTCTTTTGCAGGCCTTTAGCCACCAGCATGTCCAGACCCTCCCTCAAGATTTCCTATCCTGATTAGAACAAGAAGGAAGTCCATAGCTTTGCCAGACCCTGTAATGCTGCCCAGACCCACTTGTGTAGGTTTGCTGGTCCCTTGCTGCATTACCAATTCCTAAGCTTCAGCATCTAATCTCTGTTCTGCCCCTTGAGGAACCCCATTGCCCACATCTCTACAGTGAAAAGGAGTCAAGGGTCGTCTCTCACAGTCTTTGCAAACCCACAGAACATATTCCTTTCTTCTTCATAGGCAGTTCATCTCCCCTGTGTGATAGCTTTGCAGAAGTGGCTGTTGGAGCAGCCATTCCTGTGAGCTGTTGCTCAGTGTCTCTCTGCGTTGCATCTTCTACTGGGTGGAAACACTCATCTTTTTCTTTTTTGTTGCTCAAGCACTTAACACAGACAGGAATATTGCTTGCAAATAATTCCGATGATTATGGTTGGTTTTGGTGTCCTTTACTGAAACTTCTTATTGCCCTCTTCCTAAGAAGCCTGACGTCTTGATGGAAATGAACCATCTGGAAGGGCACCAAACCTACCTATGCTGACACCAAGCCACAGCTGTACAGATCATGTTCCTGAGAGGCCAGTCTGCCAGGTGCTGTTTTACAACTTAATAAAGCTTTGGCTAGAGGTGAGTCCAGAAACATCCCAACACAGCTATTTGCTGATTCTACTCTAGCAGGCCTAGGATATATATTATATAATATAGTTCCCTCTTTTTAAACATTTTCCTTTTAGCATTTCAGCAACTCATGAGAATACCTTAAATTTTAAGATAACATTGTGTGCGAATTCAATACCAATTTGTACATGTCAATAACAAATCCCACTGTCCTTCATCTATAGAATGAGGATGATTCAGAGATTACTTTTTATCACATTAAAGAAAGCTGTGTTTGAACAAGTAAATATGAATCTGCCTGTGCATCTTATGCTGATGGTATTTGCAATTATTAAAATGGTGGCTTTGTAGTTGGAAATCATGATTAGCCTGCCCTCAGCCTGTCAGTAAGCTAAACTTAATGAAATTCTATCCTGTTGACACAGTTGGGAATACCAGGAATCCTGGTAGCAGAGTCATGTGGAAATCTCATGAGCAGTAATTTGCTGCCATTTCTAACATTTGTTTCTCCTCAGCCTAGTGACTTGAGCACTGAGGAGGACTTTTTGTCTTCCTTCCCTAACTTTGCCTGCCTCTTTTTGCCTGCCTTGCACGGGTGTTTTCTGAGTGACTGGTGGAGGCCCTGGCTAGTCACCTGCAGCACAGGGGTGGATGATGCAGACCCAGCAGCTGTGGAGCTTCCATTCCAGTGAGCCTTTTGATCTGAGTGATAACATAGCGTTCCTTATTTTGTGAAAGAAATAGTTTCTTGGGGTAGTGTTTTTGAAGGGAAAAGGCAGCTCAGGTTCACATTGACTGTCGTTTCAGTAATAATCTGAAATTTTGGCTTTCAAAAGCATAGTAATATTGTGTTCCTTTCAGACCCAAGCCTGGACTCTGATTTTTGCCTGTCTCTGTCAACAGGTATGTTGCAAGAAGTAATTATCGTTCAACAACCACTTTGATACTTACACCCAGTGGCTGTAAACAGTTATTAAAAGCTGTGGCACAGGTCAGAATGGCAGGTTGAGTGGCATGGCCAGGGTGAGGGCCAGAAAATCAGGCTTCTTTGTAGCTTTGAATACCCAGAAAATGTTCTTGCTGTAACTTTGTATTATTAAACAGGCAGAGTTTGGATTCTGTCTGAAGATTTCTGTACATTTGAAAACACCTCAAGGTTATGAACACTAGAGTGAATATTTCCTGATTAGAGTAGTATAATACAGTGCTGGAGACTCTACTGCCTAGAGAGACCCAGCCATACATTACTGTAGACTCTACTTCCTAGAGAGACCTGGATTTTAGTGCTGTGGATTCTACTGCCTAGAGAGACCTGGGTATACATTGCTGTAGACTCTATTGCCTAGAGAGATCTGGATATACAGTGCTGTGGACTCTACTGCCTAAAGAGACCTGGGCATACATTGGTAGACTCTACTGCCTAGAGGGACCCAGATATACAGTGCTGTGGACTCTAGTCCCCAGGAGAAGCCTGGGAAGGAAGGTTGTTTCAGGGAAAACAGTCCACACTGCTTCCTTGTTTGTACCCCAGGGAGAAGATGGGGCCTTACTCCAGTATGTGGTGGGAGATGGTTCGATCCCAGCCCTAGTTTGAAGGCTCATTCAGCCTAGGCTCTGCTTCTCCCAGCTGGCTGTGTGTACTTGGATCACCTTTTCCTCTGTCCATTAGTATCTTTTGACTTTTGGGAAACCCCTTTGCATCTTTTTGCTTTAATCACTTAAAAAATGTGTGTGTGTGTGTGTGTGTGTGTGTGTGTGTGTGTGTGTCCAGCAAAAATCTCTCAACCTTGTAATTTGGAGAGTAGTGGCAGAGAACACTAGACAAGAAGTTGATTAGAAAGACTCAATGCTTATTCTGCATTTAAGGCTTTCTAGCTAAAACAAATCCAAATTATGAGTGATTCATCACATTAATAGAGTTACAAGGTACCTAGTCAGACCATTCTGCGCACTTCTTTGTAGAAATGGAACTTTAGTTACCATTTGACTACTCCTGACTATTGGTTTTATAGCCCCCACTTGAATAAACCAGTTCTACTAGTCACTGTGTCCCTTGAAAGTTGTTTACTAACTCAGAGAGAGAGAGGATAGTACACATTGGGCAGTAGCTGGATAGTTGTGCTTTTGGTTCCTGGATAAAAGTTGCACCAAGCACACTTCTTTAAAAATGCTTTGAAATTTTATCTGGCTGAAAAATTACATTTCTGAATTTGAAGACCACTGGGGCCACGGCAAACTTTACAAATCATGTGTGACACATTTACAAATTCTTTGATAAAACTGTCTGTGAAGTCCTTGGAGATGATTAGCTTTGCGTCCCCATGTGTCACACACTGCCTTTTTACTCCTGGGGACTGACCATATTACGTTATTGGTGATCCTTTGGAGCTGTGTGAAATGATAATTTAACTTTCAGATGTGGTTAATCTTCAGGCCTTGCTTCTCACTATTAACATACATGGCATGACAGGCTTAAATGTTTCCAGGTGTGATTGAAAAACTTGGATGGGAAACTGACTCAGATTATCTGGCCACTGTAATTTACTATAAAACTGCAGTTTTGGCACCAGCATTGAACAGAGCATGTTAACATCAACAACACTTGAGACAAATTTTACATTAAATAAATGAACTGTCTTCTTGAGACAGTTTAGTGTTTATTATCTTTTATAATGCAGTTTATAACTGTGTTTTGTCTTTTGAATACTTGAAATTTTATTAATAAACAGGTCCTGACATACATAGTCCTGATTTTTTTTTTCTGTTGGACCATGACTGTCCTGGGGGCATCTTCTCCCATTTCCCTCTGGTTTCTGCTGTTGAAGTTTTTCCTTCACTAGTTCCACTCTGATCCCTGCCTGGATCCAGAGAGAAGCCATCCATCTATCCATCTATCTGTCCATTCCTCTGTCCATCCAACCATCATCCATCCATCCATCCATCCATCCATCCATCCATCCATCCATCTCCACTTTCCTCCAGCTTATCTAAATTGTTGTAGTAAATTACAATAAATACAGTTGTTTCCTTCTGAAACACAGCTCTGTACCAGGGTTCACTAATGCTTTGCTGGTGTCAGCAGTAAAATGTGTGAGACCTAGTGGGCTTGTGAATGGAGGTATCTGAGAGGCCTTGAACAGTTTTTTACCTGGTACAGGAGGAAAAATCCTGGGCAGAGATAGCAGGTGAGTGAGGTGAAAGAGAGGCAGAGGGTTGACCTGGGGTGGAGAGTGGCTGCTGGGTAGATTGAACTCTGGGGACTGAGGCTCCAGCACCCACTGTACCTGACCAGGGCTGGTCTTTAGCCTTTCCCAGACCTTACCCACTTCTTGCCTACCATCTTTTCTGTGGTCTTGTGACCACAGCCTTACTCGGCGTGTGTGTGTGTGTGTGTGTGTGTGTGTGTGTGTGTGTGTGTGTGTACATACTCCTGGCAACCTTAATTGGGTTTCTGAGTTTTCCTGTTGAATGTTTTTACTTATGCCTGCTAACATTTATAGAGCTATAAGTATGCTATTGTACTTCCTGCATGGAATATATGGATTAAAAAGGTTTGTTGCTTGTCTGGGACAACTTAACAGGCATTCATAACACTGTTCATCTGAGATCAGTGTCCCAGGTTCCAAACAGTAACCTAACATGGTTTTCTGAAGCTAGTTTTTCCTGTAGAATTTGTATTGAATATTTTCTGTTTTACTCTTTTCTTAATACTGAGTTGGAATTAAAGTTTCAAATATGATCAAGATACTTAGTGATAGGGAAAGTAGGGATCCTCTGTCCCTTGCATTTTAACTCAGTTACTCATTTTTAAAGTGCTTTAAGTCAGGGACTGATCAGGAAAGTTTTTTGACTCACCTTTGAAATGGTGATGGTTATGGAAAAGGCTGTCCATTATTTTGATAAGTTTTTAGTGATATTTTGGGAAGGATGTTATGTATGACTGAATGGAACCTTAGAAAAGGGATGAGTGGAATTTTTGCACTAATTTCACTAGTAAAAACATGAATTTTAAAGGACTATTTGAATCAACTTCAATTCTACTAGCGATTTTGCTTCCTCAAATGTGTTTACCAACTTGTAGGGTCAGAGCTATAGGCAGTTGCTAATGTATTAGCAATGACTGGAAATAATTCAAATTTATTGACCATCAGAGAGTACTAAATATTTAGCTTTCTTGCTTGGTGCTTGTATTGAAATAGCATGTGAGTTAATGGTTAATGGCTGAGAGGCTGTTATTTCTGAAATGCTATCTGCATGTAATCTGTCCAGTGCTATCATTTATATTTTACATGTGTTAGAACTTTTAGACTATATCTTATAAATTTCAAAGGAAGAAATAAATTCTGAAGGCTGTTTTTCTATGCAGGAGTCTGTGAATACGAACCTTTGAGGGAAGGAGAGTACTCTAAGTTATGGCCCAGGGAGAACTCTTTTTAAAAAAGCAAATAGAATGCAAGAATACATTAGTACTAAAGCATCTTGTACACCCTGGTAGTATCTAGTGCATTCTAAAATGTCTGAAGTTGGCAGGAGTTCAGCATGTGAGAATCTGTGAGAAAGCACAATAGTTTTGCATGAGGATGACCAAGCAGAAAGCATGTGCATGCATGGAAGAGCAGAGAGAAACTGAAGCATGGGGCCTTCTCTGTAGCACAGCGATGCAGTGTTAAATTGGAAATGTCTTAACCTGAGTGATCTTATTTGAATATGTTAGGAAGAACTCAAAGTAATGTTTTTATGTTTTAAAGTTTGAGGAAAATAATTGACCAGCTTGTTTCAAATTTTCTGAAAACTAAAATATGACCTAAAAAGCAGTTCTTGAGAGAAGCTTTGTTTGCAAGTCCTAAAGCACTACTGTCGCGGATTTTCATTTTCTTTTGCTAGTTTCTATTACATTAATTTTCAGGTTCCTGAAATTCCATGAGTGTGGTTAACTTTAAAAATATCCAGATATTTTGATTTTTTTGAGACAGAGTCTCCTTGTAGTTCCAGCTGTCCTGGAACTCACTATGCAGACAAGGCTGGTCGAAATCTCACCAAACTCTTACCTGCCTCTGCCTCCAGAGTTCTGGGATTAAAGGTGTGAAACATCACGTCCAGCCAGATATTTTGAATTTTAAAGCTATAAGAAACTCAACTTTATGCCATCTATTTGTCAAAATACAAAGATCATGTAGAAATGATTGAGTTGCATCATTTCATGTAAAGATTCTGGTTTATGATTAAGTTTTCTAGTGGTGATAACATTTTTAAAAATCTTCATTCTTTCAGCATTTCAAATTTTTATAAAAAAAAATTTAAGAGAAAAAAAATCCCAAGAACTTTGAATACCTATCATATTCAGAAATTGGTGCCATAGGAAAAGAGAGATCTATATCAAGTTAAAAGTCTTTGTGTGACTGAGAAGGGGCATCTGTACAAAGTATATGTTCAAAGAATGTGTATTAATCAATGAGATGCATTTGCTGTTGGCTATTGGGGCGAAGGTCTGTCTTTTGCCCCTTCTTGTTTCTGTCAGTATTGTTGAAAGTTGGTGTTTATCCCTGGTGCTTCTTTGACCAAACTTAGAATTTACTAATTAAAAGACTATAAGTAACTCTGAGGCCAGCGAGTAATGCATTAGGTACTAAATGCAATTGTTAGTAATATCTGTTTTGTTTCTTACAACAAAGTTCATTAGTAATTCACAAATTAATTGAGGGCCTTGTTTTGGGGGGGCATGTACTGCAGTCACTGCAGGAGTGTGACTTTTAGTTATAATTAAATTTGGGGTACTCATGTGTGTATTGAAAAGCAAACACAGTTACTGTGGTCTGAGACTGGGATGCAGCAGTGTTAGAGGGCTGCTAGGCCCTGAAGGCTCTCGAAGGCCGGGTGTTCCAACCCGACTCTACCAGGAAAACAGCAAAGCCCTACACATTTGTTTGAAGGCACTGTGTCTCACTAGCTGCATTTATGTTGCCTGTCCTTGTAGAATTTTAAGCATAAAAACCTGTGCAGTGTGCAGCACCGCCAGACGCTGTTCTCTGTGCTAGGCTGTTGTGGGCCTTTGCTGCCAGCCCAGCAGCAGTGGGAAGCGGGTCTGGCTCTCCCCACTTTGCAGATGGCACACAGGGGCCAAGGGTTTTGTTTGGAAATTGAACCACTGGTGTGGAGAGCCCCTCTTCAGATCTCAGATTCAGCCTCCTCGGGTTGGGATCCTGACCACTTTCCTCTGCTGCCTATCCAGAAAGAACTCTGGGCAAGTAGACACCAGTGTCTTTCCAGAATCTGACCTGTTCCTCCCAAGCCTCTCCTGGGAGGAGCACATTGGCAGAGTGACTTCTTACTGAGGTGTTCTTCCCTGGACTGAGATATGGGCGGGAACTGCTGCATACAGTGAGTGACCTTGATGAGCTTCCGGAACAGCAGCTGACAAATCTGCCTTCTATAGTAGAGACTGCTAAAGCATAGAGACTGCTGAGAGTGGGTCTGGAATGTCCCCACAGGTCTGGAGGTTAAAGGCTTGTCCTTAGCTCTGTGCTTCAGTGAGGCAGTGGGAACTTTAGGTGGGGCCTCGTAGAAGGAAGTCTTGGGAATATACCCTTGAGGGGCTCTTACTTTTACTAGGTTTTTCCTCTCTGTTACCTCAGCCATGAAGTGAGCAGCTTTGTACCACAGATTCTGGCACAACGATGTGCCCATCACAGGGCTAAAGTAATGTGCCAACCAGCTGTGCATAGAAGCCTTCGAACTGTGAACCAAAGTAAACTTCCTTAAAGGTTCACTCTCTTAGGTATTTTGTTACAATAATGGAACGTCAACACCCAGGAGAATGAGGGAGAGAGGCAGTGTTGCTGCCTGACCCAAAATATGAGCTCCAGATTGGACACATTCGCCCTGTGGGGGCACTGCTTTTCCCAAGGACTACTTTTTTTTTTTGTCTTTTTGAGACAGGGTCTTGCTGTAGCCCTAGCTGTACTAGAACTCACCATGTAGACCAGGCTGGCTTTGAACTCACAGAGATCCTCCTGCCTCTGCCTCCCAAGTGCTGGGATTAAAGGTGTGCACCACCACACCTGGCTTCCCAAGGACTTCTTTGCTCCAATACTTCAAGAGGAGCACTAGCTGGGATTTACTTGTGATTAATGATTCACCCAGCACTCTGGAAGAAGCTCTCTGTGTGTGTGTGTGTGTGTGTGTGTGTGTGTGTGTGTACACACCTATGTAGGTATGCCTGTATCTAGGAATTACTTGATCCACATCAGGTTATCAAAAATATCAGAGCATTCATGTTAGCTTAATTTATTTTGTGAGCTGTTCCTGGCCCATGACCCCCCCCACCACCACTGGTAGCTACATCTGCAGCCCAACCTGGCATGTTTATACATGTAAATCTGTCTGTCAGGAGCACCTGTCTCATTTTCAGCTGCCTGGAAAAAGGAGTTTCTTCCCTTTTAGATATATGTGCTCTCCCTTCTCATGTAGGCCCTCCAGAGTGACTTTTGAGCTTGGCCCTTCCGTTTTATGCCCGTGTACTTGGAGACCATTGGACATAACAGCCAACAGGTAGGGGTACTCCACCAGTGGGTGAATGGAGAGTCTGTGATACTGTGGAACATTACTCAGCCTTCAAAAGGAAGGCAATTCTGACATTTTATTAGGTGGATGAACTGGGCCAGTCACAAAAAGGCAAATAGGGAAATTCCACGTTTAAGAAGTACTTAGTCTACTCCAGAGAGACACAGAGTAGAATAATACGTCAGGGGCTAAGAGCAGGGTGTAGGAGGGAATTAGGAGATGTTTAATACTAAGTTTCAGTTTTGCAAGATGAAAACAATGTTGGAGATTAGTTGTGTAACAGTGTGAACACACTGAACAGTGTTGAACTCTGTGTTTGAGATGGTAACTTTATTTTGTGTTTAATTACAATTTAAAAAACATGTCTAGACCCTTAGATGCAGTATGAATCTGTTCAGCTTGTTCAGTCTATTGCTTTAACTGAGTCATATACTTCTTAGTACCCTCTCTGCCATGGTTGGGAGCAACCAGCTGGGTCCCACTTTCTAGGTAACCTTCTGGCACTTGTGTGAATGTCTTGAGAGCAACTTAGGAAGAGCAGTTGGTGGCAGTTAAGAGAGGCGAGCAAGGGATGGGAAGAAATGGTGGCGACAGGTACAGTGGTGCATGTTCAGGGTGACTGCCAAAGTGAGCCTGGGTTCTGGAGGTGGGGATGGCCCTGGCCCAGGCAGCATGGGTGGTGAGTGCTCACTGCCTTCTCCTGGTTCATCTCTGCTTTTCAGCATCCAAATCTCATCACATCTGTTAAGAGTATTTGATGGGTTCTACCAAGGATCAAGATGCATTCCTGTCAATGATAATTTGCTTCACAGAACCAGTGCTACAAAGAAGATATGGTGTTATGAGGACTCAGGGGAGGATGTGTGCTGGGTTTACGCTGTGAGGATCCCTTATCTGAAATGCTTTGACCAAGAATTGGGCTGGATTTTGGAATATTTACACAGATATGAAATTCATGTATGTTCTGGATATATGTGCCTTATACAAAGGAAGGTGATTTTGTCCAATATTTTAAATAATTTTATACATGAAACAAAGTGGGGTTTTTTTGTTTGTTGTTGTTTTGAAACAGAGTCTCACTATATAGCCCTAGCTGGCCTGGAACTCCCTATGTAGACCACGCTGGCCTTGATCTCACGGAGATCTTCCTTGTCTCTGGCTCCCAAGTGCTGGTGTGCAGTGTACCACCGAGACTGGCTTGAAACAAAGTTTTGTAGTGTGAAATTTTCCACTTGAAGTTTCAAGTTGTCATTCAAAGTTTGAAATTTTGGCCTATTTTGGACTTTGGTTTTCAAATTAAATATGCTCAGCCCTTAATTAAGAATAAGGCAGCAAAGAGTCTAGGCTCAGGCTAGAGGGAATTTTGAATGTACTATCTTGAGAGTTTGAACTTCATTTTGTACTGCTGGAAGCTTTAAAGTGTGAGGATGATGTTGGCTGAGGCCTTCACGGGTCAAGCTGACCAACATGGTATCCGGAAGCCTGAGGCTGATGTGGTCAACTTTGTGATTGTTTAGTTCTGGATCTGGGCTGGGTTTTTTGGTGTCCATGTGAAAAATGAAATCAGCTTAGGTAAGTCAGTAAGAATCACAAATTGTCTTGAAAAGTGAGAGGCATTAGAATGGGTAGGTAGGTTTACAGTCCAGAGCTCTGAGTGATCTGAGAGGGTTAGACATGGTGTGCAGTTTCCCGGAGCCTGTGGGCAGCAGCGTAAACAGGGAACTGTATGGATGGAGGGTTACTGAACCATGAAAAGTGGAGAGGACCGAGCTGAAGTAGAGATGGTGGAAGGAAGAACTGAGGCAGGACAGGACCACCCAGCAAGCACAGGCTGTGTGCAGTGTTTCTTATGTCTCTTGTGCTACCCGAGTCACCCCTTTTAGGAAACGGACCCTTCCTGCTCTTGGGTAAACTGTCTCCCCACCGCAGGAGCATCCTGGCTGGAGCAAGCTGGTGGGGGATCCTGGATGGTGCAAAGCACTGCTGAGGGACAGTTGCAGGTGATGATGACAGCCAGCGTGGCCTGGCTTTGTTGGCTGTGCCTGCAGATATTCCCAAGGCTGCCATTCCAGCATCCATGCCTCTGCACACTGGTGACTTGCACACTCTATGAAATGTTGAAGTTTGTGTAAACTTTTTGTCATCAATGGTCACCCAACTGTGTCTGAGAATTTATACAGCACGATATTCACGAGGGTTGAACAGGGCAGTGATGACTGTTACCCAGCTAGAGAGTCTGTCAGGCCTGTGCCCTGCACTGATTGGTGCTGGCACTCAGGAGCTTGGGAGCAGTGTGGAGTGCAAAGGGTGTGCAGCTAATGCTGCCACAGGGTCCCTCCACAGCCCTAGATCCCCAGATGCACATCAGTGGATGTGGGAGTGTTTCCGATTTTTCTGGACTTGGTTCAATTTTAAGTGAATTCATTCAAGTCTGCAAATGAAAAATGTGCTTTGACTGTGTCCTATAAGCAGCTGGAAAAAGACTAGTCCAGGAAGCTCTTTGATCAGTGCTGGCGCCAAATATTGGGGTGAGTGAAGGAAGGGTGAAGAGTGGAGTTTGGAGTCAGAAATCAGGTTTGATCCTTTGCTTTGACCCTAGTGGAGAGAACTTAGGCAAGCTATTAAACTTAGTTCTCAGTTTCTTTGTGAAATAAAGGCTGTAATATTTACCTCTCAGGCCTGTCTGATGATTTGGGCTTATGATTAAAGCATGCGGACTCTGCTGCTCTTTTCTGCTGTTTGTGTGGAGCCACCTGGGGCCTGCGTAGAGCATGAGGTGCTCTGAACTGTGAACTCCTGGAGTTTGATCTTTCAAGATTAAATAGGCTCAGAGCAGTCACTGAGGAAAGCAAGGGTGTGGTTACTTTGAGCTATTTAAAATGAGAAAATTAATTTGTAAGTATGAAGATCTATGGGTACAGTCTGTTTAAATAGTGGCATAGCAAATATACTCTTATATGTTACAAAGTGCCTTTTAAAAAGCCCACTCCCAAAGAGCTACTACAAAAGCTGTGTCTAAAATAGAATAAGGGGATTTCAACAGATTTTCCTGTCAGCTTGGACAGAAGAGGACCAGCTTTCGTATGTAGAGTTAGGTTAGGAGTCATTTGGGAAGTTTCAGTGGGACCAGTATTGTGGATAGAGGCTCAGAAATACAGACACATTGTAATGTGTATTCACTGCATTATAGTATATTCCTGACTGTATGGGTGTGTTGGTTTTCTTTTAATTATTAAGCTTCATTTGAGACTTGTTTGCAAATGTAGCCATTTGAATCCACAGTGGGCTGAACTTGGCACACACACTCTGTACACAGTGTAGTTGTTTAACTGAAAACATGGACTTGCTAATCTTTTTTTTCCTTAAAAGTTCCTAGAGATTTAAAAAAAAATTAGAATGAATACTTTGTCCTCTTTCCGCTACCAGAAATTGTGCTGGCTTCTTCCCTGGCCTCTTTTAACTCCAGTGATTGCTTACTGTATGCTTGTGTTTTGGGTAAACAAAGTCTTAAAATGGCTTCACTGAGTGCCTTCTTTTCCTAAGTACAGTTTTGAGTCTTAATAAAGAAGTCTGAGGGACATGAATATGAAAGAGAATCGCCTCTGAGGGGACTTGCATTCCACCATTTTCATGTCATAATGTAAGTCATGCCTTACTGTTTACACTGCGGTTTGTCTCTGTGTGAAAGCTTCGTTTAGCCACACTCCCTTTGCCAGGATTCAGACATAGCAGTGCTTTGATTTTATTCACAATATTTGGTTGCTGCTTGACTGAATAAGGAAATTTTGCATTATAGAATTTAATGTAAGCATTAAAGATAAAAGTTTAAGTTGCAAGGATGGAAAGTTGAGGGCTAGCCTTGGGAGACGCTGACTCAGACAAGGACAAAAGCAAAGCAGCCAGGGAAAGGATAAAGCCTAACGGAAACTAAAGCTCAGTTTAAGATGAACTTGGCTGAAGTCTGAATTTACTTTGATTTCTCTGGGGGGTGTGAGCTTAAAACCTAAAAGAATACAACTCTGAAATAGTATCAAAATCTTATACTTTAAAAAAGCTTGGCACAAATTAATATATAGAAATAATTCTAGAAAGGCGGGTGTGGTAGCACACGTCTTTAATCCCAGCACTTCAGAGGCAGAGGTAGGCAGGTCTCTGAGACACCAAGGCCAGGCTAGCTTGGGCTATAGGGAGACCTTGTCTCAACAGAAAAAGAAAAGGAAGTGTTATGTTGTCTCTGTATGCAGAACTGATTAAGAGAACTTAATGATTTTACTTTCAGCAATAATTATTATAAAATTGAGAGTTCCCTTTTTATAATGAAAAGCTGCACAGTATAGGTGTGTCTGCATGTCAGTAAAATCCCATTTGTGTTAGAGCATTTTTTTCTATGCTGATTGTTCTTAAGTGGAAATGAATGAGACATTCAGACAAATTAAGTAATTGAGATTATTTATGAAGAGAAATATATTATTGTATTATCATTATTTATTGTTATTATTTTGAGAGAGAGGGTCTAACCATATATAGCTCAGGCTGGCCTTGGACTTGTAATCTTCCTGCCTCAGCCTCTGGAGTACAAAGATTACAGGTGTTTGTCATAATAGCTGGCTAGCTATTTATTATCCTACACTAGTGTCTTTTCCAAATAACTAAAGATAACCAATTCTTGGGTGTTAGAATAGCTTTAGTTTTATTAAACCACTTCAAAGAGAAGGTTTTCGGTATTTCATTCATTTAAGCCTTTTAAGATTACACAAGGTCAGTTATTCTTTTCTTGTGACTCAGGAAACACACAGGATTTTTTGTTGCCGTACTGTAGCATCAGACTTGACTAAGTGTTTTCCTGTATCTGAGCTTTGGTTCTGATTGTCAGCTGTTGCTTTTTACTTCCTGTCTCCATGCTCCCATATGGTGAAAATAAAAAACGAGGTGACCATGAAAACATACATTTGGTGAGTGGTTTATAGTCTTAATATCAAAGGTATCACCTTCTTCATGTACAGAAAAAAGTCAGGTATAGACATTCCAAATAGCCAGCCGGAAGTCAAGCCTGTAAATGAAGATGGGATTTGACTCAGCTGAGCATTTCCATATTAGTAAGTATGTCTAATAAGTAGGCAATGCTGCTTGTATTGATATGGGAGGGCATTTATAGAACCTCAAAATTACGCTCCTGGACTGCTTCCCATTAGTGCCTCCAGAGATAACCATGGTTGGGATATTGATCCCTAGAGATAAATGTCTTTCTCCCATGGATTAGTTTTAAATCTCTATCCCCCACAGATTCATTTTATCACTCCTTTGAATTCATAAAAGTTGACTTACATAGGCTACATTTTTGGTGTCAGACTTTTCTGAGTGGGCACATAAGTGAGAGTCATTCATGTTGTGGCTCATAGTTCCTTTTTCATTGCTGTAAACTGTCCCATTTTATGAATTATTGATTTATCTTGTAGATGAATATTTGAGTCACATCCAGTTTTGCCCGTTAGGAATAAAATTGCTTTAGCTATTACTATGTATGTTGTTACATGAATCTTCCAAAATTGTTGAGTCCTGGAAATGTATATTGAACTATAATAGTAAGAATAGTCAACGTATTAGTTACTTTTCCTGTTTTGTGATAGAACTTGCTGACTAAAGCAGTGTAAGGAAGGATATGTTTATTTTGGCTCACAGTTCAGGATACAGCCCATCATGGCAGAGAAGTCATAACAGTAGAAGCTGAGGCAGCTGGTCCCATTGCATCTGCATCAGGAAGCAGAAGGAGATCAGAACTTCATACTTGTGCTCCGCTCATGTTCTCCCTTTTATACACTCCAGGTTCCCAACCCACAGTGGGTTAATCAAGGTGATCCTCCACAGGCATGCCCAGAGGCCTGTCCCCCAGGTGATTCTAGGTCTCATCAAGCTGACAAGGTGATTAACCTTCATAGCCAGTTTTCTGTACCTACAGCTTCTACTAACTGGATTGAAAATATGTAAAACGCAAAAAGTTTATTTGTGCTGACCATGTACAGACTTACTACTTTCATCTAGCATTTGTATTGTGTTAAGTATCATAAGTAATCTAAAGATGCTTTAAAGTATACAGAGGATGTCCGGACGTATGCAGACATTATATAGTTTTGTACAAGGACTTGAGCAGCTGCAGGCTTTTGTGTTGACAGGGGTCCTGGAATCCATCCCAGTGGACACTGAAAGACAGGTGTACTATCCCTGTAATTTTGGCACAGTCCTCATGAACACCGTTGGGGGGCTCTGGGTGCTACACAGCTTCCTTTCTACTCCCAGGTCTGTTTCTCTCTTTACATGTTGAGTGTTTTGGAAGGATATCTAGTTTGGTACCAGGGAAATGTAGATTGTAAGTTATATTTTAAAATAAAAAAATTTAATGTGCAAAGTATATTCTTATTCATGTATGGAGATTAATAGGCGCATACATTGTCTTGTGTATTGATGAGGATTTTTTCTCCCAGTATCTGTTTTTGTTTGTTTTTGCTATGCATATGTGGTATATGTACTCATTCCTGTGTGTTTCTGTCTGCATGTGCGTGCCTGCACACAATTGTGTGTTGAGCCCAAAGATCAACATTGGTTGTCATCCTCCATCTCTTTCTACCTGATTTTTTGAGGCAGGGTCTCTTCTGAAGCAGGAACTCATCAGTTCAGCTAGACCAGCTGGTCAGTCAGCTCCAGAGATCTGCCTGTTGTGCAGCTCCCCACCCCCACCTTGTGGGGTTACAGACATGCTGCTGAGCCTAGCTTTTATGTGTGTACTGGGGGCTGGGGATTCAAATTCAGGTCCTTATGCTTATGTGGCATTGCCTACCAAACTCTCTTGTCTCCCCAGCTCCAAACTCCCAATACATTTGAAAAAATAACTTATTTTTATTCTATATGTATGAGTGTATTGCCTGCATGTGTGTAAGTGTACCCATGTTGTGCAGTGCCCATGGAGGTCAGAAGAGGGTATTGGATTCCCTGGAACTGATGGTTGTTAGCCACCATGTGGATACTAGGAATTGAACCCAGCTCCTCTGCAAGAGCAGCCAGTGCTCTTAACTGCTGAATCATCTCTCCAGAGCCTTCCCAATACATTTTTTTAAGCCAACCTTGATTGCTTATTTGATCACTGATATTAACAAAGTTCTTCCTGTAATAGTCTGTAGAAATAGAATATATTCTTCAATATCCTGTAAGCCACTTGTTTAATTTATATTTGTGTGTGTCTGTCTGTCTAACGTAGCCCAGGCTGACCTTAAACTCATTAGGTAACTGAGGCTGGCCTTGAACTCTTTATCGTCTTGCCTCTACCTCCCACATGCTGGGATTGGCAGTGTGCTGCCACACCCAGCTAGTTCAGAATTTTATTTAAGGAAATTTTATGGTAATGTCCCTCCCTCCCCAACTCTTTTCTTTCTTTCAGAAGAACTCATGGCCTTGAACATGTTAGGCAAATTCTATACTACCAAGCTACATTTCTAGCTCAAAGATAAAAATCTTTATTCAAGAAATCAAGTTTTAAATGATGCATAAAAAATGACTTGGTGAAGACTAGAAAAATGATGTCCAGGAATGTCACAAACTTACAGCTAGAAACATAAATTTGTTATAAAAGAGTGCAGTAAAGGGACTGGAGAAAAGGCTTAGCGGTTAAGAACGTTGGCTGCTCTTGCAGAGGACTTGGGTTCAAATCCCAGCACCCACATGGCAGCTAACAACTGTCCTTAACTCCAGTTCCAGGGAATCTGACACCTAACCTTGGGCACTGCATGACAGAGGTGCACTTACATACATGCAGGCAATACACTCAGACGCATGAAACAAAAATAAAATAATAAAAGTTTAAAAAAGAGTAAAGACCTTTATAGCTGAAAAAAAATGAAGGGTGGTCCTTTTGTCTGACTTTTGGCTTTCTTTTGGACTGAAATCTGGCAGCTACTTACAATGTGTGTGACTTTTATCTTCTTTAAATGACTTACATGATCTCACTTATTCTGCAAAAACTTGTGTGAATTGATTAGTTCTTGTTTTCCCAAGTGCAGTACAAGCCACATGTGTTCCACTTTTCTGCATCTCAGGCATGCTGATTAGTCAGGCGGTCTCATCTGAAACTAACCAACTATAATAGTGCTAAGTTGTGTAACTTGCCATACCAGTTTTACAGTGTTTTTGTTTTGCTTCAAGTAGATGAAAGGTTTATTTAAGTGTGGTCACACTGGTACTGCATTCCTGGTGATCTTGGAGGGTTAATGACAATCTTTGTCATAGAAATCAGGAAATGTGGGTTGAGCCTCTAGGATGCTGGAAGCCGCTTCCTTAACATGCTCCTTCCCAAAGGACTGGGGATTGTTGGAGGCACTTGTGGTAGGTCATGCAGCTGTGAAAGAATCTGACATCTTTCTAGCATCCATCTATCTGTCATCTATCTCTCCCCATCCATCCATCCTGTCTATCTGTAACTTCATCTTTTTTTTAAAACTCTCTTAATACATCAGTGTTTGGTTATATTATGCACTGGGTGAGTGCTTTCTCTAGTGAGACTAAAGCCCGTTTTGGAAATCCAGGTGAGTTTCCTTCTGTAGTCGCAGGTCTGTTTTTGTTGGAGCATATGCTTGGCTGTGAAGAGTCATACCAAGAGACTGTACTGCTGCTTTGTTGAACTGGTTGACTTTTAGCTGAATTAACTTTATCAGTCAGTGTTGTGATTTATACCACAGTTTTTTAATTATATAGGATATATCGAAGTGTTGCTTAAAATAGATATCTGTGAGATACATTAGATAAAGCAGTTTGGGGATTTAGCAAGCTGTGTGATATCATTTGGACAGTATTTGAAAGGATCCTGTGTCCTATGAATTTTGTAAAAGTGCCCGGGTTTCTAACAACTACACAAATGTAGGTAAGCATCTGGGAGGAGAGGAGAGACACTGCTCTTTTGCTTTTTGTTTGGTATAATGTTAGCAGGCATACTTAATTTTTTCTAGATTCCTTAATAACACCATTATTCAAAATGCAACTTAAATGCAAAATAAGGTGGTTCATTTGAAGACTGTTCATGTACAACTGTGCTGTAAATGCAGGTAGAATGCATTTATCTCCTGGAGCAGACTTCAAGATTATATGCCATCTTGTAATAGAAATGGAAATCTTTGAAATCTTTGAAGGAGGGCTTCAGCAAAGGCAGGGGTTGGGTTGGCTGCTGTTAAGTTACCCATGGTCCATTTTTAGGGAAATCAGTCCATAAGTTAGCCACTGACATATCTGATGTTTTTTGATTTTTTCTTTTTAAGGCCGTTTCTACTTTTGTAAGTTAGTATTTAGGGACTGTCGTTAATTAGCTTAGGTCTAAAGCCTGTAAAGGATAAACACCAAGTCACCTTTCCTATCCACCAGTGTGTAGAGCATTGTGAGGGCAGGAGAGGGGCTTAGAGCTGCAGTGTGTTGAGGATTGAGTCTACACCCTGGACAAGTTTGGTTCACTGTTTTTTGTGCTTAATATCTCCAATACCAGATCGCTGAAGACTTAGAAGCTGTGATCAGTGATCTTTGTGAATCTTTTGACATAAGTAACAAAAACTTGTTGCTGATTTTCTTCATGCGAATTTTTCTTGTTACATATTTAATGAAAGACATATCCTACAAATTAAGTTCTATGTATAATTCTAGGAATCACAACTCTGTGTGTGTGTGTGTGTGTGTGTGTGTGTGTGAGAGAGAGAGAGAGAGAGAGAGACAGACAGACAGACAGACAGAGATAGAGATGGGGGAGAGAAACAGAAAATATCAGTTTCCCTGGATTTATTTGTGTTAATTTACTGCTCTCATTTTAAACTAACAACAGTGAAATGATTGTGTCCTTCCACATGTATGTGAGAAGGCTTAAGTAGAATACGTTGGAAATAACACTGTGGAACTGAATCACAGGAAGAACTGAGAAAACTGTGATTAGGAACTAGGGGTTTCGGTGGTGGAGATCTGTTAAATCCAAACTGGGTACTGGACTTGTCTTGCCAGTTGTAGGGAGGTGAAGAGTACCCTGGGCTGGTTTCCTGGTGGCTCCATCTGAATAGTCTCTGCTGCTAGAATGGTAGGCGTGTCCCAGGTAGAGCAGTCAACTACTTGCAATGCTGGTGCTAATGGACTCCATTTATGAGACGATGAGGCAGAAGCGACTAAACATTGTCCAGAAAGACTAGAATTCCAGACTAAATTAGTGGATCACCTGTGTCATCAATTCTGGGGGAGGGGGAACCAGAATCCATTTAGTATCTGTGAAGAATAGAGTCTTAAATAAAAAAAATAGAAATGAAAATAGCACTCAACATGCTATTTTCTATTTACCAAATTATTAAATGATTGAGTAAATGAATGGGAGAGTGCCCTTTATTAAAGTTACAGTCAAAATGGTATTTTCAGAAGCCATCCAGGTGCAAGTTGGTTTCATTTTTCTGAAAATCACTGATTTTATCCTATAGTTGGTCTTCTCTCTTAGCCCAGAAATACTTGGGAAATAGTCATCTGTCTAGATGACCATCTGCACACAAAGATTTTCATCACATGGTGGAAACAATACTGTGACACAGAAGAAACATCTAGGCAAATGGATGTGTAGTCTAACAGCAACAACAGCAATGGTACAGGAAAACAGCAGAGTTGCAAATTGTTCTATAGAATTACATTCAGTTCTATTTAAAGACAGATAGAGAAACATCTGAAAAATCAACAAAACATTACTGAAAATATTATCAGAAGTTATTTCATGGTGGAGTACAGTGCCCGTTTTCCTTCCCTTTTAAATTTTTCTCTCTTTTCTAAGAATTCTACAATCATCATTTATTTTATAATCTTTAAAGAAAAACTGAAAAAGAATGGAATGACTGATTAATGGTAGAGCTGGCTTCATTTGAAAAGAAACAGATCTTCCATCTGTGGACCAAGTTCCAGGAACAGCAATCTCTTAGAGAGCTCTCCTCGTTTTTTTGAGACAGGGTCTCCCTGCAGACCCAGCTGCCCTGGAACTCACTATGTAGACCAGGTTAGCCTTGAACTCACAGAGATCTGCCTGCCTCTGCCTCCTGAGTGCTGGGATTAAAGGCGTGCATCACCACGCCTGGAAAGAGAGTTAATTATCTTCTAATAGTTGTTGATTTCTAAAGTATATCCTGTGTGGGGAAGGAAAACATTAATGTAACCTTTTGTACCATCTGGCATCTGGTACTTGATAGCTTCATAGGAAGAGTAAATGAGTGACTGAGTGAGTGAATGAATGAATGAATGAATGTCTTCACAAACTGACAAGACTAACCTGGTCATACCCTCTGGTGGTGGTAGTATGTTTTGATGAGATGGAGACAGCAGAGACAGTTGAGGTGGAATAGTTACCAGCTTGCTTGGGGCATTTTATCAGAAGAATGTATATCTCTGGCTTATGCATGCCAGTCTTGAAAAGTGGACACCCTTGTTTTTGACAAGAGCTTCTGGAGGGAGAGAAGAGGTAATAGAGCTAGTCTGGGTGAATGTGGATGCAGGGGTGGGTGTGGGTGGGGCTAGACCTAGGGAGCAGAACTTCAGCATAACACGTTGTGGAGATCAGGGTTGCTTGGAAGTGCTGTCAGTTTACCATATGGCATCAGATAGCTATATGTACATATGCTTATTCATATGAATATTGGATTCTTTGGGGGCCTTACTTTCCCTTTAATTTTTTTTTTTTTTTTTTTTTTTTTTTTTTACAAAACCAATAAGCTCATGTGGTCTATGACATGACATAGATTAAAGGTAGTTTGGTAAATTATTTTTGAGTAAGAGAAGGTTGCAGTTATATAATTGGCAATATAATATATCCATTATTTGTAGAAACAATGATGCCCCTCAGGATGAGTAAGTAGTATCAAGAACTCAATTAATTCATTTATTAAAGAAATACTTTAGAAAGATACTTAATAAGTATTGAATACTTAAAAACTTCTATTAAATTTCCAGATTAGTCTTTCCCTCTGAGCATATCAATAACCATTTTGAAGTTTGCTAATTTTATTATTTTCCTAAGCCAGATAACTTTGCTTTTTCACTGGGAATTGTTTGCGCCAACATTGATGTGCTTTCCCACAGTTGCTGCATTCGCTACCTGAATTGTAATTTGTATTTATAGCTGCTTCTCATCTGTGAGTCATTCACAATATTCTCTGCCAGTTTTAGTTTTTCTTTCCTGAACTCTGTGTGTGTGTGTGTGTGTGTGTGTGTGTGTGTGTGTGTGTGTGTTGAAGCTAGGGCCTCGTGTGCACTAAGCCTGTACTTACTCTACCACTGAACTCCCCTCCCAGCTCTACTCTTCTATTTTTAAAACAACAAACTCAATGACTCAAAGAAACTTTTTTAGTTAGCCTCATTTGTTCACCAGTCGCTCTGCATAAATAACCATTTTTAGCTAACCATTATGCTAAAATATTATGTTTTCCTGCAGTTTCCTTTTTGTTTGTGTCCTTTAGCTAGTAAATGTTTCAAGGACAAGTTTGTGTTTGATCACTGACGAGTGTGCCGGGTTTTCAGCACACAGCTGTGCACTCTGGGAACTCTGCTCACTGACTATTAAAGACTTTGCTGTATGCTGCTGGGGTGTTTCCAGTGGCCCGAGTAGTTTCTGTATGAGCTCCATCTGAGTCAGTAGTTGGCAGTCTGGCCTTGCACATAATGATTGGATACCTGCATCAAGGTGGCATCTGGTAGGATGGAAGAACCTCAATGCTAGCCTAAGTCATGTGTGACAGAAGATCCTGTATGCTCTAGAACCCGGATGTACAAGCCTAATGCTTTCTTGATTTTCATTTTTTATTTTGGTGCTGGGCTGGCCCCAGCTAAGCACAGTTTGTGCTAAACATGTGATCTACCACTTAGCTACACCCAGCCCCTACAAACATTTTTAAAGCCAGTTCTAGGAAATACTTCTGAAGGTCCTGGGCATTTCGCTTTTCTGGCTATACAAGTAGAAGTTGGTTGATCCATATAACTTTAAGAATTATAGTAATCTGGTATCATTGTCAATCACCTACTTTGTATGAGGGAGACCCTTCTGTGCGTGTTTTACATTTTGAACAACCCAGAAGTTGCATATAATTCCCAGACTACAAATGAAGCAACTCAAGCAGAGAGATGAATTCTCTTGGTCAGGATCACACATATGGCATTTGGAGCTGTGGTTGGTCAGGTCCCAAAACTCACATGAATGCTAAGTGTGTCTCAAGGATGAGGGTCCTGGAGAAAGAACTATTTTAAATCCAAATGTGGGTGCTACCTGCTAACATTTGAATAATAGTAAATACATGACTCTTAGCATACTGCTTATAATCAATACAATTGGCGTCTTCCTTACATAGAAACACATAGTTTCCTTTACTTAGAATGAGTGACTGCTTTTGTACTAAAAAAGAAGCTCATAACATTTCTCTATGCCATATGTATTACATAATGACTCTCTTTATCTTTGTCAATAAATCTTTGTAATAGGAATGAATTCCTATTAATAATGTTGACTATAATCCATAGGCAAGTGAAGCATGCTTCAGTAAGAACCATGCCAGAAACAGTGAACTGTAGCTTATCAGTGTGCCTAGATTTAATATAGACAATGACAGGGTTGCTAGTGCTATATTTGGGTGATTAGGTGATGAAAAACTTACCAGCAGTTGTAGTTGTGGGTTTTTTGGGTTTTTTTTTTGTTTTTTGTTGGGCTTTTCTTTGGAGACACAGTCTCAGTATGTAGCCCTAGCTAGTAGACCAGGCTGTGTAGACCAACAGTGATCCCCATGTCTCTGCTCCAGAGCACTGGGAATAGAGCTGTGTGCCAGTATGCCTGGCCTCATGTAGTTTTATTCCATGGGTTTTTAAAATGTTTTCTTTATTATTTTTATTTTATGTGTATGAGTGTATTGCCTGCATGTATGTGAGTGCACCGGTGTCGTGCAATGCCCCCGGAGGACAGAAGAGGCTGTTGGATCCCCTGGAACTGGAGTTACGGACAGTTGTTAGATGCCATGTGGGTGTTGGGATTCGAATCCGGGTCTTCTGCAAGAACAACCAGCATTCTTAACCGCTGAGCCATCTCTCCAGCCCCCTATTCCATGGGTTTTACACACATACACACACACACACACACACACACACACACACACACACACGCACGCACGCACGCACGCACGCACGCACGCACCCAAAACCAAACAATGAAAACCAACAACTCCCAAAACTAGGCTGTGTAATTTAGGGATGTATTCCTAGGAATCAAGTTTATAAAGTATATTCTAGCTGAAAAAGGTTTCATTCCTAATACAAACATTGAATGTTCATAAGAGCTGAAGATACTGGCACATGCTATAATTCTGGTACTGGGGAAGTTGGGGAAGGCTGAGGCAGCGGGATTGCAAATTGTCTCAGAAAACAAAAACAAAAACCGACTCAGACCTAGTTGATAGGAAAGAATGCAGTTTTGCTTCCTGTTTGGTAGAGAGTGTCTTACTAATACTAATTACTCAGTGAGGAAGAAGGTGGGTGTTGCACTGCCTGCTGCTCAGGTGTCTACACAGATCTGTGAATGGGGAGTTTCATGTATAATATGTATGTAATATATTGCCTATCTTTTATATATACATATATCTTACATAGATATTAGACACATGTCTCCTTGTACTATATAAAAAATTATAAATATTTTTAAAACAATTTTTTGTGGTGCTGAGAATTGAGCCCAGGTTTCATGCGTGTATTACAAGTGCTCTGCCGCTGGTGCACTCCCAGCCCCCCTTTTCTCTCTTTTTATTATAAAGTGATGTTATGAATCATAAATACAGTGGAGAATTGAAAAACTAATGAACACATCCATCACTTCAAAAGCTTACCTTTTTGTGGTGAGAACATTTAGAATGCATTCCCCACAGTTTTGAAATGTGTAACATACTGGTGCTAACTATATTCACCATAGTGTGCATATCTCAAAAACAGACACCTCAACCCACAAAGCGTTTTCCTCCTGTCCACTGTGAGTTGGTACTCTGTGACTATTTCCGTTTCTGACCCCTTGGTCTCTGTGACCACATTCGAGCTCTGATTACATGCATGCCCTTGTTTCCAGTCCCATTTGTAAGAGAGAGAGAACATGGCGTTTGTTTTTCTACACCTGGCTTATTTCACTTAGCACAGTTCTCCCCAATTCCAGGCATGTTGTCACAAATGACAATTAAAACTTGTTTTTTGAGACGGGTTCTCACTATGTATCCCTGACTATGTAGACCAGGCTTGCCTTAAACTCACAGAGATCCTGCCTGCTTCTGCCTAAGGAGAGCTGGGATTAAAGGTGTAGGCCACCTCTGGTCAACAATTTTGCTTTTAAGACAGAACAATTTTATCCGCCAATCCTTTAGGCTGATTCCATGATGTAGCTTTGGGAGTTGCACTGCAGTGAGCATGGGAGTGCAGGCCTAAAGAACCAGAAGTGGAATTGTTGGGTCTGGACAGGTAATTTCTTGAGAAATCTGGAAGCCAGTGCTGCTTTTCCGTGGATGGAGAGACTCTGTCTAGGATTTGTGTTAGAAGGTGCCTGGCTTCTTGGTGGTTTCACAGGGGGCATTCCCAGGGCTTGGTAAAAATGTGGTGCCTTTAAAACTCCTCGTTAAATGACCTCGAGCCCTTATAAACCAAGTTCAGTCTCCAAATCTAAGAAACCTTTCTCTTTAACCTTATGGTGCTTTGATTTGGAGAGGAAACTAGACTCTTATATTCCCATGTGTGTAGTTTACCAAGAGTTGGCAGTGCCCTTGAAACCTTGTCTGAAGGTGCTGTGTGCTTCGGCTTTGTCCCCTGGGTGACTCTCCTTACAAAGCACATGCCACTGTGGACTAAAGACACTATGTTTCTTTTGGATTTTTCTGCAGGCTACAATCTTTGTTTAACCTACTTCTGACCAGCATAATATTCCACCCTCACAGAGCAGTGTTTCATGAGTCAGGGCAGGGCTCAGTGCAGTCTTTGGTCCTGCTGATTTCTCTCTGTCTTGTGTCTTATTAGGAGGCTCTCCTGGCTACCAGCTGTGTGGCCTAGTTGAGCACACTGGGCTTTGGATGAGGCTTGTGGCACGAATGTGGATTCACCCCAGGAGTGTTGCAACATCACTGTCATGTAGACACTCCTCTGCCTCCTATGGTTGGTTTTAGATTATTTGTCTTGTGGTTTTGGTTAGTGAGTGTGTGCTCATGTCCTCCTTTTCCTTTATTCCTTTTCCCTCCTTCACATGGGCATGGAAGAAGGGAGTAATCCCAAAGGCTTTTGCACTTGTTTGCTATCCAGTTCTGTAGGCAACTTTCTTTTAAACCTTTTATAATATGGGTCCAAGTTAATTAAATACGGGGAGCCATGACTGCCAAGTCACTTTCCCAGTAATTCTCTTGTTCTCTTGGTATTGAGTCTGATAATATATAATTTCAAGAGTGGACACTGAAGAATGTACCCACAGTGCACCATCCTTACACACCCACTTTAGTGCTTTACTGGCTAAGAGCTCACTGTTTATTTTGTTTTGTAAGTGCCTTTACTGGAAATGCAACTCAAATATTGGAATTTTACTTTGTTTTTTCAACCCTTTTTTTTGGGGGGGGTCTTTTTTGAGACAGGGTCTCCCTTTAACCCAGACTGGCCAGCAGCTTGATATGTAGACCAGGGTGGCGTCTTCTAGAAATCTGCCTGCTTCTGCCTCCCAAGTGCTGGGATTAAATGTACATACCACCTCACCTGGCTTCTCAGTCCTTTCTTTTCCTTAGAGGTGTTGAATCCCCAAACAGATAACAGATAGAGGATAAACTCAAAGGTGGAAGAAGCTGGACAAACTAGATGGTCAGGCATTTACGATTAGTGTCAGTGTCACTCCCCCCATCCCCCAATAGCTGAAAGACGTAGGAATTGGTTGGGTATAGATTTATTTCTTTAGTTATTTCTAGCACTAAAGTCTACTCAATCATCTTTTTGTTTATTTGATTGTTTGTTTCTTTGTTTTGAAACAGACTTACTGTGGAGCCCTCAATGGCCTGGAACATGCTTATGAAGATTAGTTGAACTCACTGAGACCCGCTTGCCTTTGCCTCCCAAATGCTGGTATTAAAAGCAGGTGCCACCATAACCAGCCTCATCTTTTAATGTGAGGTTCCAAAAGATGCTTTTTGTTTCTGCTTTTTCAAATGAATTTAGACCTGCGTTATTGCTCAATCTAGCACTTGGTGTCCCTGCACAGTACTCTATAAAATATATTTCCCTTCCCATACTTTATCCCCTATTTCCATATTTCATATTTCAGTTGTGTAAGTAAATGGAAAGGTCTGGGAATGCAGAGGTGCCTGGGGTCAAAGTAGCTCACTGCCATTTGGTTAAAGATGAAGAATAAGTTGAAGCATCTTCTGGAACCAGAGCACCATTGCTGTTCCTGCCCTAGGAGAAGGGCAGCAGGAAACATCCACACTCAAGAGTTGAAAGGTCTGGAACAGACCTCCCACCCACCTTGAGGCCCAGCTGTGGTCCTTACTTCACATGTGGTCCTGGCTATCCAGGCTTTGATGTTGGACCTCTCCCCTGGTGGCACCAAGAGGTTTTCCATTATTTTTTGATTGCTCTTCTACAGGCCCAGTATGCCTTCACCTGTGACCTAACTGAACTTCTAGAAGTAAAAATCACAGTCTGGGAAGCTTTGTTTTTTGTTGTTGTTGTTGTTCTTTTTGAGACAGAGTCTTCCTGTAGCCCCAGCTGGCCTGGAACTCACTAGACCAGGTTGGCCTTGAACTCACAGATCCACCTGCCTCTGCCTCCCAGAGCCCTGATATTAAAGGTGTGCACCACCACACCTGGCCTGTCTGGGAAGTTTTTTTAAAAAAGAAAGAAATATAAAATACTGTAATAACTAAACTGATATAATCCTCAAATGAAAAAATAATGTAATTGTATCTTAGAATATAAATTCAAAATTCTATAATTTTTGAATTTTTACTGACAAAATTGTACTATCAAGCTTTGATAATAATGTGAAATTTGTCAATATTCCCATGATGTGAATTTTCCATTCACTCCCTTTCCAAATTCTATAACCTATAGAAAGTCTATCAATGTAATCATGTTATTTCTCTCTCTCTCTCTCTCTCTCTCTCTGTGTGTGTGTGTGTGTGTGTGTGTGTGTGTATTGTCTGCATGTATGTAAGTGCACCCATGTTGTTCAGTTCCCATGGAGGACAGAAGAGGTCATCAGATTCCTCTGAAACTGGAGTTACTGATGGTTATTAGCTGCCATGTGGGTGCTGGGAACCTAACCCAGGCTCCTCTATAAGAGCAGCCAGTGCTCTTAACCACTGAGCCATCTCATGTTACTTTTTATTTGCAATGCTAATAAAATATTTTTAAATTAACAAAAAGTTGAAAGGCAAGCCATTTGCCACACAGCTGGGAAAGAAAGCATTCTTCTGTATACATTTCAGTATTCTGTTTAAAAAGCAGTATAACTATTGATGAAAAGTAGTTTCAGAATCTTAAAAACTAAATTTTTCCATTTGACTTCTTTTTAAAATTACCTTTTGTATTTAGGAAATGAATGCTGCTGAGTGCCCTGTTTCAGAGGACGTTTGTAGAGGGGCTGGAGGGACGGCTCAGCAGTTAAGAGCACCGACTGCTCTAGCAGAGGACCTGGGTTCGATTCCCAACACCCACGTAGCGGCTATGAACCATCCTTAACTCCAGTTCCAGGGGAATCTGATGCCTTCTTCTGACCTCCCGGCACTGCATGACATGAGTGCACTCACATACATGCAGGAAATACACTCATACACATAAAATGAAAATGAAGTATTAAAAAAAAAAGAACCTATCCTCAGTCCACAGTTTTCCTTGAAATGGGCTGATGGTGAATAAACGTTTCAGGGGGTTGTTGCAGTTTGACAGTCTGCACAGTGTAGGTTTACTTCTGGGTTATTTTTCTCATCAAGTCCTGTTGGGACATGCTTTTGTTACTTTCTCAAGTAGATTTGAACTTGTGTTTTCCTTATTCTAACACTTGCAGTGGAAGCTCATTTGCAGAGCAGTTACTTTATATATTTTTACTCCACAGCTGGAAATGGGATAGTTGTAGGTGGTGACACGCTACACACTTTGGTGCCTTCCTGAGAGTCTGGCATTTTGTGGGATTTTGTACTTTATTTTGGAATATGACTTACTCATATATTTATGAGAAAGATGTCGCTATTGAAATTTACTTTGTATCTCATAATGTTTATGGTCTGGTTGGCAGAATCACTTTCTCACTCTAAAGTGGATACGATGGGGCAACTGGGAGACTGACGGAGTACATGTTTAAGGGCTAGAAGTAACTGGAATGTCTAACTCTTTAGCCAACATTGACTGGTTCTATTTCTCAAAACAATTATTTTGTGTGTACCTTTAAAGACAAATACATAAGCGGTTCGCTGTACTCCCTTTTTAAAAGCAGAAATTTGTGTATTACCTAAACCTTAACTTTATATACATGAGAAGGATGAGGTTTGAGACTAGAACCCACAATCTCTTATTTTCTCAAAATAGCTCCTTTTAGCCTCCCAACTCACCACTGTTACCAGTGACAAATCATACATCTTGTCTTGAAGTGGTAAGTTATATACCACTTCTAAAATGCCATTACTAAAAGCAGCTCAAGCTTCTAAGTCACTTTACATTTTCAAAAGCATTTGAAAGTGTTTTGGGACTTGCCAACCATTATTAGATGGAAGTGTGTTTGGTTAATTTATCTTGGGAACTCATAGTTATCTGGAAGAAAGATTAGAAATTCTGTTTCTTTGGGAATTTAATAATTGTCCAGTTTATCATCAGAACACAATAAATTCAGATTAGCTAATTAGCCTTTGCCACAGAGTTTGCTATTTTATAACTAGGGCGAAACCCACATTTTAAAGACGTCAATGTTAGAGTTAGGTAACTGCGCCCAGTGCTCAGCCATTTGTGTTTCCTATAAAATGCTTGCTTTCCAGTTGAAGACACAGATCACTATGGAAGCTTAAGATTGGCTCCAATATTACTACCCCCATTACCTTCTGTGCCGATCCATGCTGGCAGTATGCACATACCCCATATGACCCTAGGTCACCCTAGGTTCCTCAGCATTGATTCTGGGTTTTAATTGAGCAATACTACTACAGGAGGTATTTCAGGGTACCAGGACTGCATGCCTCTAAGTACATGAGGGGAATTTTAGTGTCGTTTCTTCTCCAGCAGCTCTCAACTGTCAAGTATAGCATTAGTGTGGATTGGATTAGCAGTCTTTCAGGAGAAATAAGGAGCAGCATGTCAGGTTAAATGAGCAAATTGCAATTCCTTCCATGCAATTCTTTTAAAAAAAATCTGAAAATGTGTTTGAGAAGTAAGTAAAAACTAATAATTTTGGTTTTTCATTCAGGAAATGTCATCTTTTTAAAAATGTACAGATGTATTTCTTTTTTAAAGTCATTTATTTATTTATTTATTTATTTATTTATTTATTTATTTGTTTCTTTTTGTTTTGTGTGTGTGTGTGTGTGTGTGTGTGTGTGTGTGTATCACACAGAACGTCCCAAACCATCTTATTCAACCATACACCCACTCCCCAGATGGCACCCTCCCATAGCCTCCCTCCCCAACACTAGAGCCCTTATACACTGTCATCCCTGCTATGTCTGCTGTGTTGTCGGCACCCCCAGCCATTCCCCACTACTTGTCCATATAGTGAATCTACTCAGCCTATCTAGAGGATATTGTTTTAGGTCACCTGTTCCTCATTTAGCAGAAATCAGTCGTCAATATTCCTTTGGATAAGATTGGGGTCTGCTGTTCATTTTCCCAGTTCTGTGCTGGGTTACTATCTGGGAATCCC
>NW_008351958.1:666476-669371 GCF_000622305.1 Nannospalax galili | reverse complement strand
ACACTGGTTCAAGTCCATATGGTGGGGTCTCCTCAGCCTCCTTGATCAAGAGGGCAGGTGACCTACCACCATTATAGGACATTTTGAAAGATGCTCATAGTCCCCTGGAATTAGTCGACCTAGGAGGGCAAGGAGCAAAAAGCGTCCTTTATGTCCCTCTGACCAAATTATTATAGGCCTCAAAGTATGTCTGTTAAACACTCAAGAAGGTTAGTTACACCAGTCTGTGTGTCATGTAGATAAATCTTGGGCGAAGACCAGTTGTTCTCAGATAAACCTTACCTAGACATATATTTCTTGATCTGCTATGTATAATTTGTCAGTAGGTTGTAGGAGTAATATGGTTCCCTCTGGTTTTCAAAACTAGCTAGGCATTGTTTAATCTCTCGCATTGTCTCACCCCTCCATCATGGTTTTCCCATTTAAAATGGTTTTCCCATTTCCCCCCTTTCTCCCTTACTAATACACTTCTCCTATGGTCCTACCTCTCTTGAGCTCCTTCTTTCCCTTTATCCCCTATGTTCCTTGTATACCCTTCCCTCCCCATCCCTTAAACTAACCCAATTTTTATCCATATCTCCCTTATTAAGGCCTGTTTCCTACTATTCTTCTCTTTCAGGTATTTCTTTTCCTTTACCTCCCTGTTTCCTTTCCATTATCCTGGTTCCTGTAGTTATGTCTGGTTGCTGATACTTATTTATCAGTCTGGTTCTAGGATCCACATATGAGGGAGAACATATGTCGATTTTTTTTTCTGAGTCTGTGTTATTTAGTATAACAGTTTCTAGTTTCATCCATTTACCTGCAAATTTTAGGATTTCATCTTTCTTTACTGCTGAGTAAAACTCCATCGTATAAATGAACCACATTTTCATTATCCATGCACCAATTGAGGGACACTTAGATTGCTTCCATCTCTTAGCTATTGTGAAAAGAGCAGCAACAAACATGGATGTACATGTGTCTCTGCAATAGGATGCGTTCTTTGGTTATATGTCAAGGAGTGGTATAACTGGGTTAAATGGTAGGTTCATTTTTTAAAGAGTTCTCCACACTGCTTTCCATAGGGGTTGAAACAGTTTGCAGCCCCATCAGCAGTCGGTGAGTGTTCCCCTTTCCCTGTATCCTCTCCAACATTTGGTATCATTTGTTTTCTTGATCTTAGCCAGTCTGACTGGGGTGTTTCATAGCCATCTTTACTTCTTCTTTTGAGAACTTTCTGTTCAGCTCCTTAGCCCATCTTTTAACTGGGTTGCTTCTTGTCTTGGTTCTCTGTTTTTTGAGTTCGTTATACTGGTTATTACACCTCTGTCAGATGTGTCACTAGTGAAGATTTTTCTCCCATTCTGTGTGTTTTCTGTTTGCTTCCCTTGGTTGTCTCCTTTGATGTACAGAAGCTTTTTAGTTTAATGAGGTCCCATTTGTTAATTCTTCCCCTTGTTTCCTGAGCAATTGGTGTCTGGTTTAGAAAATCCTTTCCTATGCCTCTATCTTGTAGGTTTTTCCCAATGTTTTCATCTAACAGTTTCAGAGTTTCAGGCTTTACACTGAGGTATTTGAGCCATTTGGAACTGACTTTTGTGCATGGTGGAAGATAGGGGTTAATTTCATTCTTCTACAAGTGGAGATCCAGTTTTGCCAGCACCATTTGCTGAACATGCTGTCTTTCCTCCAGTTAATGTTCTTGGCCCCTTTGTCAAATATCAGGTGGCTGAAATTGCATTTACGCATATTTGGGTCTTTGATTTTGTTCCATTGATCTATGGGTCTGTAGGTCTATTTTTGTGCCAGTACCATGTAGTTTTTAATGACTATAGCTCTGTAATACAGCTTAAAATCTAGTATAGTAATGCCCCCGGCATCGCTCTTAGTGCTCGTTTGCTTTGGTTATCCGAAGTCTTTTGTGCTTCCATATGAATCATAGGATAGTTTTTTCCAATTCTGTGAAAAAAGTCATGGGGATTTTGATTGGCAGTGCATTGAATCTATACATGACTTTGGCAGAGTGGTCATTTTCACAATATTAATTCTTCCAATCCATGAACATGGGGGGGGTCCTTCCATCTTCTGATGTCTTCCACAATCTCTTTCTTTAAAGATTTCAATTTTTCATTATAGAGGTCTTTAATGTCTGTTGTGAGGTTTATTCTGAAATATTTTAATTTTTTTGCAACTATTGTGAACGGGAGTGTTTCCACGTGCTCTTTCTCTGATTGCTTGTTATTGCTATATAGGAAGGCTATAGACTTTTGTAGCTTAATTTTGTAACATGCCAGTTTACTGAACGTGTTAATAATTTCTAGGAGTTTTCTGGTGGAATTTTTGGCATCCCTTAGATATAATATCATATCATCTGCAAAAAGGGATAATTTGATCTCTTCCTTTCCAATTATTACTCCTTTAATTTCCTTCTCTTATCTTATTGCTCTTGTAAGAGTTTCAAGTACTATGTTCAATGGAAGTGGGGATAGTGGACAGCCTTGTCTGGTTCCTGATTTCAGTGGGAACGCTTCCAGTTTTTCTCCGTTTAGAATGATGTTGGCTGTGGGTTTGTTATATATGGCTTTAATTATCTTGAGGTATGTTTCCTGCAGTCTAATTCCCTGTAGGACTTTGAACGTAAATGCATGTTGAATTTTTTCAAAGGCCTTCTCTGCGTCTATTGAAATGACCATGTGGTTCTTGTCTTTGAGCCCATTTATATGATTTATTATGTTTATTGTTTATTGATGTACGTGTATTGAACCATCCCTCCATCTCTGGGATAAAGCCGACTTGATCATGGTGGATGGTCTTTCTGATGTGTGTCTGTATGCAGTTTGCAAGTATCTTGTTGAGAATTTTTGCATCTATGTTCATTAAGGATATGGGTCTATAGTTTTCTTTTTTGGTTGT
>NW_008351958.1:664458-665704 GCF_000622305.1 Nannospalax galili | reverse complement strand
ATGTAGTGCTGAGTAGGAAGTGCATTCTTTGGTGCTTGGGTGGAATATTCGAAAGATGTTTGTTAGGTCCATTTGATGTATGGTATTATTTAATTCAGATGTCTCTCTGTTCATTCTTTGTCCTGTTGACCTGTTAATGGAAACAATGGGGTATTGAAGTCCCCTACTATTAATGAATCAGGGTTAATCTGGGTCTTAATGTCTATAATACTGCTTTTATGAAGTTGGGGGCACCAGAGTTTGGTGTATATATGTTCATGATTGTAATATCTTCTTGATTCATTTTTCCTTTGAGCCAAATGAAGTGGCCCTTTTGTCTCTTCTGATTAGTTTTCGTTTAAAGTCTATTTTGTCAGATATTAGAATTGCTATGCCTGCTTTTTCCTTAGTGCCATTTGCTTGGTATATTTTTTTTTCATCCTTTCACTATGAGATAGTGTTTGTCTTTGAAAGTGAGATGAGTTTCTTGCAGACAACAAAAAGATGGGTTTTGTTTCTTAATTCATTCAACTAGCCTGCGTCTTTTGACTGGGAAGTTAAGTCCATTGATTTTGTTTCTTAATCCATTCACCTAGTCTGTGTCTTTTGACTGGGGAGTTCAGTCCATTAATATTTAGAGTTATTAATGAAACATGAGTATTGAATCCTGTCATTTTTATTTCTGTTTACATTCTTGATATAGCTGTACTTTTCCACAGTTATACCTTCATTAGATTTCTTTTTGCAATACCTTGGGTATTGTCATTCCTTTCTTCGTCTCTTTTTATTGCTTCCAGAACTTTCTGAAGGGCTGGTTTTGTGGACAGGATTCCTTCAGCCTATTTATGTCATGGAAGATTTTTCTTTCCCCTTCCACTATAATAGACGTTTTGGCTGGGTATAGTAATCTGGGTTGGCATCTGTGGTCATTTAAAACTGGGAATGCTTTGGTCCAGGCTCTTCTGGCTTTCATAGTTTGCACTGAAAAGTCATCTGTAATACTAATGGGTTTTCCTTTATATATGACTTGTTGTTTCTCTTTTTCAGATTTCAGTATTGTCTCTTTGTTTTGTACATGTAGTGTTTTTACTGTGATGTGCCGTGGAGAGTTCCTGTTCTGGTCCTGTCTGTTTGGTGTTCTGTATGCTTCTTGTATTTGTATGGGCATGTCTTTCTTTAATTTGGGGAAATTTTCTTCTACAATATTGTAAAGATCTGGTCCATACCATTATCCTGAGGTTCTTCTCCTTCCTCCATGCCTATGATT
>NW_008351958.1:663780-664428 GCF_000622305.1 Nannospalax galili | reverse complement strand
GTCACACAATTCCTGCATATTCCATTCTTGTGATTTCTTAAATTTCTCATAATCTTTGCTTGTGTAGTCTGGTTCATCTACTTTATCTTCCAGTCTTGATACTCTGTTTTCCATTTCGTTCACCCTATTGGTGAGGCTTTCTCCTGTCGTTTCTAATTGGCTTACTTAGTGTGTCACTTCCTTCTTTATTTCAGCCTGAGGATTCTTCAATATTTCAAACTCTTTTCTGAATTCATTCAGAAGTTTATCCCTATCTTCCTTCAGTTCTTTGATTTCTTTTTTTGTGTGTTCTTTAAAATTCACTGAATTCTTTTATCATGTTTATAATTGTCCTTTTGAGTTCCATGTCCTGCATTATCTCTAGGGGCTTCTCACTGTACTCCTCTAGAGGACTACTGGTATTTGGTGGTGATATGTTATTTTGGTTTTTCATGTTTTTTCTCTGTGATTTTGGCATGTGAATTTCTTTTGTAGTTTCTGATTCTTGTGTGAGACTCAGGCCTTCAAGTTTAGCTCTACTTCTTTTTGTGAACTTTATGTGTCTTTGTGGTTTACTTTTTGGGCATGAAAAGCTGGTTCGTCTAAGATTCTGGTTCTCTCTTTTGATTTTATATTGGAGTGGCTAGATTGCTTTTGTCTTCAGCAGTT
>NW_008351958.1:658044-663728 GCF_000622305.1 Nannospalax galili | reverse complement strand
GGTCAGATGTTTTCAGGCTTTCTCCTAAGGTCTGGATCCCTCCAGAAACGATTTTGGCCTCAGGAGTTTGGGGCTTGGAGTGGCCTGGGAGCCTGGCCTAGGAAAGATGCTAGTCTAGGGCAGCTGGTGGCCGTGCCACCCAGAGATGCAAAGGCAGATGGGGCGGGAAGAGGCCCCAAGGACTCCTGGGGACTACACTGAGGAGCTGGTTTGGTCCTGGAGAGAGGCCTGCGGATAGGAGAGAGGCCTGCGGTGGGTCCTGCAGGCCCAGCGAAGCTGCCAGATGTACTTCTTAAGTTGATTGTGTTCACTAGAACCAAAGGTTTTAGAATGACAGTTGATAGTCTCAAAAAGTCTGAAATGTATGTCAATCAACAAGATTGTAAAATGGTATATTAAAGTGAAATACTCTTGTGCACTGTTACTTTACAAACAGCCCAAATTCACTACAGACTCTTTTTCCCACCAAGAGGGACAATAGTTTATTAACACTTGATAATTTGGTAAAATTTTGATGGCTTAGTAATTAACTGGGACTTTCTTATACCAGGAATCTTGAAAATAATTTTGAGACCTAAAAGCTTAAAAGTAAGTTATTTTAGGAAATTTAACATGCAGTGTTGTGATTTAAAGAAACAACCTATCCATTAAAATAATGCCCTAGTTTTCGTATTGCTGTAGAGTTTATTTCATACCGCATGTGGATTTAAAAGTGACTTTTTCTAGAAATTTCTGGTGAGCACTGAGCTAAGAGCCAAAAGACCCAATTTCTAGGCTCTTGTTGACTGAGTGGCTATAAGCTAAGGCTTCGTTGTAGCATCTTCACACATGCCTCTCACCCCTTGGTCCAGCAATCCCCGTTACCCTCCTGTGCTCCCTCTCTCCCTCTTCCTTGTTTTCAACCCTCCTATGAATCCCCTCTATTTTTATGTCTCACTTGTGTGTGTGTGTATGTATGTATGTATGTATAAACGTGTGTATGCATGTACCAATGGCTGACTAATTTTGTTCGTATCCCATAATGTTAGAGCACCTCCCTGATGGCTTTTGCATGACATAGTTATAGGCTTATTGTATCTCACAGAGTTGCAATGATGAAATAAGAGAAAGGGTATCAGGTGTTTGATACTGGAGTGTTTAGTGTAAAATTAGAGAAATAATTGTATCTTTTCATTAAGCACATGAAGCACATGCCTTAAAAGTGTGTTTGTGGAAAGGCGTGGTTTCTTATTTGGGGTCCGAGATTGTTTTAGAGTTGATTAGGAGTTTGGAAAGCATTGTGCTGCTGGCTGCTTTCATTTCTGGTAGAACTGAGGCCTAGAGATGTTGAGTGGTGGCATTGAGATCCAGGAAGAAGACTCAGGCCTACAACCATGCTAGTGTCTGGCCCCTTTAGAAAAAAGGGACTGGAGCCATGTGCTGCACACGCTCCCATGAAGTACCACTTCCAGGTAGTGTTTGTTACATTCTCTCTCTCTCTCTTTCTGTTCATGTGTATATGTATGCCATGTGGTGATCAGAGGACAACTGGGAGTTGATTCTCTCCTTCCACCACGTGTGGGTCCCAGTGATCAAACTCGGGTGGGGGCCTGGTGGCATGCACTGCTTACCCAGCGTGCCATCTCAACAGCTCCAGTGTTGCTCTTTATAGTGGAAGGTCACTGTTGTCAGGTTTTTTTTGTCTCAGTGTTTTGTTTTAAAGGTTTTTTGCATTGTGGTTTCTTTCGGGTGTTTTGAGACAGGGTCTCTCTGTAGCCCCAGCTGGCCTGGAACTCATGATGTAGATCAGGCTGGCCTTCATCTCACAGAGATCTGCCTACCTCTTTGCTTCCTGAGGGCTGGCCCTAAAGACATGCACCACCCACTGCACCTGGCTACTGTGGTCAGTTTTCAGCTCCTGCTTAGGTTATTGTTCAGAACTCTGTTTTCATTTTTACAGTATTAGAATATTTTAGAGATTATTAGTAAGCTAATATTTAACAATGAGCTAATTTTCTTTTGTATCATATTTTAAAAAATAAATTGACATTTAATCCCAGAACTCAGGAGGCAGAGGCAGGTTGGATCTCTCTCTGAGTTTGAGGCCAGACTGGTCTACATAGTGAGTTCCAGGCCCTCCAGTGCTACGTAGTGAGAACCTGTCTTGAATAAAAAAATAAATAAAAATAAATAGACATATTGCAAAGGCTAAAACTGAAATTATAAGAGGAAAGATAAACCAGTCTGAGCAACATTGCAAGACCCATCTCCTTTACGGGGGGGAGGGGTTGGTAAGCAGAAGTGGGGAGTAGACATACTCTGATCTTCGCCTAGAGACTATAAACTTTCCTGATGACTGTTTCGTCTTCTGCAGTGTGAGATTAGACATTTTTCTTATGTTTAAAAATACTTCATAATATTTACTCTGTTTGTGTTCCTTTTGACATTGTATGAAATCTGAGTAGAGAAATACTGCAAATAGAAAAGTGTAAATAGTTTTAAAACCTCTACAATAATATTATGAAGGGGGATATATTATCTGTGCTTTAATAAAAGAAGCAGTTAAAATTATTTTAGTCATTGGAATTGTGTTTGTTTAAACTGTAGCACACCTAGACAGAAATAAATCTTGTTAAAACAACAACCTACCACTGACTTGGTTTTGGCCACTCTGAGTCCTGGAGTCTCTCTCTACTGCAGTAAAGCAGGAAAGGTCTCTTAGGCCTGTTTGCAGTAGTTTCTTTAAAAGGTTCGTTAAACTAATACTTGGTGAGGAAAAAAATAAAACGAATTAGTTCCGCATGCCTTGAATTTATAGTCTGAAATGAGAACCCAAACATTTCATTATACACTACAGTTAACTAAAGCATGGGTATTTCTACAAACTATACATGACCTTCTGTGGAATTTTGATTCCAGCTTCACTTCCTTCTCATGAAACTCAGACCGTAAGTGACACTGAGGTTGGTCTGTATTTTGATTTGATCTGAGTTCTTAAGTTCCTCATGTCTAGTTAAAGTATGCAGAAAGACACCATGAAGCATACTTTGGGGGGGGGTCTTTTTGAAACAGGGGTCTCCCTGTAGCCCCAGCTGGCCTGGAACTCACTATGTAGACCAGGCTGGCCTTGAAGTCACAGAGACCCACCTGCCTCTGGGATTAAAGGCATGTACCACCACCCCTGGCGAAGCATACTTCTTATGTGTGAGTGCCTTAAAGTAGGTGTTCTAAAATGCTTATGCCACCACAGAAGCTCTCTGACTTCCAATGATAGACCTGGTGAGTTTTCTGTTTTATGACAGTGTGAAGTTGTTATGTACTAAACAGAAACCTTTCTTCAGATTTTGAATTTGGATCTTTTCCAGGCTACTGCTCGATAGTTCGAGTCATTCTGTGATGTTGGGCAGGGCAGCAAGGTTGTAGTTCCCAGTCAGCCACAGATCACAGCAGGTGTTCTGCAGAGACATGGGAGGTCAAGGGTAGCATTCTCAACTTCATTGGGTTTGTCTGGATGTAGCCCCATCATTAGGTGAAGGATACTTGTATATTCCTGGAGGCCGTGATTAAACAAATGATTATATTTATCCTTGCTTGTGTATGATACCACTCTACCTTCTGTCTGATCTTGAGATCTCTCCCTGTGTTTCTCTCTGTCTCTGTCTCTGTCTCTGTCTCTCTCTCATGCTTTAAAGTCTTTATTGAAATACACACAAGATGTTAGTGTTCATTCTGTTATGCATCACTTAAAACAAATATAGTATCATTCTGTCTCATGAGACTGTGGGCTGAATAGCCTCACCAAGCTCAACAGCTAGGATCTGACTATCTTGGACTTCCTCACAGTGTGAGGCAGTGGACATGCGCAGTACCTCAGGACACTAGGGTCACAAGGTCCGGGGTCCCAGGTGCAAGTGTCAAGGCCCCGAAGTCTCAGCCATCACCTCTGTGACATTCTGCCAGTCAAGCCTGTCATCAAGACTGTCCAAGTTTACTGGGAGGGGAGTTAGCATTATTTCTCAAGAGGAGGAACAGCAAAGTTAACTGCTGTCTTCAGTCTTCCCAGGTTCCATCTACAATTCATAACACTTGCCATTGTCAGTAATTTTATCAGGCTTGCAGCTATTCTATCAAATCCAGCAAAATCCCTTCTACTAAGGGTGTAAGGGCTCGAAGTAGTAGCTGTCTCCTGTCTCCCTTCTGTGCTCTGTGGCCCAGTTGGCTGGTGCACTCTCTTCCAGGTGGCATCTTGCCTGAGAACGTGTGCTTAACATGCACATTGCCCTGTGAACCCAAAGTCCTCAGAGGGGATATCTGTACCTATGATGTGGGCAAGCCACTTCCTAATGGACCAGCGGTGTCCAGAGATGATTTCATGTGCTATTAGCAATGGTCTCTAAAATCTAGGAAACTGAGAAAGGATTAATAAACTTTCTATTTTGTCATCATATGAAAACAAGAAAACAGAAGGGTAGTTAACACCTTTCTGTTAGTAAACTTACCATTTAATAATAAAGATAGATCTCAAATTTAATAAAATGTAGCTTTGTAGAAAAAGAAAGCGCTGAATTTTTTCCTTATTTAAGTTAACTATAGAAGCTTTGGGTTTTTAAAAAAATTATTTTTATTTTATGTGCATGAATGTAATGCCTGCCTTTAAGTGGGTGCACCTGTGTCGTACAATGCTCACAGAGGTCAGAGGAGGGCGTCGGATCCCCTGGAACTGGAGTTACAGATGGTTGTTAGCCACCATGTGGGTGCTGGGACTCAAACCCAGGTCCTCTGTAAGAGCAGCCAGTGCTCTTAACCGCTGAGCCACCTCTCTAGCCCCCAAGAAGCTTTGTTTTTTAGTTATACTTTAGAGACATATTTGGGGAGCCACCATTTCACTCTAAAGTTGGCGTGTCAGTGAACTATATGAAAAATAAAATCAATGTATGATTTTTAAATACATGTTTTATTCCTTGTTTGTTTTTATAAATAATCGGTAAATTTAACTTACAGAGTAGCTCCTGTGAAAAACAGCCAGTTAAAACTGGATTCTTCTTCAACCAGGATTTATGAAACAAAACCCAGCCACAAACCAAACACAAGACTCTGAAACAACAGGATTGAGATGGGCACCTTGTACAGTTTGTGAAGCTCATGCTCTGTGAATTCAGCACCTACTACTTTTAGCACACAAACATGTTTCAGATCTTCTGGTTTTTCTTTACTTGACCTTCTAAAGAACTTTGTCCCACAAGATTTGATATCAAAGAAATGGAAATGACACCAGTGTCTACTAATAATACAGTGGTGAACACAAACACACGGCCACACCAGTGTCTACTAATACAGTGGTGAGCACACACACACACACACACACACATACACACACACACTGCCGCACCAGTGTCTACTAATACAGTGGTGAGCACACACACACACACACACAGTCGCACCAGTGTCTACTAATACAGTGGTGAGCACACACACACACACACACACAGTCGCACCAGTCTATACTAAAAGAGGGGCGAGCACACACACACACACACCCACACACACACCCACACGGCCGCACCAGTGTCTACTAATACAGTGGTGAGAACACAGACACACAGCCGCACCAGTGTCTACTAATACAGTGGTGAGAACACAGACACACGGCTGCACCAGTGACTACTAATACAGTGGTGAGCACACACACATACACACACACACAC
>NW_008351958.1:613563-658000 GCF_000622305.1 Nannospalax galili | reverse complement strand
ACACACACACACACACGGCCGCACCAGTGTCTACTAATACAGTGGTGAGCACATAGACACACGGCCGCACCAATGTCTGCTAATACAGTGGTGAGCACACAAACACACACACACACATGGCTGCACCAGTGACTACTAATACAGTGGTGAGCACACACACATACACACACACACACACACACACACACACGGCCGCACCAGTGTCTACTAATACAGTGGTGAGCACACACACACACACACACACACACACACACGGCCGCACCAGTGTCTACTAATACAGTGGTGAGCACATAGACACACGGCCGCACCAATGTCTGCTAATACAGTGGTGAGCACACAAACACACACACACACACGGCCGCACCAGTGTCTACTAATACAGTGGTGAGCACACAAACACACACACACACACGGCTGCACCAGTGTCTACTAATACAGTGGTGAGCACACAAACACATGGCCCGACATGAGACAGCAAGCTCCCAGCTGTGCAGTGGTCACCACAGGACACAGCCTATCTGGATGTTGGGCATTTTAGAATTGCATCAAAATGAAAGTTAAAAGTGTCCTGGACATTTGATGGCATTTATGTGTTCTTCATCCCTGGGCCTCCGGGTTGGGGGACAAATTAAGCAATGATAGGTCATTTTCCTGGTGTTTGTTCCCACTCAGCACTCAGAATTGTTTCATTTTCCTTTCTAATACCATTTCTTGTGTCTGATAACACCTTTGTTTTACCACAGTCTTTTACTGTTTTCTTCACTTCTGTCGTTTATCTTGCACTGTTGCATTATTCTATTTTCTTCTCTTTTGTAGGCATGTAATTGAATAGCCTTGTTAGCCTGATAACTTTTGGTAATTCCTGTTGCGTAGCTGCCCCTGGCTGGGCATCAAAAAGTGCCTTCCTGATGGCCAGTTCTTTTCTTCTGAGGGGAGACAGGAGGAGAGGAGAGGCAGTGAGAAGAGAGGTCTGATACAGGAGGACCTGATCCCACAGTAGGCTTCTTCTCACTGTAACGTTTCTGATTTACAGTTTCCTGGAGTTGATAGGTTTCTATGGGAAGTTTTTAGAATAATGTGTGTAAAAGTAGCAGGATAGATTGCATCTGTTCCTTAGCAGAAATTAGCTGCTTCTTTTCTAATGGCTGGACAGTGTTCTCCTGTGTATGCACACCATTCCCTTTATCTGTTAGTATGCAGATGGACACCTGAGCTGACTCTATCTTGGTAGTTGTGAACAGTGCTACATGAACACAGGAATGCACATATCTTTTGATGTACTGATTTATTTGCCTTTGACCATATGCGATTCGTGTGACGTCGATGAGTCTAGAGGACATTATGTTATGTAAAATAACTCAGACACAGGGACAAATAACATATGTTCTCACTTGCATGTGGAATTTAAAAACTAGATCTCATAGACGTAGACAATAGAATATTGGTTCCCAGAGGCAGGCAGAGAGAAGATGACACGTGGGAACAGTGGATGGGAAGAAGAAATTCTAGCATTCAGTAGCACTCTAGGACAACTTGTTGAATATTAATTTTATATATGTATATATATATTTTTTTCTTGTCTTTTTGAGACAGGGTCTCCCTGTAGCCCAGTTGTCCTGGAACTCACTATGTAGACCAGGCTGGCCTCGAACTCACAAAGATCCGCCTGCCTCTGCCTCCCAAGTGCTGGGATTAAAGGTGTGCACCACCTCGCCTGGTTTAATTATATATTTTAAAATAGCTAGTAAAGAAGATTTTGGTTAATCCCAGTACAAAGACGTGATAAATGTTTGAGGTGCTGGATTTGCCAGTGACCCCAGTGTGATCATTGCCAATTATACAGGTGTGCTGGACTGTCGAACGCTTCTCCATAACTGTGTAGATATTACATGTCATTTTTAAAAAAAATGTAAGCGAAAAAGTAGCTTTGTGATTCTGTGCATCAGATGTTAGGGAAGTCATCTCCAGATCTTTCTGATCTCATTTGTGCTTTGTATGGTTAGGTATTTTATCTAATAATCAGAGATTCACAACTAAGTTACAAGCCCCTCTCATATCTTTTTGTGTACATTATCCACCCCACCCCCAAGATGTGAGGGTTGAAAAGCAGTTGGTTAAGATATTATAGTCAAACCAAAGTTTTTAAGATATATTTTTCCTGGTTTTATAGAAACTCCATTAGTCACAGTGACTGGGAGATATACATCATTAGGAGACACAGTACATCCTGAGCATCTCTGATACAAAAAGGGGATGGGGAAGGGGGGGAGAAGGACAGGGCTAGAGGCATTGACATACAAGTTCGTTTTAAGTTTGTTGTCTTTAGACATTGAATCACAACTCTTTTCAAGGCAACACCCTCCTTGACTACTGCCTGTGTGTGTGTGTGTGTGTGTGTGTGTGTGTGTGTGTTTTAGAATGAAACTCCCTTTTATTATATTGAAAAGATGTTTTGTCTTACTGTCATTTGCTGTTGGTAAGTGTGTGCGCTCTGCAGGTGGAGGTTGACAGTGATATCATTTGACAAAGGGACCTTTAGTAGATAGGTGTTTGCTGGTTCCCGCTGAGGCTCTTCTTGGAGGGTATGGCTAGGTGTTGGGGGTTAAACACTGTCTCTGTCCTATGGAGACCAGTAATTATGAAGTTTAAATGTTACTTTTGGTCCACTTTCTTTTGCCACCTCATTGTCTTAAGGTATTCGATGTGTACTAATATGTAGTCTGAAGTATCTTAACAGGCTTGTCTACCTTGAGCTGAAGAACATGAAAGGAAAGATCATAGGCTCCTTTTTTTTCCCTCCCCAGTGTGACTCATTTCAGCAACAAGAATTAGGGAGAAAAACCTAAGGAGATGGTGAATTTCTGAGGGAAGTTTATAGTTTGAATTGACTACGTTATTGAGATAAGGACAGTAAAACTTCTACTGTGTTATTTTGTTGTTGTTGCTGTTGTTTTGTTTTAATTTGAGGAGCCCCCTTGGTTTGGGTGCTTAGGTGGCTTCTCCATCCAGTCTTGGTGAGGAGGCAAGGCTAAGCCTTTTACTTAGGTTTCAGAGAGATTACTCTCTGAAGTTATTTTTCTTTCTCTTTCTTCCCTATAATTCTGGTAACTACTTTCTGGGCCTTTTGCTGAGCACTGAGACTGAAGCCCCAGGACTTCTGTAGCAGCTTCGCTTAGAACTCCAAAGTTAGACTGCTTCCCCAGCCCTCCAAGTGCTCCCAAGTAGAGAGGAAGATAAATTTTAGCCTAAGGTAATGATAGCAGTCATTAGCACATGCTGGGCCCAAATCCTTATTTCCTGTTCACTTGTCAACACTTCAGCCTTCTGCAGCTGATTCACTTCTTTCTCTCTCTGAGGAACTTGTTCTTTTAAAGGGAGCAGTACAAGTCTGGCCAAGAAGCCATGGTTGGGAGCTCACAGGCCCCAGGAGTGAATCTACTATTATTTTGTTAAATGGATATAGTATCACATTGCCTTCTGTATTCACATCTCTACCCATAGATTAATGCAGCTTTCAGAACTCATTAGAGAAGTTTCTTTGTGAATTGGATGGTGACTAATGCAGAAACTCACAACTGGTCAAAGTGCAGAGAATAAGTGTCAATGGAGTGCTCAGCCACAAATGGGACATCTATGTCACACCTTCCCCAAGGATCAGGGACCACTGCAGAAGAGAAGGCTGAGAAATTGTAAAAGCCAGAGGTTGAGGAGGACCAGAATAAAACCATGTCTTCTGACTGACAGGACCACTACACTCAGGGCAGCTGTGGTCACCTGCATAAGACTTGTACAAGATCAAGCCGTCAGCATTCTAGCGTGGAGTAGGGAAGCAGTTCATGAGTTCCCCACCCCTAACTTGGGAGTTATGGACAGTGATGGCTTCTAGGGGAGGGAGAGCCAATTTTCTATGTCTCCTGGTAGGTTGATCATGCTCCAGTGCATGGCCATACACACTGAAGTAAATGCACAGTAGAAACTGGAGCCAGTGGGTCATTAAATTTTTTTTTAAAAAGGCAGGAAGTTGGGGGATACAGATTGGGGATGGGCCTGGGAGAAATTAAGCAGAGAAGTTGGGGATGAATATGATCAACATAATGTTGTGAGAAGTCTCAAATAATTAATGTTAAAAAATAAAGGGATCAGTACTTTCTAGTTACCATATCAAATAGAAACTGTGATTTCTCAGTGCACTGAATGATGTCCACTCTTCTCTTGGAACTGTCTCCTAACTTTGCTGACTGTTCACTTGTTTGCTCCTTTTTTGCATTTTCCTCAATTAGTTTCTTGTTTTCCAGAGTTTCTTGGAGATTAGCTTCAGGTTAGAATCTTAACCATTTCTAATTTAAGTGCTGTTTTAAGGTTACTTCAGGTTAGACTTCAGATTTAGTATCTTTTTCCTCTTCCAAATTTGAACCACAGACTTAAGAAAAGTTTTCCTTTGGTCTGTCACTAGGCCAAGAATACTGGGCTTTGACTACGTATGGTGGTGTGTGCCTGTAGACCAGGCTCCTCATGAAGCTGAGGCAGGGGGATCACAGAAGCTAGAAACTAGATTAGGCCAGTGTCTCAGAGGTGGTAGTCTGCACTTTTAAATGGATGGCCATACTTTTCTATATAGCTATTATAGTTGTGGCATTTAAGTTTTACATTTAGTGTAGTTGAAAAGCTACTGAATTACAAGTAGAAATCTCTGCCTATTTAACTTAAAACTAATTTTATTAATTTATTCTAAGCACCAGTTTTAGTGAACTAAAAATTTCTCTTGAGTGAATTAAGTTATATGCATTAATAGAATAAATAATTGGAAAATATAATGACAAGGGTGGGTAAGTAATGTTTATCCATAACTTATAAGGTCTAAATATTATTTGGGGGAAGCTGGCAGATAATGCTGACCCTCTTAAAGTCTTTGGAAAATTAAAATTTCCCCTTACACGTTTTCATTTTCATTTTTATTAAGTCATTTTCTTGTGTGGTGTGGTAGCACATGCCTTTAATTCTAGCACTCCAGAGGCAGAGGCAGGATGGAGCTCTGTGAGTTCCAAGACAGCCTGGTCTACATAGTGAGTTCCAGGCCAGCCAGTGCTATGTAGTGAGATGTCAGCAAACAAAGAGTCATTTTCTTCAATGGAGGAATAATGCTTTAAACAAAGAAAGTAGGAGTCTGTCTACAGTATATATATAAGCTAATCAGTTAATTTGTAAATTATTTTTCTGTGATTTATATTCTTTTTATTTTTTGCATAATCAGGTTAATAATTGAGAGGGAATTTTTCGATGTTAGCACCCATTGCTGATTATATTTATTCCTTTATTTAGCATCCCCTATTGTAGACAGGTGTTTTACCAGCTGCATACCCGTCCTATGTACATTATTAGGTCTTAAAATATGGCATTGGATTTTTCTATTACCTCAGTAAAACTGAAACTAATGGTAGACTTTAGGGTATAACTGTATTGCTTATAGAGTTATACCATCTACATGTAAAATGATTATACCTTGCTCGATAATCTGAGTTATTTCTCCCAGGGAGGTCTTGAAGGGGTAACTTTCCTATTGAAGTTATGCAGTTTCAAGCGTTCTGAGTTAAATATGTGGTTTTGTGGAGAGCTGGAGAGATGGCTTAGCAGTTAAGAGCATGGACTGCTCTTGCAGAGGATCCAGGTTCGATTCCCAGCACCCACATGGCAGCAAACAAATGTCCATAACTCCAGTTCCAGGGGATCTGACACCCTCTTCTGAGCTCCTTGGGCACTGCAGAACATGGGTGCACTTACACACATACAGACAATACACTCATACACTTAAAAAAAATAATAAATAGCCGGGCACGGTAGCGTAGGCCTTTAATCCCAGCACTTGGGAGGCAGAGGCAGGCAGATCTCTGTGAGTTCACGGCCAGCCTGGTCTACATAGTGAGTTCCAGGACAGCTGGGGCTACAGGGAGACCCTGTCTCAAACCCCACCCCCCCCCAAAAAAAATAAAAATAAATAATTTTTTAAAATGTGGTTTTGTACTTTTAAACAAAAACAAGAAATAAAATTACTGTGTGCTGATTGCATATCGTAGGCTATCAGCATATACTCATGTGTTGAAGCTGTTTAAATATTAAGGAATTTGAAGAGTCCTTTTGCAGCTTTCTCTGTCTCTGTGTGTCTTCTGTGTTTGCCAGGGAGACCAGGAAGGTACTGGTGAGCCAGTCTTAGATTCTCTGGGAACATGAGGGAGGCAATCGCCTGGCTTCTCTTTGGTCTGTCTTCACTTTTCAATAGCATGTTCTGGCTTCTCAGCTGTCCATCAGCAGTCCAGGCAGTGATTCAGGCTGGCCAGCATTTTTTCATTCATGCTCTAGTCTATTGGGAGTGGCTTTCTTTGGTTGGTGACAACTTTGATTCAGGTGGCAGCATTGTAGACTCAGATAAAAATAACATCACAATCTGTTCATAGTATGTGCTGGGGGCAGGATGGAGCAGTGTGCCTTTGTTGTTCTTGTTAATACTGTACCTAAGGAGGCAGTTTTCAGTGATGTGGGGGCGGGGCTTGCATTACTGCCATCTTCTTGTCAAGTTAGGAAAAATGATAGCATTATCAAAACAGCATCCTTCCATGACCATCTAGCAAGTATGACCGTGCGATCTGGCGGGCTTACTAGTGCGTGAGCTCTGCAGCTTAGAGAAAGGATTTGACTCCTCAGGGATCTGCAGACTGAACCAAGACCTCAGGCAAAGCCTTCTGCCCAGTGCTCTCAGAATAAGCATCCAATGATGATAGCTTGCTCCTGTCATTGTGTTGTGATACAAAGAGAAAAGAATGGCCCCTTTCTTATTCTTACAGTCAATTTAAAATTTTGACAATATTACAATGCTCACTTCTTTTTCTTCCCAAGTTACTATGCTTTCTCTAGATTTGTTTACAACCATACATTAACAAAATAGAATGAAATATTGAGTGTAACTGTTCCTAACCCCTACTTTTATCAACTCATTTCCTCTCCTGCCTTCAGCAATCTTTTACGCATAGGATTGGCTCAGTCCTGGTATTTCAGTGCTCTGGAGTTGGCATGAATTCACACCACCATTTGGTACTAGAACTACCCTTCCCTTAGCTGCTGCCACTCTAAAAGTAAGTTGAGCTCTTACATAAGATGAAAGTGCAGGGTTGAGGTGCATTTGTAGAAATTATTTACCTTAAAGAAATAGTTTAAGAACTTTAGTGGTCTTAAGTGTTCTTAGAGAGATGGTTCAGTGGTTAAGAGTACTTGCTGCTCTTCTAGAGACCCCCAGTTCATTTCCCAGCACTCAACGGGCCAAGAACACCCACCTATAACTCCAGATCCAGGGAATCTGCTGACCTCCTTTGTCCTCTGTGTGCATTCACACACAGGTGGCATACACACACACATCTATTTTGGAATATTGAATGGGGCTAGAGAGATGACTCAGCAGTTAAGAGCATTGGCTGCTCTTACAGAGGACTGGGGTTCAGTTCCCAGGACCCACATGGCAGCTAACAATTGTCTATAACTCCAATTCCAGGGGATCCGATGCCCTCTTCTGATTGCATTTCATGACACGGGTGCACTTACATACATGCAAGCAGTATACCCATACACATAAAATAAAAATAAGTAAAATATTAAAAAAATATTGTAAGAGAATTAAGTTTTTTTTATAATATTGTAAGAGAATTAAGTTTTTTTTTTAATTAATGAATGCTAGGAGCTCTTCCTGGGTACAAACCCTTTATCACTTGAACAGAAACCAGTCATTTTACTGTGATAACTTGTTTGCATATAAACTTCCTATTATGTCCCATGAATTATTTCTGATACCCCAATTGCATTTTATTACATATGATGATTTTTTTAAAATTTATTTTTATTTACTATTTTTTGTCTATGCGTGTATTGCCTGCATGTCTATAAGTGCACCCATGTTGTGCAATGCCCTCTGAGGACAGAAGAGGGTCTCGGGTCCTCTGGAACTGGAGTTACAGATGGTTGTTAGTCACAGTTTTGGTGCTAGGAATTGAACCCAGGTCCTCTGCAAGAGCAGCCAGTGCTCTTAACTGCTGAGCCATCTCTCCAGCCCCATGCATGATTTTTAAGACTGGTCAGGTTCTGGTAAAAATCAAGATGCATCTTTGTCAGTTTTTCTCCTCTGTAGAACCTGTATGTTATAAAGTCAGATGTTTCCAGTGTCCTAGAAAAACAGTCATTTGAATAATAAATCGATACTACCTTTGGTAAGGAGCCCAAAGTGCGAGTTATTACAGATTGAAGTTACCTAAAAGAAAAGAAACTCTCATGACTCAGTTGTAAAGCATTCCCCAAAGCTAAATCTAGCGCTATGTAATGTTTTTCTAAGAGGCAGAGACTCAGTTGCATAACTAGAGGCAATCAGTTTTTCTTGCATTTATAAAATGCACAGTAGCAGTAAACATAGATAAGGCATCATAGTAGGGATTTCCTGTCTCCGTGTGTCAGTATGTATCTGGAAATAGACTTGCATTGGTGCAGCAAGAGGACGAAGGAAAATGCCGCTGGCCCGAAGCTGAGCCCTTCATTCACCTCATCATTGTAGTGAAGGTTTCTTCCCTTCCCAGCACTGTTTCCTTGTCAGTTATATAGTTGTCATACAGTGTCATCTTTACCTGACAGACCTTTCTTCAGACAGCAAATTCTTCCGTTATTATTGTACTTTTAGTTATTACATTGATTTTTTTTTAATTTCAGCAATTTTAAGCCTTTCAGTTTTATATTGGCAAACCATGAGCATGGCATATTAGGTCATTATGTGAATTTTATTTATTTGCTCAGCAAACATGTACTGTGGTGTGTTACAGTGTGCTAGGCCCTGTGTTGGCCTAGACCTGCAGTGCGGGAATGGGTGGTCAGGGCCACCTCGGCTGCCAGCTGCCAGTATGCTGGGGACAGCAGCTGTGTGGCAAAGAGAACTCACAATCTGGAGACACATCATTCACTGAAAAACCTTGCCATGTGCATTGTACACACTCTTGTACACCCCGAAGTAGCACTGCAGCCAGTCTGCCTCTTGGATTACTGTGCGATTTAATGCAGGCCTGTTAACTAATGAATAGCATTTGTACATTGATGGTGATTAACAAATATTAGTGGTTTATGGATTGTAAAATTTGCATCTGCTCTGAGGAATGCGGTGGGATTCTGCAGTTTTCACTCATGTTTGCTTATTTTCACATTTCAGATTTCTCTTGGATTTGGCTTCAAATTGATATATCTTCTGCGCTGTGTACAGGCACAGGTGAGTTAATGTTGAATCTTTTATGTTGGAATTATGTTGACTATTAGTAAAAGAAAAATATTTTTAAATTGTCCTATTTGTATATTAGAAAAATAATAGGTAAATAAAAGGAATATAAATAAAAACTGAATCTTGCTCATATTTTTCTACATATCTCTTTTGTTATGAAAGTTCTTTATGAATGTGTGGAAAATGACATTTGGAGGTAAAATGTTTATTGGTGGCTATTGTTTCTATTTTATTACATATGATGATTACTTATGGGCAAGGTGATGAATTATTAATTCATTAAATTTTAATTTCCTAGCCTGGAAAGTGTCTTGATTCATATGTAAAATATTTGAGTTGGTAGTATTGTTCATTTGTTAGAAACTGGCAAACAGGAGGAACGAAATTCACCATAGATTTTTGCAGCAAATCTCAGTCTTAACGGAGAATCGCTGTGAAGTGTCATGATCAGTCTTTCTTGTCCAACCAGTTTGAAATAGTTTCTTAGTTACTCCATATCACAGAACCCATATTTTATTTTCATAATATTAATACTTGATATGCCCATCGCTTCTTTCTTTATTTGTAGCATCGCATTGTAGATAAGCTTCACTAACATTGAGACCGTTTCTGTTGAAAGCTGAGTCCTTAGTCCTTAGGGCGCAGACTGCTCTCTATAGTAAAGACTGAATGAAGCCTATTGAAGAAGTGATTGAGAATATCTAGAAAGCATTAGATTCAGTCTTTGAACTCTGTACCTGTAAGTACAAATTAGAAGCAATTCCTTATACTTCTTTCTAGATAGGGAAATAGTTTATATAGCATGTTTAAGGCTCTTAAATGTTACAACTATAATGGATATTTTTATTTGAAGATGATTAATCAGGATAGAATTCAAAGGAAAATGCCTCTGATTCCATACTTATTTTGTCAATACTAGAAGAAGGTGCTTAGAATGAAGTAAAGACAAATCTTAAATGTGTGGCATCTTCTTAATCAACATATTTGGTTTGTTTTGTGATACCAAGTAAACTTGAAAGAGGTCTGGTTTTAATTTCTGAAAAGCAGTAAGTTCAGTTCTACTACTCCTCACTGGACACAAGGTGAACTTACTCCCATTTCTGTTCACAGCTTGGGGAACTTGTTTGTTCATCTTCCTGTCTTGTGAAGTAACATTGGCATGGGTTGTCAAAGATGACTGTAGACATGGTGCTCTAGGCTGACACCCTTTCCTCATGCCTCTGGCCATGGTACTTCATTAAGTGTTCTAAGTATTTGTTTTGCTTAGGTTCTTGTCTCTTTCTTGTTTTTTTTTTTTTTAGCATTTTTATTGAATTTTTTGCGATTTCCAGACAATATAATTTGATAACATTTATATCCCCCCTCCCATCTACATCTCCCTACATCCCCCCCACCCCCACTTAATTCAATGTATTTTCTCTGGGTAATAAAGCCTATGGAGTCTAACTTGAACCCCCAAACGTTCTCCATTGTGGATTCATCCCCTTGAGCTTGCATAAGACTTATGCATGCTGTCAACATTGCTGTGAGTTCATATGAGTAGCTGGCCAGCTGTTTGTTTGCTATTGAAAACTTTTAAATTGCATTTGTCAATTTATTGTGTGTTGGGGGTGGGGGGTGCTCACATACCATTATGCACATGTGGAGGTCAGAATGCAACCTATAGGTGTCAGTTCTCTCCTTCCACTGTGTGGGTCCCAGGATCAAACTCAGGCTGTCAGGCTTGGTAGCAAGCCCCTTCCCTCCTGAGCCATCTTGTCAGCCTTTGTTTTGCTTTCTGTGTGTCTTTCTTACAGTATTTACCTCTCCTCCTATGAGTGTGATTTTTCTATTTATGAAAAGAACTAAGTATGACCATTAGGTTGCTTTTTGTTAGTAAAGTATTCCAGATTGTACAGCTATTTCTGATTCACACCTCTTTTACACGTGCAGTTTGAGGACATTCCACCGGTACTAAGAACTGTTATTGTTTTTCTTTTGCTGTGTGCCAGGCATTATATAAGTGCTTTTCTGTTATCTTCAGAATAACAGACAAGGAAATTGAAGCTCCCAGGGGTTAAGTGACGTTGTCAAGGTCATATCAAGTAAGTGGTGGTTTGCCATTCCAAAGACCGTGATCTTGACAACAGAGCCCCATTGACCACCAGAGACCTGGTGACCATCATACTTTTGGCAATAAGTAATATAAAAATCATATTCATATTTGAAGACTTCAAAATTAACTTGAATCTGACATTATTTTACTGGCCCTAACTTTTAACCTATAATCTTCATTTCAAACTATGAAACATAATGATGACTTATTTGAAATTAATGACTACCTTAGTGATAAAAGTCTACTCTGGGACTTTTATTTCATATTTACTTTGGGAGTCAGGGGCATGGAATCACAACCACTGCATTCTTCTTTCCATCATTAACATGGTGTGTTAGGAATTGGTATTCTTTCACTTTATGCTGTTAGAAATAGATTTTACATAACATTGCTGCTTCACTGGGCACATTGCCTTTCCTTCAAAGACAAGCAAAGGGATAGGTATATTAAGAAATCCTTGGAGCTGGAGAGATGGCTCAGCAGTTAAGAACACTGTTCTTGCAGAAGACCCGGATTCGAATCCCAGCACCCACATGGCAGCTAACAACTGCCTGTAACTCCAGTTCCAGGGGATCTGGATCCAGCCTCTTCTGACCTCCGCGGGCACTGCACGACATGGGTGCACTTACCTACATGTAGGCAATACACACATACACATAAAATAATAAAAAAGTTAAAAAAAAACAAAAGAACTCCATCCAGGTATGTTGATGCACACCTATAAATCTCTACATTGGTTGTATGGGAATCTGGGGGGTGGGGTGGGGTGGGGATGGGGGCACAGGGCAGAGACAGAAGCAGAGGGATCAGGAGTTCAAGGTCATTGTTAGCTACATTATGAGTTCAAAGCCAACCTGGACTGCCCGAGACCCTGTCTCTAAACCAAAACAAAACAAACAAATCCATGCATGCACACAGGCACACATGCATGCTTGATGTGACTGGAGATGTAGCCCAGTGTTAGAGTGCCTACCTAGCATGTAGACATCCTTGATTTAACCCTCAGCACCACATTTTTATGTCTATCTAATATAATGTGTGCATATATATTTATAATATACAAAATGTAGCAGAGAGAGAACTACTTAGAACTCTTATTTTAAGACATGTGGTAGGAGAAGGCACAATGAAATCCCAGCAAAGTATAAGCATTCAGTATTTGATTAGTAAGTTTCACTTATCTCCAATATATATATAAATAATGTTCACTGACAAACTCATTGGTAAAAGCTCCAAAGAACCATCTGTGTTTACAAGCAATTCTCAGACTTTGTTAGGCTATTTTATATCACCTATCTTCTGAACTCAGTCTTAAAGTCTGAATGTATTCATCCCCAGTGATAGTATATTTGCTCCACCACTTACTTTAAAGTATAAATTAGACATTAGCCCCTGAAACTTGAGTTCTTGGTATTAAAAACCATAAGAATACAATGATTCAGTTTCAACAAAGTCTTGAGGGTTTGAGGCATAATTAAGCAAGCTAACATATGAATCCGTGTTTGTACTCTGCACTGCAGTATGTCACACTGCCACAGATGATTTGTCTGCTAGGAATGCTGTGATTTTGTCTGTCCAAAGCACTGAGGCAGGGCACCCATTCTGTAGTCGCAGCTGTGGCCTGAATGTGTCTGAGCTGACAAATTACTGAATAATTAAGAACTTGATTTATGAATGATTTTTTAAGATTTCATTTATTATTTTTAAAAAATATTTTATCTATTTTTATTTTGTGTGTATGAGTGTATTGCCTGCATGTAAGTATGCCTGTGTTGTGCAGTACCTATGGAGGTCAGAAGAAGGTGTCGGATTCCCCTGAACTGGAGTTATGGGCGGTTGTTAGCTGCCATGTGGGTGCTGGGAATTGAACCCAGGTCCTTTATAAGAGCAGCCATCTCTCTGGCCCTGATATGTGAAAGATTCCTGTAGCTAACTAAAACTAAAGCTAAGCAAAAAATCTTAAGTGTAATTCTGAACCAGAATTACGTTGTAATGAACTGTGTACCTTTTAATAATGTAAATTAAGGAACATCAGTTAAGGCAATTCTTAATTTATGTTTTACCTGAGTGAAATATCAGTTAAAGTTTGCCAGTGTTAATTTGTTTTACCTGAGTGAAATATCAGTTAAAATTTGCCAGTGTGGTTTCAGGTAAATTGATTATTGGGGTTCACCGGACTTATTATGGGGGATGGGATAATGTACTTTGCGGTGACCCAAAGCTGTGATGGACAGCCCTTATACACAGCACACCATTACCTCTACAGGGGTGAACTTCCCAGCATGAACAGTAGCAACTTTGGTTGAAATATTGCTTATTGCAACAGGCTTTTATTTCCAGGTAACCTGTTGGTGGAAGACAATTTTAAACAGTTTTGGCTATTACTGGAAACTAACTTACTTTTTTCTATTATACTCTGCTTTATTTATCAAAAAAGTAAATCATAGCCGGGCGTGGTGGCATAGGCCTTTAATCCCAGCACTCGGGAGGCAGAGGCAGGCAGTTGTCTGTGAGTTCAAGGCCAGCCTGGTCTACATAGTGAGTTCCAGGACAGCTGGGGCTACAGGGATACCCTGTCTCAAAAAGACCAAAAAAAAAAAAAAAGTAAATCGTTTAAATTGTGCTATAAAAATTCAGATGTTATTCTTGCAATCTTTAAGCAATATATGGATGATTTCCCCTTAAAATGTGATGATTTCTGTCTCTGGGGGAATTTTGCTGAATTATTTAAGAAATGAGCTGGTATGGTGTTGAGGGTACAGTAGAACATGGCAGGTTTAGATACAACTGTAACCTCTCCTGTTTAGATTATCAAGACTCAATGGGCTGTACTGTATCAAAAATGCTATGAGTTTTTACTATATGTTATTTTGATCAACTGTTCTTTTTTAAATATTTTATTTATTATTTTTATTTTATGTGTATGAGTGTTTTGCCTGTGTGTATGTAAATGCACCCATGTCATGCGATGCCCGCAGAGTTCAGAAGAGGGTGTTGAATTCCCCTAGAATTGGAGTTATGTATAGTTGTTAGCTGCCATATGGATGGGGGAATTGAGCCCAGGTCTTCTACAAGAGCAGCTAGTGCTCTTAACTACTGAGCCAACTCTCTAGCCCCTGAACAACTATTCTTGAAGGCAGTTTTGTTGACTTTACCTTAATTCCATTTGAAGTCATGATGAATTATATTTCCTTAAACATCCTGAAGAGAATGTATCTATGAGCATAAATGTGAATTCCAGATTTGAATGCATGGGACAGAGAGTTCTCTTGTTTGAATAAAATGGGAAAATTCATTTAACAGACCAAATGGGATTTTTTTCTTGCTTTTTCAGGCAGGTTTTCACTCTGAAGCCCAAACTGGCCTGAAACTCACTGTACAGCCCCAGTGTGGGGGTAGGGGCTCGAATTGACAGTAATGCTCCTGCTTCAGCATCCTCCGTGCTAGGATTAAAGGTGTGAGCTACGACACCTGGCTCATTAGGAGTTTTAGCTATACTGTTCCACTTTCCCTTTAGAACATGCCAGATATATGCTGTTTCCCAGACAACTGTGGAATTTGAGTCAGCTGGCTTTTCTAGAATCCCTATAAAGATATAACATTAAAAAATATTTTATTGTTTCTATTTTATGTGTATGAGTGTATTGCCTACATATGTGTAAGTGTACCCGTGTTGTGCGATGCCTATCGAGGTTAGGAGAGGGTGTCAGATCCCCTGGAACTGGAGTTGGGATGGTTGTTATCTGCCATGTGAGTGCTGGGAATCAAATCTGGATCCTCTGCAAGAGCAGTCAATGCTCTTTACCTCTGAGCAATCTCTCCCGCCCCAAGATATAACAATTTAAATCAGGCTTTCTCCATTGAACCACCACCTTATTTGTATCTCAAACTCAAATTCATTCATACTGTTTTGAGCTGTTTACAGGATCTAGATGTAAAGGGTAAATTAAGCATGTATTCATAAAATTTTCCATAAGATTGAGTAGGCATATACAATTTTTTTTTAAACCATGATTCTTTGGCATTAGATGTAGCTGCTTCCATTGCTATTTCTGTTGCTAGCTTGAGACTCTAGTCTGTAGGAAACCAAAGCAGTTAATAATAGTAAGCTTTGAAAGTTGTGATTTTTTTTTTTAATTCAGTTAAGTGCAGTAGGTGGCTTGAATATTGTTTGCTGTTTTGAGTGATGCATGGGTGTGTGAACTCAGTGGAAATGATTGCTTGGCCTAGTTACGACATCTCTCCATCCTCATCGAGAAAATGCAAAGCACAGCAAAGGAGAGACGGGAAAGTGGACAGCTTCAGTGAGTGAGTGCAAGACTTATGAAGCCAAATTTGTCTAGTACATATTTAATTTTAAATCCAAGAAATTTCATATTTTCTGTTCTTTCATATATAATAATATGAGTGACTAAAATAGTTTTAAAATACCATGTAAAACTATCTTCTATCTTCATATTCCATCTTATAATCTAGGCAACAAATTATTTCCTGGACTATCATAAAACTGTCATGTTAAAGAATTATTAATATAGATCAAATAGCTTTTTTTTTTTTTTTTGAGCTGAGGACCGAACCCAGGTCTACCACTGAGCTAAATCCCCAACCCCCAAATAGCTTTTGAAGAAACTGAAGGAAATCGAGAGTTCAGGTGTCTTAGCCAGGACCCTCTGTGCATAAGCCACCAGTTCAATAATTAGGATCCCATAGTTTCTTTAAAAGATGTCCTTCCATGGCTCAGGTGAAGATTTAAAGTCTCTGTCCTCACCTACAGCACAGGCAGGTCTTTCACAGGTTTCCCACTCATCCTTCACGGACGTCATCCAGGCCATCTGCCCAGCTCTCTGGTCCTTTCTCAACTGTGCTAGAAGTTTGTGATGGTGACAGGTAACATGCTTCCAGTCATTTTGGGTAAGGCTATACAATATTAAATGAATGACCTGCATAGGATGTTTATGTAGATGGCACCCAAAATGCTGGATTTAAGGAAATGAAATCCTGAAATTAGTCACTTCTACTTTTCTAGAAAGCAGTGAAGACAAACAATTCTGTAGACTTGGGTACCACAAAGCAGTCTTACATGGAGACAAGTAGGTAGCTAGGAGAGTGAACTGTACTTAACACCATACTTTGTTCACTCCCCACTCAGGAGTGAACATAGTTTTAAAAGTATGTTTAGGAAATATAAAAAGACAGACTTCTGTAAGAAATTGCTATCATCTTTCAAATATTTTATTTATTAGTTTTATTTTATGTGTACTAATGTATGTTCTACATGTATGTAAGTGCACCCAGGTCATCCATGTTGTGCAATACCTGCAGAGGTCAGAGAGAGCCCTGGAAGTGGAATTACAGATGGTTGTCGGCCACCATGTGGGTGCTGAGAATCAAACCCAGGTTCTCCAGTCAGTGTTCTTTCTTAACTGCTGAGCCATCTCTCCAGCCCCTGCTGCCATCTTTTAAATATATTTATAACTGCTCCTGAATGCCAGATTACTACTGCTTTAATCCACAGTGTGTATTTACTGTTTACTTCCAATAATTTGAAGTATTTCAAATTTCTTTTTCCTTTTTAAAAATTATTTATTTATTTGTATAAGTGTTTTACCTACATGTATGGAAGCACACCACATGTGTGAATTGCTTGTAGAGGCCAGAGGAAGGTGTTAGTTTCCCTGAAACTGGAGTTACAGACATTGTTAGCTGGTGTTAGGTGCTGCTGGGAACTGAATCTAGATCCTCTGTGAGAACCACTGAGCCATCTCTTCAGCCCTGCTTCTCTCTTCTTTAAAAACAAAAACTCTTTCCCCGTTGGAGCCCAGTGGCTCATTAGCATAGATGCTCAGGCACAGAGTCAGATGTGGCTGTGGTGCAGGTCATGGGCCTCACAGGAGCTTGGCCCACAGTGGTTGTCCTCAGACCCCTAAAGGTTTGACTGCTGTGTTAGAAGCCAGGGCTACCTTACTTCTTGGTTGTTTTACATTTTAGAGACATACACAAAAAAAGGCATTATTATTCCAACAATTTAGTTTGTGATATTTCTAGTTTGGGTTCCTTTTAATTAAGTCAGTATTTTGACAAAAGTGTCTGTTGATGAAGCCTTTTATTTCCTGCAAAAGTTTCAAGGACTGATTGTGAGAATAACGTACCTGATCATGTTTATATTTATATACCTCAGTAAGGTTTCATGAGGTGCTTAAAAGTGTTCACAGATGTTTTGAAGCAGAGATAAATATAGGTTAACTAGATAAACAGAGCCAGAAGAGAAAAAACAAACAGTTGCTATTACTTTTGGCAAGTCTCTGCTCTTGGCCTTCACATGTGCTATGTCAATTTAAACTGGATAAATTCTTCGTGTCAGAATGTGAGGTATACCCGATTCTATCTCAATTCTCTTTGAAGTTGAGACTGAACAACTTTATTTTGAAAACATTCCTGTTCTGTATCTTGGGCAGTGGTGTTGTGAAATTAAACTTTGTGTCTTGCAACTGGTCTACTTTCAGTTTACTCTTGTAACAGTTACAAAGATACTGTATGCCTTCTGCTGTAAGTGCAAAAATTACTGATTTCTGAAAAGGAAAGTTTTGATCAAATATCAGACACTGCAAACGACTTGGGAAAAGAATATCCCCAAAAGATGTCAGTGGAGGGTGTGAAGGAGACCAAGTGGTAGCGTCTCCTTAGAGAGTAACATATTGCCTAATGATTGGCTACCTCATTGTTTCTTTATGGAGCATTATGAATAATACGGCTGCCTATATATGCACATATAGCTTTAATTCTTCACTATTTCATTGAGTATAAACTTAATTTATCTAAAATAATATTACTGTATTTTAAAAGATTAGTAATCATGCTGAGAGCCCCAACAGGCAGAAAGTAGGATGTGAGCACGTTAACAGTGCATGCTGCACTCACCCAGCTACCAAATATACAGTTGACTTATAGTTGATAACTTGGCAGCGTTGTCAACATTGTAGTTTCAGTTCAGAGACCTGAGCAAAGCCGTGTCAGCAATAGTGTGATTGCAGTGCTAAACACTTGCCATGAAGATGACTAAAAGACCTCTCACAGTAGTAGCGTGTACACTGAGCCAGGTAGTGTCTGTGCCCATATCACATCAAATCAGATAGTCTCAAGAGAAACCCATGAGGCTGCTACTGTGATCTCATTTTATTTAATTTTTAATTTTTTATTTTATTTATTTATTTATTGATTGATTGATTGATTGATTGATTGATTGATTGTCTTTTTGAGACAGGGTCTTCTTGTAGCCTCAGCTAGCTGGCCTGGTGCTTGCAATGTAGACCAGTCTGGCTTTCAAACTCACAGAGATCCACCTGCCTCCTAAAGGGATGCACTCCCACGCCCAGCTTATTTTTAATTTTTTTGTTTTTGACACAAGATCTCATGATATATATCAGGCTGGCCTGGAATTCACAGAGATCCACCTGCCTCTGCCTCCTTAGTACTGGTATTAGAGGTGTGCATCCCCACACCTGGTTTGTGAGTCCATTTTAAAGATAAGGAAATAAAGTGCCTAGCAGGTTAAATGACTGTCCAGTGATGGGTGTCTATGTTCTTTAGCTACTCAGGGGCTGAATCAGGCTTCAAACCCAATCTGGCATTTGGTAGTGTACTAGTCACTTTTCTGTTGCTGTGATAGAAACACTGACCGAAGCAATTTATAAAAGGAAGAGTTTATTTGAGCTTCTGGTTCCTGGGGAATTACAGTCCATCATGGCAGGGAGGCATGGCGGCAGAGGTGGCTGGAGGAGGAGCGGAAGCTAAGCACTACATCTTCCAGCAGGCACAGGAAACAAGAGCAACTGGAGATCCTGCAAGGCTTAAGAACTTTCTAAGCCCACCCCCAGTGACATGCTTCCTTCAGGATAGCCACACCATCTAAGACCTCCCAAAACAGTGCCACCATTTTGGGACAAAATGTCCAAATACTTGGAGCCTATGGGGGACATTTTCATTCAAACCACCACAGGTAATATTTGGCTTATGAAACTTTGTTCTCTTAAAAAACAAACAGAAAAACCAGGCCAGTGCTCACAAGATAGCTCAGCAGATGGGGGTGCTTGCTGTGCTGGCTAAATGACCTGGGTTTGATCTCCAGAACCTCTGTAAAAATAAAAGAACTGACTCCACAAGATTGCCGTCTGCCCTCCATACACATGCCATGGCACATGTGCACCCACACAAGCACATTATACAGACACCATCTTTTACCCCCAAAAGGTTAGTAAATGTCAAAGTTTCAACTGACTTTCTAAGTATAGGCAAGAATATGACAAAGTTTAGCTTTGTGTATGCCTTTCCTTCCCCTCTAGTGAAGGTTTACAGTCCTAATATTGTGGCCATGTGTAAGACTGAAGACTGAATTCATAAAGTTGATGAATTACATTTTAAATCAGAAATTGTATTCTGTCTTCATTAGTAAAGGAAAATATAAGTCATAGAAATACTAAGATGTTCATTGGCGTCAAGTGAGGTTATACAGAGAATGTTTTCAATGGGATTTGTGCTTGGGTCTTATGTTGACTTGGTTATGTTGTTTTCAAAGACGAAGGATGCTAGCTTATTTTCCTTTTCATGTTCCTCTCTTCAAAAACGACTTTAGAACCGGGTGTGGTAGTGCACATATTTAATCCCAGCAGTTGGGGAGGCAGAGGCATATCTCTGTGAAATGGAGGCCACCTGATCTTCATGGCAAGTTCCAGGTCAGCTGGGTCTACAGGGAGACCCTGTCTTATAACAGCAGCAGAAGCAGAAGTAGCAGCAGCAGCTTTAGGGCTGGGAGTGTAGCTCAGTTGGTAGACTGCTTACCTAGTATATATAAATCCTGCATTTGATTCCCAGTACTGCTTTTAATCCCAGAACTCCGAAGTAGAGACAGGAAGATCAAGAGTTCAGGTTCATCTTCAGTGCTATAGTGTGTTTGAGGTCAGTCTCAAAACAGAACTGTTGCTTGATTCAATAAAAAAAAAAAATTAAAGGAAAGTCTTAGAATTTCCAATAGTCAGAAACCTACATAGGATTCTTTTGCACAGAGGAAAATAATCCTCAGTTCCAAAGCAGATTTCAGGTTTTTTTGTTTTTTAATATTACATTCTTAGGCTAGCTGGCTCAGCTGGTAAAGGGCTTGCTGCCAAGCTTGATAACCTGGGTTCAATCCCCAGAATCTATAAATGGAAGGAAGAGACTCTACTCCTGCAAGTTGTCCTCTGACTCACACATACACACACACACACACACACACACACACACACACACAAACACACAAAATAAATAAATAAATGTATGTAAATTAATTTTAAAGGCATAATCAATATTGAATAATTCCTATTGATTTATGTTAGGTATTACATAATGATGTCTTACAGACATAGCTTTTACACTGAATCTTTATATTGTAATTCATGGTTGCTAGTATCTCATGCCCTTTAAAAAAGTCTGGAAATATTTCTTATAAATTAGAATACAAAGCTTGTTAACAAATTGTATCTGGTATATTGTCTACGTGTTAATGCCTCCTACTGAGGAGGTATGAATGATGGCTGGGCAGAAGCAGAAAAGCTGTTTTGCTGATGGGAGCCACTAGTAGCGGCTCTGTGCACAGGGCGCCAAGTGCAGGCCATGTGAGGTAGCAAGAAGGACACAGATTCACCTTGGTTGAGCTCTAAGCCCCATTGTCTGTGACACTGACTTTAGGCTAGTCATGTCCCGTTCCCTGTAACTTAGGATGTGCTGTCTTGTTTCTAATAATGAGACTTTGAGAAAATTCACATAAAGTATAGAGACCAGCACATATAGTATTACTTTTTTAAGTTGGAGTTTATCTTTCCCTTTGTTCTTTTCCTCTTCCTCATGTACTCATTTCTCACCTCAATTCTTATTCCTAATCGAGGTTACATTGTATTTCTGAAAATTTCAGATAATGCCTCAGTAACAGTTCCTGGCTCAGCTCTGTTGGATAGGCTGTTAAACCTCCCTCCTTCCCTCCCTCCCTCCCTGCCTCCCTCCCTCATCTTAACTCAGGTTACCAGAGTACTGAGACAGACTTCTGAGTGACAACCTAATAATACCTAGCAGCAGCCCTCACTGACGTCCATCCTTACCTGTCATCACTTAAGAAAGGATACTCACACGTTTAGCCACAATTAACTGCAGTAATCTGAGCAGGGAGTTTGGTAAGAGACAAAAGGGAGATAGGATGGATGGCTGAGAGGGCTGAGGTCCCTTCCCACCACATTGTTTCCTTTCTAGACTCTTAAGAGCTGAAGAATACTTGGAGAGTTGTGGGCCTCCAAAGTTGGTCTGAACCTGAAATCCAACCTTCTGGGCTTTCTCTCATGAGAGTCACTGATTTATTTCTACTGTTTTTTTTTTTGTTTTGTTTTGTTTTTAAAGTATGTTTCCTTTGTGATTACTTATTTACTTCTGTCTGCTTATCCCCTGTCAAGTCTCCTTTTGGAGAGGAATAGAAACAGGAAAACAACAAAGGAGACCTTTACTTTTAAAATTTGTACCTCACTAGGGTTTGTACAATTTCTCCCTTGAAATCACAGCCCTGGAATTCTGAAGTGGAGAATGACTGAAGGGTACAAACAACAGCTGCTGAGGGGCCCTGGAGGCTCCAGTAAGGCAATTGCTGCATTCTTCAGCCTCTTTCATAAACTTTCTGGGGACCTTGCTGTTGTTAAGAGGTTTGGCAGCCATTGCCATTCATCTGGAGAGGGAAAGCTGATGTAGCACAGAGGGCTGTGGCTTTTTCCCTTTAGTGGGATGCTTTGGACATCCCACTAAATAAAATGAGAATTTTGGACAATTCTCATTTCTGAATTTGTGATGGTAACCTTGGGTGTGTAGGAATGAAAATCAGATGGTCACCACAAATAAGCACATGTCATCATTTCGACATGTTACCAGAAAGTGCTGTTTGAGCAGTGCATTTTTTAACGTAAACATTTCCCAGTTAGATAGCAGAGTCTTTTCACACCTTTTACTTGTTGGGCTGCCAAGTGCCATAGTAAATAAACTAAACTCAGACCCTTCATCTTTGCATTGTACATTGGAAGGGGCACATGTGAACCAGACCTGCACAGGAGCTAGTGCAAGTTTACCAGCTCAGTCTCAGCCCATTGACTGTGAGACCTTGTGCAAGTTGTGCTTTTGCGCTTTTTGCCTTCAACATGTATGTCAGAATGTGAAAGACTGTACTTACAATTCACCATGACTCCACACTTGATCAAAAACTCATCAGTGATGTTTCCAAGTGACTCACTCTGTCAGAACAAGTAAACACACCTACTTTAAGAATAGAATGTATGGTGATATACACCTTTAATCCCAGTACTCGGGAGGCAGAGGCAGGTGGATCTCTGTGAGTTTGAGGTCTGCCTGGTCTACATAGGGCATTCCAGGCCAGCTGGGGCTACAGGGAGACCCTGTGTAAGTAAGTGCATAGGCTCTGGGCACATCTGCGTAGGACTGAAATGACATCTCCAATACCTCTTTCCTTCTCTTTTTTCTTCCCTCCCTCCTTTGTTCCCTCCCTCCCTCCTTCCCTGTCTTTCCCCTGCAGATGTTGTATCTTTTGTGGCATTCTATCCATAGAGCTCATACTGGTCTCCCTATTTTTATTATTATTATTGTTATTATTATTAGTAGTAGTAGTAGTATTTTATGTGTATGCAAGTATTGCCTGCATGTAAGTAAGTGCACCCATGTTGTACAATTCTGAGGAGGTCAGAAGAGGGCTTCAGATTCCCCTGAAACTGGAGTTAAGGACTGTTTGTAGTCGCCATGTGGGTGCTGGGAATTGAGCCTGGGTCCTCTGCAAGAGCAGTCAGTGCTCGTAACTGCTGAGCCATCTCTCGGTCTCCCTGTCTTACTGGTCTCCATGTAGTGAGAAGCCACCAGCAATGCTACACAAACCATTCCTTAGGAAAGTGAGTCTGGAAGGAAGCGTTGGGCTGGATTTCTGTGAGGAATAGCTGTCTAGAGACGCTCAAGGCTGTGGAGTTTGGGTGTTGCCATCACATCCAACTTTTTGATTTTTCTTCATCATGCTGTTCTGTTCGTTCTATGAACATGGATCAGTCACTGAACTGAGAACACAGAGGGGTATCCCAATTTTAGTATTTTTCTGGAAAAGAAATTATGCCTAGACAAATGCCCAATTTTATGACATTCCATGAACAATTTATTCAATAAAAGTGATTCTTCCCTGTTTTCTTCACTGCAAGAGATGTAGTTGGTATCTTGGGTCTGAGCCAATATTCTTACAACTTGAGATGAAATTGGGATGAATTCTAATTCCCAGCCTAAATCTGGACCTTCAATTTCTCCAACTGTTTCCCTAAAAAAACAAGGTAACACTTATTTTCCTCCAGTTGTGTGGGGGAAAACAAAAACAAAAATTGTCTGAGGATGAAGGCAGGTCCTGGATTCTCGTGACTTTCCACAGAGACTCTGAGAGCGGCAGTCTTCTCTCAGTTGTATAATACTGATGCTGTATCTTATTATTTCTTCACGTTATGAATAAAGCATCAGGTGTCCAATACTTGCACCTGATGGCTGGAATGTGGCCCTAGCAGTGCAGTCATTGTCCTACCCACTGAAGGAATGAGGCATCCACCCGTGGTGACAGGCATTATGCTTTCTATGTCAGGGCATGTAGAACTGGTGCACCTGGACGGGTACCTCAAAGACAAGCATGGTCACTCACTATGATGCCAGTCATAGGCTAACATGGGAGGAAGATTCTTTGTGTAATTCTGAACCTTTGCTAAACCAGGGTCCAAGGCACTAATGGGTTCTGGGCATACCTGGATATAAGGAATTAAATGACATCTCCAGGGCCTCCCTCTTTCTTTTCTTTTTCCCTTTCTTTCTTTCTTTCTTTCTTTCTTTCTTTCTTTCTTTCTTTCTTTCTTTCTTTCTTTCCTTCCTCCCCTCCTCCTTTCCTCCCCTCCTCCCTTCCTCCCTTCCTCCTTTCCTCCCCTCCTCCCTTCCTCCTTTCCTCCTTTCCTCCCCTCCTCCCTTCCTCCTTTTTTCCCCTCCTCCCTTCCTCCCTTCCTCCTTTCCTCCCCTCCTCCCTTCCTCCCTTCCTCCTTTTCCCCCCTCCTCCCTTCCTCCTTTCCTCCTTTCCTCCCCTTCTTCTTCCTCCTCCTCTTCCTCCTCCTCTTCCTCCTCCTCTTCCTCCTCCTCTTCCTCTCCTCCTACTCTTCCTCTTCCTCATCCTCCTCCCCCCTCTCCCTTCCTCCTTTCCTCCCCTCCTCCCTCCCCTCCTCCCTTCCCCCTTTCCTCCCCTCCTCCCTTCCTCCCTTTCCTCCCTGTGTAGCTCTGACTGGCCTGGAACTCACTGTAGAGCAGGCTGGCCTGGAACTCACAGAGATCACCTGCCTCTGTCCCCCTGGATTGAAAGTGTGCCCCACTGTGCCCAGCACTTGTTCTCCCTACATGGACCCTCACCTCCTTCCCAGTTTTCTTCTGTCTTTACTTCTTTCTGGCTTGTTTTGGCAAAAATCAGCAGCAACAGCTCTGGCTTCAGTTATCTTACAGCCAGCAATCCCTTTCTTTTTTTGTCTTTTTGAGGCAGGGTCTCCCTGCAGCCCCAACTGGCCTGGAATTCACTATGTAGACCAGGCTGGCCTCGATCTCACAGAGATCCTCCTACCTCTACCTTGCAAGTGCTGGGATTAAAGTGATGCTACCACCACACCAGCAATCCCTTTCAAAAGAGGTTTTTCCTTATGACCCCAGCAGAATCTTGGGAGTGGCTTTCTCTGGGCCTCCTTAGATTACCTGCTTATTTCTGAGCCTGTTTTAACAAGAGATTGGGAATAGATCAGTGATTTGGTTAGCCCCTAGTCACACCGTCATGAGCCATATGACCTGACAGGAAGAATAGCCAGGTTTTTGTTTTGTTTTCTTAACAGCAGTAATATTCAGACCAAGAGCTAGAAGTCCTTGCTACTCTTGGGTTCATGTATACTAATGTATGGCATTCCATTGTCAAAGCCACAAATGCGCATAGTAACTCCCTTAGTGATGATGAGTCAGTTTGCTCACTTGAAGTATATATTATTGTGTTAGAGAAACCAGGTTGAAACAGTTCTATGACATGGGAAGCACACATGGAAAAGTAGTGCCAGGTAGAGGAGAACAGCATGTACAAAGGCCTGTTGTAAGAGACAGCAAGGACTTTGAGATAATTTGTTGTAGTTGTTTTTGTTTGTTTGTTTTGAGACAGAATCTTGCTATGTAGGCTCTCAAATGATGGGATTACAGGTGGGGACCACCATGCTCAACTTGAAGTTGTTTACATATGCAAGTATGCAAGGTCAGGATTGGAGAGGTTAGGGGACCTAGGGTCTTTTTCTTGCTAAAACATTTCCCTTTAATCCTGATTGCCACAGGGATCCATTGAAGAATTGGTATAGATAAATGAAACCCTGGAAAGTGTATTTCAGACCGAGAAACCCTCCACTGGGGGCACACTGGCCAGAGAAGGTCAGAGTTTAGGCTTCTGGAGAGATCCAGGTGATGATGGGGTGGGGGAGGGGTATGAGTGTGATTACAGCAGGCAGCTGTGAAGTTATGACTAAATGCTCAAGCAGAGAGGGACTCACTGTAGGTCCTACAAAAGCCTGGCTTTGCCTCCTTTGACTATGTAGTTTCTTATAATCTGCCTCATCCCTTTCTCCCAAGGAAATTAGAATATTTTCTCTCTTGACAAAGATAAGCATATGAGAGCCGGGTGTAGTGCATGCCTTTAATCCCAGCATTTAGGAGGCAGAGTTCAAAGCCAGCCTGGTCTACATAGTGAGTTCCAAGTCATCTGGGGCTATAGGGAAACCCTGTCTCAAAAAAAGATTAAAAAAAAAAAAAGAGTATGAAAATGTTCATTGTAACATTATTCATAATAGCTCCAAAGTGAAAACACTCTAATGTCCACTGACTGAAGAACAGATCAGTATAATGAACTAGAACCATCAGTAGATTGTTCAGCAATAAAAAATGAAATAATGATGCACGTTACAAGATGGGTAAGCCTCAAAAACATTCTATTTGCTAAAAGAAGCTAGTCATGAAAAGTCATATATTGTATGATGATTCCATTATTATGAAATGCCCAGGGTAGTCAAATATGTACAGAGAGAAAGTAGAGTAATGGTTGCCCAGGGCTGGGACAGGGAATGGGGGGAAAAGGTACTGATACTAATGGATATAGGACTTGCTTTTTGTTATATTGAAAATGCTGCAAAACTGGTTGTGATGTCAATTATACAACTCTCTACTAAAAACCACTGAATTGTACATTTTAAATGGGCAAATTGTATGGTATGTGAATTATATTTCAGTAAAGCTGTTATGAAAATAAGGATGAGAAGTCACCTTCAATCTATTTAGAAAACCAAAAGCTGGGTGGTAGAATCTTGCATACAGAATCCACCAGAATGGCAGCAGTAACGAAATAATGCAAAAGAAAAAAAAAAATGAAAAAAAAAAACCCTCAAATGCTTAACAATAGGAGAAAAGGTAAATTGTAATAAATCCGTTTTAAAAGTGGCAGTGAGAACCCTGATAATTAACACAGCCACATAAAATATTCATAATTTATAGTTGTAATCTAAAAATAGCATTTGTGGGAACATTTAGTATGGATAAAATATCTTTATTCAGTTTTCTAGCCTGAGATACTGTTGTTAATGTTCCCAAAGAATATGATTTAAGGCAAAGAAACAATGCTTTTTTTTTTTTTTTTTTTTTTTTGGTCTTTTTGAGACAGGGTCTCCCTGTAGCCCCAGCTGTCCTGGAACTCACTAGGTAGACCAGGCTGGCCTTGAACTCACAGAGATCCGCCTGCCTCTGCCTCCCGGGTTCTGGGTTTAAAGGTGTGCGCCACCACGCCCAATCAAGAAACAATGCATTTTAGAACCAAGATTTTAATACATTTTTTTCACTATTTAAACAAAATTCAAGATCAATTTAATTTAGCTGAAAGATTTAGAAAATTGAATATCTCTAAAGAAAACCAGTAAATAGTTTCTGTGAACTGATTTCTATAAAGGTTAGAATAAGAAAAGAAGAGATTGTTACTTGAAACACCCAAAAAGGGAATCTTGCTGATTGATATCTATAGGTATAGATATATAAAACCAGGTTTCAGAAGGAAATCCCAGAGTCAAGCATCACTTAGCTCTTAGGCAATGTCTGTCTATACTTTAGTATAGGCATATGTTATATATAAGCTGAGGGCTTGCTCTTCATCTCATTTTGTTTCTGTGTCATTAACTGATCTGATGGGGAGGAGCAAACGTCTTTGTTTAAATGAATAAACAGAGGAAATGAAAGGTGAGAGCATTTTTCCCTTGTTGGGGTTGAGGTAAAGGGGGCAAAGCCAAAGGTGCAGAAGCCGCCTGTGCTAGATACCGCTTATGTCACTGTGACCAAAGTACCTGCCAGCTCAAGGGAGGAAAGGCTCATTTGGGTCACAGTTCAGAATTTTCAGTGTATCATGTTGGGGAAGGCATGACCAAGTTCATGGCAACCCACGTGTGTAGCACAGGTTCCTCATGTCCCCATGGCCAAGGACACAGAGAGGATGCCAGAGCCAGGGACCAGGTCATAGCCTTCAAAGGCCCAACTCTCCTAACCTACTTCCTCTAGCTAAGCTCTACCCCTAAAGGTTCCACATCCATCCACAATAGTACCACCAGCCTGGAAACAACTATTCAAAATGTATGAGCCTGTGGGGGATTTCAGACTCAAACCATAACATTCTGCCTTGGGTCCCCAAGGTTCATGGCCATCTTGTAATGTAAAATGATCTAGTCTGACTTCAAGAATCTTCATAGTCTTAATAGCTCCAACACTGTTCAGACATGCAAAGTTCCAAGTGTCTTCTGAGACTCAGGTAATTTGTTATCTGTGAGGGCATGTAAATTTTTAAAAATCTTTATTTTAAAATCATTTTTATTTTGCCAGGTATGGTGGTGCCTGCCTTTAATCCCAGCAGGCAGAGGCAGGTGGATCTCTGTGAGTTTAAGGCCAGCCTGGTCCACCTAGCAAGTTCAGGCCAGCTGGGCTAGAGGGAGACCCTGTCTCACAAAGGCCAAAAAAAAAAAAAAATTATTTTATGTGCATGAGTGTATTTCCTGCATGTGTGTAAGTATACCCATGTCATGGACCAGTGCTCATAACCACTGAGCCATCTCTCCAGCCAGCCCCCTTAAATTTTTTTTTAAGTTCTAATGTATTAGTGGCACAGAGTTATCATTCCTATTCAACAAGGAAGAATAGGAGGATAGCAAACATTGGACTAAACCAAGTCCAAAACCCACCAGATCAAACGTAATGTACATCCTGTAACTCCGTATTCAACATCTGAGGCATAGGATAGCATCATCTGAGTGCAAATGGGCCTGGTAACCCTTCCTTGCAATCATGCCACCTGTAACCCACATCCTTCGAGGTCTTTGGATGATTTCACTTAGTTCTTATAGCAGTCCTCAGAATCTCCAACATGCTGGGGTCTCTATTGCCACTTAAGTGTCATCTTCACAGCTTCATGTATAGCTCTTGCAAGTGCTCTCTGTGGAGAATCTGACCCTGTTACACTTTGCCTGGCCTCCCAGGCTTTTCTTCAGGCTCGATCCATGACCTGGTAACTTGCACACATGTATGCTTGCAAAACCAGTACTACATGACACCAAGTTCTGCCAGCAGCTTAAGAAACAACCAAGCCACATTGGGCCACAGGTACAGTAACCCCTGAGTGCTCGTATAGCTGACCTTGGGAGAACAGTTCCCTAAATGGCCCTTTTTAAACAGGTTAACCGTGTTTAAAAAGAAAGTCTCTTTTCAAATGAAAGTATTTCAAATGAATTTTGGTTTTACATCCTAGAGCTTTAGGTGGGTGATACCTTGCCACTTCCTGAAGTGTCCTCAAAGCACCTTTCCTATTCCAGTGCCAAATAGCCTGGCTTCTTTTTAGCGATGCTAATCTCTTTAACAGTTATTGGGGGTGGGTGGGGGTGGAGACAGGGCTCAGGAGCCCTGGCTGCTCTTGCAGAGGACCTGGGTTTGGTTCCTAGTACCCACACATGACAACAAAGGTTCCTAACTCCAGTTCACGGGATCCAGTGCTCTCTTCTGGTCTCTGGACATTGCATGCATATGGTGTTCCTACCCACATGCAGGCAACACGCTCATACACATAAAATAAAAATAAATCAAAAACTTTTTTAAATGCTTACTTGTCTATACTTGCTTTGTCAGAAATTTTAATGTGCTCACACTTCTTTTCTGGCCAGCTCACACAATCATCACATCTTTTTGCTCCACTTTTCACTTCTCATTTTCATCTGGCTAACTGCAGAGCCTTTATTCTAGGCTGTCTTTGACATTTCCTCCACCAAAATTAATTAGTCCATTACTTTTGAATTAGATTGCACAAATTTTCAGGACATAGGAAGAACATGGACAGATTCTTTTCCACAATGTAATATGAATAGGCTGTGATTTAATTTCCAAGAGTCCTTTCTCCCATATGAAAGCCCAGGAGCTCAGTCTTTCCTGTCTGCATCTGTATCACCATCCTGGTCTTTTTTTTTATTTTTATGTGTACGTGTGTTTTGCCTGCATGTATGTAAGTATACCACATGTATTCAGTGCCCAAGGAGGCCAGAAGAAGGAATCAGATCCCCTGGAATTGAAGTTATAGGCAGTTGTGAGCTGCCATGTGGGTACTGAGAATCAAACCCAGGTCCTCTGTAAGAGAAGTTAGTGCTCTTAACTGCTCTCTGAGCCATCTCTCCAGCCCCACATTCTGGTCTTTGGAACTCCCATCCAAATCATCCATTAAACTCTACTTACTGTATCCTATGACTTTCTAGCCGTGATCATCAAGGTATTCCAAATTCTTCTTGAAAACAAGTTCTCAATCCCAACAACTATCCCAACAACTACCAATTTTCTGGTTTAGCTAGCTTTTGTATCACTCACTGTGACATTATTTTGGCTCACAGTTTCAGAAGTGAAACAGAAAGACACAGCACAGTTCATAGTGGAAGGAGCACGAGCATCAGAGATGGTTCCTCACATTACTCCTAACCAGGAAGCAGAGAGAGCACTGGAACTAGGGGCTAGGCCCAACATTCAGAGGTCTGACCCTTGGTGAATATCCAGAGATATTTACCTACCGAAGGTTCTGGAACCTTCCAAACTGGCACCACCAGCTGGGAAACAAGCATTCAGGCTATGAGGCTACAGAAGAAAATTTCAGATTCAAACTGTAACATTTTCTAAGTTCCGCTTAGATAGTCTTAGGATTTGTAGAGACAGAGGAGAGAGAGAGAGAGAGAGAGAGAGAGAAAATGAGAATATCGTGTGCTGGTGGTGATGAGAAGACAATTTGGTGCATCAGTTCTATCCTTCCACCTGTACATGGGTTCTAGAGAGCAAACAACTCCAGTCACTGGCCTGACCTTTGTTTTTTATAAGGTATGAATATTAGAATTTGAGAGAATTGTTCAGTGACTAGTAGATGTACTTAGATTTAAAATTTGGCAGTCAGAAATCTTTACTGAAATGTTTTTGATTTTGCTTCTGAAATCCCTTCAAGTTCTTGTTCTTCAATATTAGTCCTCCACCCGCCCCCAGCAAGTCCCTCATCTCAAAGGCTGGAGGATATATTTGTCTTTCCTAAGAATTTCCTTTCCTAATCTTTTTAATTGCAGTGCTGTTATGGGTCTTGTCCCAAATTTCTTTCTTAATTCCTTCCTCTCTATTCATTTAATTTAGTCATTTTCACTTCACAGTAGTGATCTGCCTTTTATCTTGTAAGAAGTGTCAGATGATCTTTGAGTGCATTGTGAAATTCTTCCATTAAAGTTAGCAGCAAACATTAAAATATGTCTCTGACAATTCAGCAGTTGTTAATAAAAAGAGGAACAGTTCTGTTTTTTTTCTTTTTCTTTTTTTGTCTTTTTGTAACAGAGTCTCCCTGCAGCCCAACTGGCCTGGAACTCACTGTGTAGACCAGGCTGATAAGGATCTCACAGAGATCTCACAGATCCACCTGCCTCTGCCTCTGCTAGGATTAAAGGTGTGTGCCACCATTCCCTGCTCAAGGAGGAATGACCTTTTCAAAGATCCCTTCTGCCAGTGTTTTACCTTATATTTTAAGTCGTCAGAAAGCTCTTTGCAAAGTCTAGTTATTTTGAACAGAATTGGCTTACTTTGACAGAATACTTTACCACCATATATATAGGCTTTATAATTTTCGAAAGTTTTGCTGTTTAAGCCCAAGGATTGCTGTGTGTCTATCACAGTGTTTTCTGAACAGTATTTTGCAGCTCTCTGGAAGAACTGCCAGCTAGGATCTTGTTCTTTGTGTTGCTGTTCGAATTGATCAGGAAGGGAAATTTTGCTTTTGAGTCTATGTGAAAATCCTTGCTAATTAGAAACAATTCAGAACTTCTTCCTTATTTTCTCTGTTGAACTTGTTCTTCTTTGGTTAGCCAGTTTTTGTTTCTTAAATCAGACTAATGCCATGTAGTCTAACCCCCTTTAATGTATTCCATATAAAATAATTTGCGTAGGCCCTGATCATTTGTATTGCTGGAGAATATTGGGTTTATAAAAACGACTCTGCAGGATCCTTTTACATATTAAATTTATCTTGTACATTGAAACCAAGATTTAAATTTATGTAGTTTGTGTCTATTTTTAGCAAAAACACTGGTTAAGCTCTCACTCTAGGGCGGGTATGTTCTTACTTCTTTGTAAGGACCATTTTCCATCTCATGCATTCCCATTAGGCCTCTGAATTTATGGAGGTGATTTCATTTTACTGGAAATTTCCTGTGAAGAATTGCTCGGCAAGTGAAGTTTGACAGCTGTAAATGAGAGAAATAAAACTAGAATAAGAGGATTTTAGAAAATGGCATATTTACACTCATTTTTGAAATTTAAAGAATCTGTGAATTCAAAGTCATTAAAACTACAAGGCAACTACTGGTTGAGTGAAAATGCCCATTTATTAGACATTCTGGGCTTTTTAATACACAGAAGCTTTGATGTACTTAATTGGTAGAACATCTGTTTGGTTTGGGGATATCATGCCCACTCTCCAGTCTAGAATCTGAATCAGGGACTCTAGAGCTGCTTTGCTGGCCTTGAGCTGTGGACACTTGAGGAGAGCCAAGACAGACTGGGCATCAATCAGGACCAGGCTGAGGCCCACTTAGATCATTTTTCATTCCCTGTTTTATGTGTATTGTTGGATTAGTAAAAGAATCTTTGAATATCTGTTATATTTTAAAATTAGTGTTTGTGGGAAATTCCCAGTCCTTTGTCAAACATAGAATTATATTGTTTTATGCTGGATCCATAACAAAAAGTGAAGTAGACTTGAGTCTAGAACTAATTTGAGCAAATGTATGATTGGTGGAACTAAAATGGCTCTGAGAAATTTTCAAAGATGACATAAAACAAAAAAGAATTTTGTGATTGTTAATTAGCTCTAAAAAATGTAAACTTTTGACCTTACTTTAAAAAAAAAATCCCAAAGTGGAACTGTGCAAAGCACCTACAGATGGCAAGATTTAGCATATAGATGCCTCTGAGCGTCCCAGCAATTATGATCAGGTTACACTCTGGACCTATTGGAAACTGCAGTCTTTTAATGGAGTAAAGTTGGATCTGGATTCTTTTTCAAGTGCTTTTAATGAAAAGAAAAGAAAAGAAAAAACAGTGTTTTACAAGTTTTTATTGTTGCTTTAGTTAAATGCTTCCCTGACAAGTTTTTTTTGGCATGAAGTTTCAAGTTAAAACCATTTAGTCTTAGACTTCTGAGATGTATGCTGACTGCCTTAGGCTACTCTTACCGCCATTTAAAAAATTAGAGTGTATTTTTTTTGTCTATTGAAAAATTTTCAGATTTATCAACATGCTCATTAAAGTCACTTCACAGATTCATTTTTAAAATGTGAAATATAAAAGATAAAGTTATTTTCTCAACGAAAAGAAAAGTAGCAACGTGACTTACGTAATTTGCTTTGTAATTAACAGATCTCACCATTGGTATTTCTGATTGCATTAAGTCATGACTTCTTAACACCTGAGGAATGAGTGTTAGCTTTTTTCACTGCAAGTATTAGATTATTACCTTATAACTTGTTAATAAATTTCTATAGATTGAATTTAAAAAATTATTTTACAGTGCCAAAGAAAATTTATTTAGGAAATTAAAAGTTCTTTTATTTAAATTTTTACTTATTATTTTTATTTTATGTGTATGCATATATTGCCTGCTTGTAGGTAAGTGCACCCGTGTCGTGCAATGCCCACAGAGGACAGGAGAGGCTGTTGGCTCCCCTGGAACTGGAGTTACAGACAGTTGTTAGCTGCCATGTGGGTGCTGGGATTTGTACCCAGCTCTTCTGCAAGAACAACCAGTGTTCTTAACTGCTGAGCCATCTCTCCAGCCCTAAAAGTTCTTTTAAAAAGTGTTAACATTGTTTCACATTCTATTTAACATGGTGTTCCTTTGCCCAAACTGTGTTATATATGTAGAAACTACATTATAGTTTCTTCGAATGACCTCACCACTTTTTGGTCCCTCATTTGGGTGTAATCTGACTCTTGTGGCAGATGTCAGGAGGTAGAAGAAAGGGGTTCTTTGCCAGTAGTCACTTAGGAAGCTGCTGTGTTAAATCTGTGGTCAGAAAAAAAGTTGTCTTAACCTTGTAAAATTACTCTTATCAAAGTGAAAAAACTTGATGATGTAACCAGAAAACTGACAGAGAGGAGTGAAGGAGTGTGTACAAGTGGAGCCTTGAAGGTCTGGAGGAGGGGGAGGGTGTTCATGTCTCAGCATGTGCTCTGCTTTGACCAAATCTGGCTGAATTGCTTTGACCAAATCTGGCTGAATTTCTGTAAACATCCCTCCTTCTAGGATGAATCAATGCATTTTAGCCCTGTCTGTACCTGTAGCTGAATGCTAATGTTGAAAGTTTACAGGCAATTTAAAGATGGGAGGAAAAGTTAAATGCAGGGTTTCAGACTGCCACAGTGAAACACACTTCAATCACAAAAGGGTGTGTGCTTTTCAAACCTGTAAACTCTGATTTTGCAGTGTTCATGTATAAATTTCCACAGTTATCAGTCAGTTGACCATAAATATGTACTTTCTGATATTTATTCTTTCAGTAATTATATCTGTTCAGAATCCCTACAGGTTTTCAGTCTCCTAATTCAGTTTATTAGACCTCTATTTTTTCTTATGGAAAGTATTTTCAGTGCAGAGTGAAGGGTTTTATCTCAGCACTCCTTTCCCTAGGCAGTGCAGTTCAGAAACAGAAAGTCAGGTAGTCTGATGTTGGGAAGCTGGGATGGCAAACACTAGGTTGTGGGCACGGGCGGCACCTGATCTGTCCGTCTTTTTTGCAGAGGCTATCTCTCTGTGCTAGTAGTGGTAAGGACCTGCCACTGTGGACTGTGGCTTGTGAGTCCTAAAACCTCGAGGATCAGAGTCTGACCTGAATGTCTTCCTGCATTTGATATAGAAAGCACTAGCATTACAAGCTCTGGAACATATTTAATCACTGTAGTTTCTAGAAACTGTCAAGTCCACCAGCAGCAACCATTAGTAACTTACCACCCTGAAAACTATTTGTTTCCTTAAGCTCTTAGCTTATTTAAGCTTTATTTTATCATATTTTTGCTATGCCGGGAGTTGAATCTAGGCTGTCGCCCATGCTAGGCACTGAGCTGCATCCCCAGCTTCTAATGCATTTAATTTTAAAATGGGAAAGAACTTCTGTCTTCCCATTAGTGAACACAAAAGAAAAGCACATAATGATGGCTTAACGCACAGCCTTCACATAGGAGTGGTGTTGTAAATTTACACCAATGTGCCCATTAGGGCTTTGTCAGTCAGCTGAAACATGTGAAAAGTTGGTAGTAATAAGCACAGTGCCTTCTACAGTACTCTTCTGCTGGTGCTCATCTTACCTCCATCTCTTTGATTTTATTATTTTCTATTAAAAGAAAGATATGATAAATCTATCACTCACTATTCTGTATATTGGCTGTAATCAGGACCAGAAATTGAACATGTATTTGGAAAAGAGAGCTCCTCTATGCATCTGCCTGTATTGCTTTTATTATTTATTTGTTTGTTTATTATTTATTTATGTGACTTTCATATAATACATCATGATCAGATTTAAACCATCTCCCCATCTGTACTTTCCATATCCCCTCCCACTGGTTTTCATCCATTCTGTCATGTATGTTAAGGCCTATGGATCCAAGTTTCGGTCCCTAAATGTCCCTTGGTATGAGTCTGTCCACTGGAGCCAGGTCAACCTATCTTATAAGAAAACCTACTGTTCATCTCCCAAGTTATTGGCTGCCAATAGTTTCTCAACTAATATTGGGGCTTCTTACCCATTTCCCCATTTCTATGCTGGGTTTTTGTCTAGCTTTAACTTGCATGTTTCAAATGCATGTTGTCACCATTGCTGTAAATTCATATGAGTAACTTCCCAGCTCTCTGGAATACTCTGTTTTCTTATGGTCATCCACCACCTCTGGCTCTTACAGTCTTTTCACCCCTCTTCTGCAACAGTCTCTGAGCCCTGGTTGGCAGAGGTTTGATATAATTGTCCTACCCAGGGACAAGCACTCTGTAGTCTTGAATTCTCTGCACTTTGTCCAGTTGTGGCTTTCTGGGTTAATCACCATCTGTTACATGGGAAGCTTCATTGGTGAGAATTGAGAGATGCATTAATAGTCTCTGCCCCTGATCTGCTATGTTCCTTGAGCCTTAGGTGTGGAGATTGTATTGTAGATGTGTCACTTAGGACTGGGCTTCTCACAGACACTTAATCTCTGTAGGGACCAGACCAGTTGTGGATCTCTGTAATAGTTTCCATCTATTGCAAGAAGAAGCTTTTTTGTTTTGGGGGGGTGAGAGGGCGGGGGAGTTGAGATAGGGTCTCACTGTGTAGCCCTGGCTGACTTGGAGCTCGCCATGTAAGACCAGGTTGGCCTGGAACTCACAAAGATCTGTCTACCTCTGCCTCCTCAGTGCTGGGATTAAGGCATACACCACCATGCCCGCCTCTGTGTTGCTTTTTTAATGAGCCAAAATATATTTTCAGTATATGTCTTCTCCTTTATTGCATATGACAAACACAAATTAACAAAATTAGCCTTCTAGAGTATATTCATAGAGTTTCAGTTGCTAATTGAATGTAGTTTGAAAACTCAAAATAGTTCTCTATTTAAAATAAATATGAGGTAGGCAATTCAACATTGTTTTTATCTTTAAACCACTTGCTCACAGGTACATGTGTTCAAAATAATGAATTCAAGCATGATTTCCTATGGCATTCTTTTTGTTAAGTGTGCAAGTGTGTTTATTGGGACAGACAATATTAATGTCTGTTGATTAGGCAGATTTCAAAGCTGCCTTGTGTATGTATCAGAAAAGCAAATGCAGGTTTCTTCATGAGCATAACTCCAAATAATTTATTTTAGTTCTATTGTTTCTTAAAAGGTTCAGGGAACCAGACTGGCAAAAAAACCACTAAAGCAGAAATGTTCATTTTAGTTTCTTCTTACTTTTAAGGAAAACAATCCATTTGTCTAGCAAGTAGGCATTGACTGGACAGCTCTGAACTACTTCAGTGTTGGGATATGCTGTTCTTGGCAGTCAGTTATATGACATGGCAGCTGATGACACCATTAGCATCTGCATTCCTAACATTGTTGTTTAAGGGCCGGGAAGCCCTAGGGATTGCTGCACTCTTTAAAAAATATTTTTATTTTTATTTTATGTGTATCAGTATATTGCCTGCATGTGTGTAAGTGCACTCGTGTCATATAATGCCCATGGAGGTCAGAAGAGGGCATCAGATCCCCTGGAACCGAAGTTACAGATGGTTGTTAGCTGCCATATGGGTGCTGGTAATCGAACCTGGGTCCTCTGCAGGAGCAGCCAGTGCTCCATCTCTCAGCCCCAAAGGATTGCTGGACTTTAAAGGGCCTAGAGTTAGTTAAGTATTTGATTATTGGGCAATAATAAACTGTGCTGGGAACTGGGTCCATGTACTGGCCTTCCCAGTCTAGTGTGTCCTTTTAGCAAACCATTCTGCTTCCCTCATTATCTTTGTGAATGAAATATTTTCATTGGTGCAATACAATCAAAGTGATACGTATTGAATCTGACACAAAATTCGTGACCTGGTCTTAGCGAATATGTGTACGTGTATTTTTAAACTCTTTCTTATAACCTTAAACAATTATATGAAAAATTAAAGTTTCAATGTAGCTATTTTATTTGGGATGAATTTAGCTTAACTTGCTTTAAGTTGGAATGTAAATGTGAGCATATTGTATATTTATTAAAGCTACTTTTGTTTTTGGTCTTTTTTTTTTTGGTATATTTGAGACAGGGTCTCCCTGTAGCCTCAGCTGGCTGGCCTGGAACTCGCTATATAAGACCAGGCTAGCCTTGAACTCATAGAGATTTACCTGCCTCTGCCTCCCAAGTGCTTTGTTTTTGTTTTAAAACAGGGTGTTCCTACCTAGTCTAGGTTGGCCTTGAGCTCTCATCTTCCTGTTTCAGCCTCCCAAATGCCAGGATTGTACATATGCACTACCATGCCCAATGGAAATATTCTTCCTTGAAAATTAACATTTAAGTTGAAGCTATATCTATAGTCAGTATTTTTTCTCATGCTTATTATTGTGGTACTCCAGTCATTGTTTTGACAATTCTCAACACTAGAAAGATGCCAGTGTTGGTACTATAGAAAATATTCTGCCCACCACGATTGTAGAGTGTGTTCTTTGACACCAGGTGTGCTTATGTGGTAAAGGATTAAAGGTGCAGTTGTAGTTCTTACAAGAAAGTTCTGCCTTGGCTTGCTCTAAAATACATGAGCTCACTTGGAATATTACAAGACTGTTAAAAATTACCGTGTCGGGGATGGAGAGATGACTCAGAGGTTAAGAACACTGACTGTTCTTGCAGAAGACCCAGGTTTGAATCCCAGCACCCACATGGCAACTAACAACTGTCCATAACTCCAGTTTCAGGGGATCCTACAGCCTCTTCTGTCCTCCGCGGGCATTGTACAACATGGGTGCACTTACCTACATGCAGGCAATACACGCATAAAATAAAACACATAAAATAAAAATAATAAATATTTCAAAAAAAGAACTTAAAAATTATCTTGTATCGGGGCTGGAGTGATGGCTTAGCGGTTAAGAGCAGTGGCTGGTCTTGCAGAGGACCCGGGTTCAATTCCCAGCACCCACATGGTGGCTATGAACTGTCCTTAACTCCAGTTCCAGGGAAGACAATACACTCATACACATAAAATAAAAATAATAAAATATTAAAAAAAATTTGTTTAAAAAATTATCTTGTATTGAGTGTAGTAGTACCTGCCCATAACCCCAACAGTCAGGAGGCAGAGACAGGAGTTTTTTGAGTTCAAGAGCAGCCTGGGCTACATAGTATACATAGCAATCCTGTCTATCTGTCTGTCTGTCTATCTATCTATCTATCTATCTATCTATCTATCTATCTATCTACCTATCTATCTATCTATCTGTCTACCTACGATCTATCATCTATCTATCTATCTATCTATCTATCTATCTATCTATCTATCTATCTATCTATCTTCTATATCCACATATTTATCGCTCCATATATGTATGGAGAAAGAATCAAAGGCTGACACAAGGGAAAATACTTTTGTGATAGGGGTATAGGACATGAAGGGGTTCAATTTTATACAAGTGATGTAAAAGTTCATTTTGTCTTAAAATTCTTTAAAGTTCCTTATTTTCCATGTTTTTCCTTATAAGCATTTTTTCCACATTAAAGTAATAAACTTAACTCATGTCTAGGGGCCTATGCCTATAATCCCAGCATTGAGGCGGCCGAGGCAGGACGACCAGGAGTTACAGGCAAGATTAAACTACATGGTAAAACCCTGGCTCAAACATAATAAAAAAAACCTGGAGGCTGGAGAGATGGCTCATTCAGAAAGGTGCTTCTCTCCTCCTACCATGTGGGTTCCAGGGATCAAACTTATTTACCTTCTGAGCCATCTCAACAGACTTCCATCTTTTTCAAATACCATTTTTTAGCAGGATCGTAAGTACTTCTTATTAGTACTTTGTGTGATAAATAGAATGAAGACAATTTAGAAATAGAATGATCTTATGGCTTTATAGATTTATTATTTAGCATATGATTAAAAGATTTGAACTGGAAAAAAAAAAGACTTGAACTGAATATTTCTGTGACCACTCCTCCTTCCTTCATCAATGAAAAGTACCATTCCCATCAGTGGGCAGGAAGGGCATTTGTCTCTATAAGCCACCAGTCTTTTAGTAAATGAGGGTCTTGGCATCTTTTGAGCATAGCCTTGAAAATTTCTGTTGTGCTAATGGACAAGTGCTGGAGATTCTTCTAGTAGAGTAACACTCATCTTTTCCTCTTTTACTCTATCCTCATAACAGTTATGGAAATCTTGTCAGACACATGCAGATTCTTACAGAATCATGGCCAGCACTAGTAAACCATGAAGCCCAAGTCCCACACAGACCTTCTGACTCCAAGTCCATTGTTCTATTTATAGATGTGTACATCCCAAGAAAATGTTGTAAGTATTCAGAAGGACAAGGGTAGACATTAGACTGTACACTACATATCCCTTCAGTATCTATTTAAGCCTAGAACATGTATTGAACCTTGACTACTTAAAAAATACTGTGTTTAAGACATTCATAATGCAGGACTGGACAGATGTCTCAGCCATTAAGAGCACTGACTCTTGCAGAAGACCCAGGTTCGAATCCCAGCACCCACAAGGTGGCTAACAACTGTCCACAACTCCAGTTCCAGGGGATCTGACACCCTCTTCTGATCTCATGGGCATTGTACAACTCAGGTGCACTTATATACATGCAGACAATACACTCATACACATAAAATAAAAATACTTTAAAGACATTTATAATGCATTTGAAATTGGCATACTTAGCAGTAAAAGAACCAAAAGAACATTTAATTCATGTGTTCTATATATAGACATTCTCCAGGTACTTCCAGTACTAGGTACTGTGCTGGGCATTCAATAAATATTTATTGAGTAAATGAATAAGTCTAAATTAGGGTGAAGTGGTTAGGGAGGCATTTATAGAAAGAGGAGGTGAGACTTGGCCTTAGAAAACAATCAGTTTTGGATTCTCAGAGGAAGGTGGTTCCTAAAAAAGCAATGTTCAAGTGAAGAAGCACAGTGTGACCAAAGAAGAGGTGAGAGTAGGCAAAGCCTGTGGAAGACTTTGAATAGAGCAGCTTGGCTAGAGGAAGCCATCTTTGTGGTGTCAACAGAATGGCTTAGAGCCAACCTTTAGGGCCTTTTAGTGCTGGGTGAAGGAGTTATTTTATTCTACAGCCTGTGGCTGCCATTAAAGTTTAAGTTCCACAAGCTAATAAGTGACATTTCCCAAAGACTGCTTTGCTATTGGTACACAGGGTAGATTTGGGGAATGGAGAGAAAAGACAGTTGAGGAGAATGGTAAGAGGCAAGGTGTAGGGTTAGAGCAGTGGAGGTGGCCTTGCAATGGACTGAGTCTCTGGCTCAGGAAGGAGGCTTGACAGAGTCTGGTTACTAATTGGTTTGGAGAAGGGAATTTAATGTATGTGCATTAAATAAGTATGTAAGTATAAATATAATAGTATAAAATATAAAATATTTTAGTGTGTTAATATGGAAATATAAATTTATTTTTATATGTACATGTATATTAAGGAAACACATGCTGGTCATGTGGTGGTGCATGTTTTAATCACATCACTCAGAAAGCAGAGACTGGTAGCAATGTCTGTGAATTCAAAGCCAGTCTGGTCTACATAGCCCAGGTTAGCAGGAAGACACAGCAGGATAATAGTCTTCTAGATATTAGGGACCACATTTTGGTAATGAGCTCAGAGTGAGACCTGCTGAGGTGTTTAACCTTGTTCATCCTGACTTGTTTGTAACTTTTTAACCTCTTCTAAACCTCATTGTCCCCCTGAAAGGCTGTCTCAGGAAGGGGTCAGGATTCCAACTTGTGAAGATAAGGGTACAAGCATTCTAATTGTTATTTTTTCCTTTTTTTCTTTGGTTTATACCATTCTCAGTTCTTCTTTTCTCAGAGGTAAATGCCTCCTGAAAGTCATTGTTTATTGTACCAAGGCCTTAAGTTTGACCCATTCTGAAACTAATGGCTCAAAGTCTTTGTGATAGTCTGTTTTGAAGTTGGATTAAGTGATATCATACTTGGTCTGTTATTTTGTAACTTGCTTTTTCCCTGGGACACTTTTTGAGATAATGTCCATGTGCTTGGAGGTCAGGTGCTGTGAATACACAATTTATCCATTTCCTCTTACTCCTTATATAGGCAATTTCACAAATTCTGGCAGGTGACCTCTTTCTGCCTGGTACCTTATGGACCTATGAGAATTTCTCTGGCCATTACCTAGGAGAATAACATTCTGGGGCTAGGATGCAGAAAATTTTCATTTGAACCTGAAGTATAGGTTAGTGTTTGGTATTTTAAGACATTTTATAGAGACATCCTGACGGTGAGGGTATGAAATGATATTTCATGGTGGTTTAAGATGAATTTTCTGATTACTATTGAGATTACACAAGGCCATTTTGGTTCTTTCTTCTGAACTGTTAGCAGGTTTTTCTCACTATTATATTGTTTTTTGTAATGACTTACAGATCTTGATATATTTTAGACGTGCAGGTTGGAATTTTTAGCCTTTGCTTAACTCTGCCTATTCTATTGATGATCTGATAAGATATAACTGCATGATTCTAGGCCACTCTGCACAGTAAAAATGACGCCTTACCAACTAAGTCTTGATGGAAGGTTAAATGGTGTCTTTGTTTCTTGATTGCTGTGACAGAATACTCTGACCAATACCAACTTGGGGAGGAAAGGATTTATTTAGCTTACATCTTCCAGGTCACAGTTCATCAGGGAGCCCAAGGTAGGAACTCAGGGCAGGAACCTGGAGGCAGGAGCTGAAACACAGGCCACTGGGGGATGCTGCTTTCTGGCTTGCTCCACTGGCCTCTGCTCAGCCTTTCTTACACAACACAGGCCCACCTGCCCAGGGATGGCACCACCCACAGTGGTCTGGGCCCTCCCCCATCCCACAACTATCAAGAAAATGCCCCACAGACATGGCCATAGGCCAGTCCAATGGAGTCAATTCCCCAATTGAGGCTCCCTCAACCCAGATGTGTCAAGTTGACACTAAAGCTATCCATCGCAAACGGAATGTAAATACTTGATGGGTGAGCCCCAGCTTTGGACTTCCCAAGAGAAATAGGTATTTCCTTCCACAGACCTTGTGGCATTGCTGATGCCCAAGAACTTGTTAATGAACATAGGCTTTCATGAACCAGGAGCTGCTAAGTGGGCGGCTCTTGTACCCACCCATTGTAGACTTGTCTACCTAAATTGCCGCTTGAATGAGGGCATGGTTTGGCTAAGTGCCTTCCCCAGCAGGGCAGTGTTTGCTGCCTCCCTGCTGGCAAGCCCTGTTTCTACCCTGTATCCTTCTCTGCAGACTGCCAAGTGTGACCTGTGATAATGATGTGAGTTTGAATATTTAGCTGCACCTAAGAAAATGCCTTGCAGTTATGTTGACACTTAAAATTATCCAAAAAAATACTTTACCCTCTAGGGGCTTGGAAGATGGATCAGTCAGTAAAGTACTTGCTACACATGCATGAAGAACTGAGCTTGAGCTCTAGCACCTACATAAAAGCTAGGTGCAGGGATGTACACCCATAATCCCAGAGCTGAGACAGATACATGGGTCCCAAGAGCTTGCTGGCCAGCCAGTCTAGCTGAATTGGTGAGCTCTCAATTTAAACATTTTATTTGTTTGTTTGTTTGTTTGTTTATTTAGACACAGGGTCTCCCTGCAGCCCCAGCTGGCCTGGAACTCACTGTGTAGACCAGGCTGGCCTTGAACTCACAGAGATCCGCCTGCCTCTGCCTCCTGAGTGCGGGATTAAAGGTGTGCACCACCACGCCCAGCCTTATTTATTATTTTTATTTTATGTGTATGCATGTATTGCCTACGTATAGTAAGTGCACCTGTGTCGAGCAATGCCCACGGAAGACAGAAGAGGCTATTGGATCCCCTGGAACTGAAGTTATGTACAGTTGTTAGCTGCCATGTGGGTGCTGGGATTCAAACCTGGGTCTTCTGCAAGAACAGCCAATGTTCTTAACTGCTGAGCCATCTCTCCATCCCTGAGTGAGCTCTAAATTTAATGAAAGACCCTGTCTCAAAAACTAAGGTGGAGAGTGATTGAGGAAGACACTAACCTTTATCCTCTGGCCTCCACATGTACATGTTCACACACAGTTAGCTTCTGGTCCAGGGTTGTAGCCCAGTGGTAAAGCCCTGTCTCCCATGTCAAGGGCCTGGGTTTCATCAGCAGCATAACAAAACAAACAAATGCATACCAAGCTTCTGATATATAGGGTATGCCAATGAGATAATTTTCTTTTTTAAAAATAATTTATTGAGAATTTCATACATGCATATAAGGTGTTTTGATCAAATTCATGCCCACTTCCTCCCCTCCAGCTCCTCCCATATCTCCCCATCACTTTTTTTCTGATAACTTCATGTACTCTTTCTTCTTTGATTTATTTTTATGGGGCTTTTGACTACTCTAACATTACCCCTTCTGAAGACGTAACCCTAAAATCTTTTAAAGATAAGATACAAGCTCCCAAATGCTTTCAAGATTTTTGGCCTTTGGAACAGAGTATGTTGCTAACAGGCCCAAGGACATTTTGACTTTCAGCCAAGAAACTGGCTACTTTTCTTTGGGGTCTTTTTACCCTAACTGCCTAGCCAATTCCTACCTCCTATTCTTATCACACCATCCTCTGAAGAGGTTACGTTACCT